>NC_143021.1:93687373-93992998 GCF_055824585.1 Amblyomma mixtum
TGGGTCAATTACGATGCAAGGATGGTTTTTCACTGCACTTCTGCCGCATTAACAAGTTTTGTCTTTCTAAGCAATGACTTCCAATCAACCATGCGACATATGAAACTGCCAGATGCAATTAATTCCACTCTGAACGATTACAGAACTCAAAACGCACAGAAAGTCTTCCGCACGGTGGGGACTCCCAAGGAGGTCTGGGCGTCCCCATCGCAGTACTACAGCAATACCTCGCGGTGCGGTGGTTGAACTTGATCCAAGATGATGATGATGATGATGTCCTCGGGCTGAATGGCACATACCCACGGCAGGGGATTGGCCAGGGTGCATAGCGTATACAAACGCACTCATGTACATAGAATGGAGTATATTTAAATCTAAAATTTTGGGACGCAGAGCTAGAATTTGTACAAAACAAAAATACGGAGAAAGAAAAGTTGTGAATTCGCATTCTAGCAGAGGAATCTACCAGATGAAATTATATAATCGTGAATATAATCGAACACTGGTTTCAGGGCATATCCCTTGGCGCTTGATCCAAGAAAATCAAAATAACTGTTCTGAACGCCATCTTAGTCTTCCTTCATAGTCTTCTTTCAGTAGATCTTTATTCTTTCATCTGCCCTGTTGTCAGAAGTATTGTCGCAATTTCGCGCACCTGTAGAGAAAAGAAAGGACGATCGCGCGCCGAAAAATATCTGGTGTTATGACTACCCGCTTTTTAGGTAGGGCGAAAAATCCGCACTTTTTCTGGCGCAGAACAACAGCATGGATCTCCAAGGAGTGCGCTTTGTTTTGAAGAACACGAAGCCGCCATACGCCATTTCAACCACGTCCATCTTATCAGACAGCGCAGTCCTTACCATCGGGCGCAGCGAGCCTACATTTCTTCCTCGTGAAGCCTTCGACGAGGGAATGGGCAACATCCACCGCAAGACTGGCGAGTTGCCAGACGAGCTCACAGGCTTGACGGAAAACGAGGTGCAGCTCGTCCAGCAGACGTGGCGCAAATTCACCAGAGAGATCCCCGATTACGGCGTGCTCCTTTTCGTCTCCTTGTTCATCAGGCACCCCGAGTACATTCAACTGTTCAACCCCTTTCGCGGTAGGCCCGTCGGAGCGCTCAAGGAAGACCCAACGTTCAGGGCGCACGGGTGTGCCATCGGATACCACATCACCTCCATGGTAGAGAGCTTGCGCGACCCGGACACCTTCGAGATACTGGTGCGGCGCAACGCCACCGAGCACATGCGCCGTAAGGGGGTCAAGCCGCTCCACTTTGATGTGATGGGCGAGTTTGTGGTGGATACGATGCAGGCCAGAGATGAACGGCACATGACGCCAGCTGACGTCGAGGCCTGGCGGAAGTTCTTCGCAGTGAATAACCCATTTGGGCCCGCTTAGCTTCCAGCCTGCGCTGCTCCTTCAGCTGAACGGAGCCGACATTTTCTGACGCGAATGCGCTATGGCAGAGGTATATAGTGGAAAGAACAACAGATTAGAACTCGTATAATTTATTCAAGGATCATGTAGGCTGTACTATATGGCTTGCCTGCCGCTGCAGATAAAAACATTGACCAGTGCTGACGGGCAAGTAAAGTCTGAAAGAAGCAGTATCATCTAGAAATTGGATTGTAGGAGCCATGTCAACTGCACTCGCACTAGAAGGAATTTTGTTACTCAGAGTAACTTGTAACAAATGGTCCCTAAGCGTACAGAATAAGCACACCAAAGATCTACCTAAGACCTCCGATTTGTGAAACCAGGATACTCAGAAGTAACGACACTTGGCTGCAGAGTGAAAACGCTATTAAGTTCCCTCGGCCATTTCTGCGCATCACAGATTACAAAAAAATAACAAGGAAGGCCTAGAAGTCATTTTACGATTCCATGAATTCATTCACGAATGTTTTTCGGTATGCTTCGGCGAGAAAGATTTGAACAAGACCGAGTGGCTCAACAGCCTTGTAAATGTATGTGGACTTTTAATTATATGAATCAATTTTCGATGGCGAAGAAAGAAATTAGCAGCCGGTTTAGCACGGCGGCCCAGCATCGTGCAGTATAACTGCTTACGGTTGGCAATTAAGGTCCTTAAGTGCTAAAAGTTAATAACCATAGCCTTTACCTTGAAGACCTTTTTCCCGAATGGATTTACAGTGAAGACCTTCCCCTTGAAGCTCTTTAAGATCTTTAAAGCCTTCGACCAAAAGCCTGTCCCACAAATGCGCCTGCCCTGAAGGCAAATATTTACATTCAAGATCTTCACCCAGATGGTTTGCTGGAAGGTGTACACACCTGGCAGGTTGCCCACAATCCGGCTCGTACGCCAGAAATCGCGGCTAGCAGGCTGCCGCACTAAAATGTTTGCTCTTTTAAGGAAAAAGCCTTTAATGTCTCATCGTTGTAAGCAGCAGTTGTCGACAGAAATGTCACGCTTTTCAGTTGGTCGAAACGGTCGTGACGTCACAGTGCGCCAATTTCAAACGGGGCCAATTGTATTTTGGCTAGAAACCATGCAACCAATTGAAGGGATCATATAGTGATGCTCCAAGTAAGTGGTACTGAGCTTAGGTAACTGCTTAATTACCCAAATAGCCTAAATAACTTTTGTAGTCAGGCGATATAAATAAATAAAACCGAGTAAGAAATTGGTCGAGCTCGGGAATCGAACCCCGGTCTTCGGAGTGCGAGACGAGCATGCTATCCACTCCGCCATGCCAGCTCGATGGTTTGGAATGAACAAAGGCGCGTCTAGTGAATACGGTGTCTTCGCTCACTGCCATCCTCCTCCCTTCCCTTCCAGCGAGGGTTAGCTGTCCACCGAGATATGAGAGAGAAATACATTTCCTTTCATCAAAAACCAAGTTATCGACGAGCGAGGCGTAGAACCGAATGGGCGATGGCGTTCTATGGACTCCCTGGCAGCGTTGCAAGACGCTCTCGCGTTCACTCTTAAGCTTATCATCTTAGCCACACATCAGTGACCGCACTTTAGGTCAAAAAAGTGCACCCCCCCACCCCCTGAATTTTGACGGGTCTCCACCGAGATATGTGAGACAGTTACTGCGTAATTTTCTTTCCTCAAATACAATATTCATTTTCTTCATTACGGGCCATCTTTGTCATTCTTCTTTCACTCACTCCTCCCTTCCTCTACGGTGCGGTTCAGGTGTCCACCGAGATGACAGAGAATTACTGCGCCATTTCCTTTCCTGAAAAACCGTTGCGTTCAAACGGCAAGGCATCGCGCCTAACGGGTGGTGGCGTTCCGTGGACTCCCTGGCAGCGCTACACCACGCTTTCGCGTTCCACTCCTAAAGGCGAAGCTTAAGCGTCATTAATTAGCAGTTAATTAGTATTCAGGCATTAATCAGTAATTAACCATTAATTAGTGATTTGTCATCACTAAGTAATTAGTACTCAATTACATGTGACGCCACCAGTGCCACAGAAGCAGTGAAAGTGGTGCGTAAGACGCTTTCGCCTCTACGCACTTTAGACAGTCAAAGTGCCCCCTGAATTTTTCACCATTTCCATGATAGAGCTTACCCTCCCCCCCCTCGCCTCTCAGCCCCTCAGCCGACCAATGCTGTATATCGTATAATTCTACAAAGCTCGCGCGACGTAAATAAGAGGTGTTTACGACCTTGGCCTAAAGGCCCATTTGGATAATATGTTCATTTCCAGGCCTGCTGTGTCGTGAGTGTTGGCTTTCATCAAACTAAGGTGTCTCTGTCTATTACAGTGCAAAATTGTATAAAACGTTCAGTTCACCGTGATGCCTCATTCAGGCATCGGCTGCACGCCTTCCAGCCACTGTTTTTAGTGAAGCCAATACCAGCCGTTGTGCCTTGAGTGGATGGGCAAACCGTTACAATCCCTGAACGCGCCGTATCCTCTCACTTGCCACGTCGATGGACGTCGGCTTTTGTGCCGATTGCACATATAATGCTTTATATTGCAATATAAGGCAAAACTATTGCGCTGAAAACAAATATCGTCGAGCCGGTACCAGAACGCAGCCCATGGGTCGCAAGCCGGGTGCGCTAACCCTGTGCCACCCCACGAACTTTCATTCAGTCCTTTAGCAGAGGGGTTCACTGCAGCCAGCTGATATCGTATCATGTTATCGTGTCGTGTTATCGTATCGTATCGTGATATCGATATCGTGTCACGTTGTAGTGAAAGCATTCCAGCGGTCAGGAAGACACCAACAAGACTTGCAAACGAAGCTCTTTATTTGGGCTGACTTGCGCCCGCAAAAGAACTGAATCACTCGGCGGCGGCGTAAGCAACAAACGTGCTCGTCAGTCGTCGAACTACGAATTTCCGCTGCTCGCGGCATCCTTCAATTTAAAGCCGGCAAGGAAACTTCGAGATAACAGGTCTAGATCATCTAGAGTAATCTGGAAACACGTAGATGCACCTCGGCATGGCTGTGATCAACCGAGATTATTCCGGTGGCTTCTCGCGTCACGAACAAAAATGATAACACCCCTTTCCTGCGGCCTTGCGCTAACGAACGGGCACTGCAATGACACGTGGCATTACACCCTTCCAAAAGAAGGACCGTCTCGATGCTTTAAAATGAAAACACGGAAAATGCAAACTTCGAGTCCTTTAGCGTTCATAATATGGCTTCAGGCGTACGACATGTACTACGACTTCAGGGCATGTGCGGCGTCACTGAGATGCTGCCGTGCCGTCGGGGATGACTTCACAGTCGAGGTCACCGATGCGACGGAGAACCCTGTACGGGCCAAAGTAGCGTCGCAGCAACTTTTCACTCAAACCACGGCGGCGAAATGGCGTCCATATCCAAACACGATCACATGGCTTGCAACGCGTGTCTCGTCGGCACAAATTGTAGCGTCGGGCGTCGGTGTGCTGCTGGTCTTGAATGCGAAGCCGTGCAAGTCTTCGGGCATCCTCGGCGCGATGAAGGTAGGCGGCGACGTCGAGGTTCTGTTAGTCGGAAACGTGCGGGAGCATTGCGTCGAGTGTTGTCGTGGGCTTCCTGCCGTATACCAGCTGGAATGGGGTAAACCTGGTTGTCTCCTGGACGGCAGATTTATAGGCGAAGATCACGTAGGGCAGAATGGAGTCCCACGTCTTGTGTTCGGCGTCGATGTACATGAAAAGCATGTCTGCGATGGTCTTGTTCAGACGCTCTGTGAGTCCGTTGGTTTGTGGATGATAGGCAGTTGTCCTCGGATGGCTTGTCTGGCTGTAGTTTAAAATGGCTTGCGTCAGATCCGCTGTAAATGCCGTTCCTCTGTTTGTGACGAGCACTTCGGGGGCGCCGTGTCGCAGGACATTTTGTTCGACAAAAAATTTTGCGACTTCTGTTGCGGTACCATTAGGCAGCGCTTTTTCTTCGGCTTATCGGGTCATGTAGTCGGTGGCCACGATGATCCACTTGTTACCTGATGATGAAGTCGGAAAGGCGCCGAGGAGGTCCATTCCTATTTGCTGAAAGGCATAGTTAGAGGTTGTTTGGGGTTCTGGGATCCGGCTGGTCTAATCGGAGGCGTTTGCGTTGCTGACACTCACGGCACATTTCACATAATAGGAAACGTCGGCAGCTAGACGCGGTCAATAGTACTTCTCCTGGATGTAGTGCAACGTGCGAGCAATCCCGAGATGCCCTGCAGTCGGCTCATCATGACATGCCTGCATAATTTCTTACCTGAGATTTTTGGGCACCACAAGAAGATCCACTGTCCTTTTGGGCGCAAAGTCCTTCAGGAGGACATTGTTGTGAGAGTCGAAGGATGACAGTTGGCGTTTGAACACTCGGGGAGGCGATGCGGTCTTTCCTCTCAAATAATCAAGTAGGCTTTGCAGCTCAGGATCCGAGCGCTGATGCTCCGCGAAACTGCTGGCGCTTAGCGGTCCTAGAAAAGCGTCGTCGTCTTCCATTTCCGGTTCTGCGTCTACGGGGGCTCGCGATAGGCAGTCTGCGTCGGAATGCTTGCGGGTAGATTTGTAGACTACAGTTATGTCGAATTCTTGAAGGCGCAGGCTCCAACGAGCAAGGCGGCCGGAAGGATCTTTCAAATTGGCTAGCCAGCCCAGAGCATGGTGATCGCTCATAACCTTGAATGGTCGTCCGTACAGGTAGGGGCGAAATTTCGACGTGGCGCAAATAATGGCGAGACATTCTTTCTCGCTGGTCGAATAGTTGGCCTCGGCTTTCGACAGTGAACGGCTAGCGTACGCGATAACTTTCTCATGTCTTCCATTTTTCTGAACGAGGACCGCTCCTAAGCCTACACTGCTTGCATCGGTATGGTTTTCGGTTTCGGCGTTTTCATCAAAGTTCCCGAGCACAGGAAGGGGCTGTAAGCAGCGCTTCAGCTCTTTGAAAGCTTCCGCTTGCGGCGTTTTCCATTTATAAGGCACGTCAGTCTTGGTAAGTTGGGTCAAAGGTTCAGCGATGCGCGAAAAGTTCTTCACGAATCGCCGGTAATAAGCGTAGAATCCAAAGAATCTGCGTATAGCTTTCTTGTTATTAGGCTGTGGAAACTGTGCGATCGCAGCCGTCTTCTGAGGGTCTGGGAGAACTCCATCCTTGCTTATGACGCGACCAAGCAACAGCAGCTCCTCGTAGGCGAAGTGGCACTTCTCTGGTTTCAGTGTTAGTCCTGAAGACTTGATTGTTTCTAGCACTATCTGAAACCTTCTGAGATGGTCTTCAAACCTTGAGAAGAAGACAACAACGTCATCTAAGTAGACTAGACAAATTTGCCTCTTCAAGCCTGCGAGCACCGTATCCATTACTCGCTGGAACGTCTCTGGGGCAGAGCAGAGGCCGAATGGCATCACCTTGAACTCAAAAAGTCCGTCTGTAGTGATGAACGCAGTCTTTTCGCGATCTCTTTCGTCGACTTCAATTTGCCAGTAGCCGCTCATCAGGTTCATCGATGAGAAGTACTTAGCGTTGCATAGCCGACCCAGTGTGTCGTCGATGCGGGGGAGGGGGTAGAAATCCTTCTTAGTAATGCTGTTCAGGCGGCGGTAATCGACGCAGAAGCGTAGGGTGCCGTGTTTCTTTTTCGCTAGGACAACTGGTGCTGCCCAGGGGCTCCTCGATGGCTGGATGACGTCGTCACGAAGCATTTCCTCAACTTGCTTGCGGATAGCTTGGCGTTCTAGCGGCTATACGCGGTTGGGGCTCTGTCGCAGTGGTCGGGCGTGTTCGTCTGTGACAATGCGGTGCCTGGCAAGCCGGGTTCGTCGCACATTCAATGCTGATGAGAAGCAATCACTGTACTTTTGAAGAAGACTACGTACTTGGTCTTGTCTGCTCCGTGGTAATGCTGGGTTGACATCAAACGTTGGTTGATGCCCTTGGTCAGATGGTTCTACGGGTTGGTCGGGTAAGGCAGATATGCCTCTGATGTCTGCCAGTTCGTCGAGGAAAGCGATCTTGGTACCTTTGTTTACATGCCGGTATTCTTCGGTGAAGTTGGTTAGCAAAACCTGGGCTAGGCCATTTCGGATTTGGGCGACTCCCCTTGCGACGCCCAGTCCTCGATCCAGGAGTTGCTGGGTGTTCCCCTCGATGACGCCTTCGCAAGTTTCGATGTCTCCTGTACCTATGCAGGCACGGACACTCGATCGGGGCGGCCCGCTCAATGCTTCGTCGAGGACGTTTAAGGCAACGTGATGAGTTGAGCTCGTCGCAGCAAGTATGGGTTTGTCCGTGGAAAGCTTGATCGACTTAGATCGAAGGTCGATGATCGCCTGATGTTCATTCAGGAAGTCCATTCCCAAAATCACGTCTCGCGAGCATTGCTGTAGGACCAGGAAGGTTGTAGCATAGGTTCTCCCGTTTACAGTGACTCTTGCGGTGCAACTTCCTGACGGCGTAATCAGTTTGCCACCTGCGGTGCGGATCATCGGGCCATCCCAAGTTGTTACTTTCCTTAGTCGGACAGCGAGTGGGCCACTCATGAAAGAGTAGTCAGCTCCCGTGTCGACCAAGGCAGTAACCGCGTGACCGTCAACTGTAACTTCAAGGTCACTTATTCGTGTTCTCGTATTGTACGTTGTCTTCGGTGTCCGATATCGGCTTCGTCGAGTACTGAGGCTGCGGTGGGCGTACTCCGACGTTGCTTTACTGGACAGCGGTAAAAGTTTCAAGTCTGGCCGCGTCGCCGTCGTCGTTGTCGGTGTTTTCGTCGGTGTTGTCGTCGGTGTTGTCGTCGGCGTTGTCGTCGTAGTCGTAGTTGAGGCATGGACTTGGATTTTCGTCGATGGAGGATCTTCGTGCTTGCGCTCGGAAGCAACCTCACCTCCAGATGCTGCTTTACTCAGTTTAACCTTCGGCGGCTAGGGGAGCGTCAACGCACTGCGTAGCGTCGGCTAGGAGATACATAGCGCGGTGACGATGGCGACGGGGAACGTGATAGGCGGCTGGGCGGTGAGCATTCCTCCCGATGCAAAACTCGATTTCGGCTGGTCGCTGGCTGGGTAGGGGTCGTGGGGCGTCGTAAGAAAACCCACGGATGCCCATTCTCCTGTATGGGCAGTACGCGAGAATGTGACCGGCTTCGGCGCAGTGGAAGCATAGTGGGCGGCGCTGGTCGGGAGTTCTCCACTCGTCGCATTTCCTCGGCTGCACGCGTCGCTCGTAGGACGGGCTGGTTGGGGCGAGTGGGCGGCGGTACAACGCAGCTGGCTGAGGGCGATAGGGGCTTTGGTCCCGTCGTCGAGGGGCAGGACGGCGCACAGCTGCGGCGTAAGACATGGCTGGGGGCTGCAGAGGCTGCGTGGGTGTCGGCGTCACACCCAAGGCCTGTTGAACCTCATCCCGGACGACGTCAGTGAGCGATGAAAGCTGCGGCTGCGTTCCCGTTGGCATCAATCGTCGGAGCTCTTCTCGCACAACATGACGGATAACCTCCCGCAGGTTATCGTTGTTAGCGGTGTCCATGCAGCTTGCTGACAAAAAGCGCTACTGGCGTTCATACTGGCGGGCTCTGGCATCAAGAGTTTTTTCCATGATGGATGCCTCTTCGACGAATTCCGCGACGGTTTTGGGTTGGTTCCGTACGAGGCCCGCAAAGAGTTGCTCTTTGACTCCTCGCATAAGAAGCTTTACCTTTTCTTCTTCTTTCATGTCTGCTTCGGCACGCCGGAAGAGACGCTTCATCTCCTCAGTGTACATTGCAACGGTCTCGTTTGGATGTTGTATGCGAGACTGTAGTAGCAGCTGGGCTCTCTCCTGTCGCACGACGTTCGTGAACATCTTCAGAAGCTGCTCTTTGAAGGTTTCCCAGTTCGTGAGGCTAGCTTCCTCATTCTGAAACCAGATTCTTGCTGGTCCCTCCAAGGCGAAGAAGACGTACCTAAGTTTCGTAGCATCATCCCAGTTGTTGAAGACAGCCACACGGTCGAACTGCTCCAGCTATTCTTCGGGGTCGGCGCCAGGCGAAGCGTCGAAGGTTGGTGGCACCTGGGGCTGCTGAAGATTGATTGGAGTCGTCACCTGGGGCAGGCTCATGGTGGATGTTGCTACAGGCTTTCGCTTCCGGGTAGGGTCCGGCAGAATCCCGAACTCAGGTGCGTCCCTTTGCAGTCGTCCGCTTGCACGGTGGACTGGACTCAGGTCCTGCGGTAGAGGACTCAGAGGGCTGGCGTCACGACTTGTAGGGGGTGTCGGGAACATGAAAGGCTACCCAGCACCTCCACCGGATGTCACGTTCTAGTGACAGCAGTCCAGCGGTCAGGAAGACACCAACAAGACTTGGAAACGAAGCTCTTTATTTGGGCTGACTTGCGCCCGCAAAAGAACTGAATCACTCGGCGGCGGCATAAGCAACAAACGTGCTCGTCAGTCGTCGAACTGCGAATGTCCGCTGCTCGCGGCATCCTTCAATTTAAAGCCGGCAAGGAAACTTCGAGATAACAGGTCGAGATCATCTAGAGTAATCTGGAAACACGTAGATGCACCTCGGCATGGCTGTGATCAACCGAGATTATTCCGGTCGCTTCTCGCGTCACGAACCAAAATGATTACACCCCTTTCCTGCGGCCCTGCGCAAACGAACGGGCACTGCAAGGATACGTGGCAATAGGTTCATTTTCTGGCCTGCTGTGTCGTGAGTGTTGGCTTTCATCGAACTAAGGTGTCTCTGTCTATTACAGTGCAAAAGTGTATAAAACGTTCACTTCACCGGGATGAAAACCTCATTGAGGCATCGACTGCACGCCTACCAGCCACTGTTTTTAGTGAAGCCACTACCAGCCGTCGTGCCTTGAGCGGATGCGCAAACCGTTGCGATCCTTGAACGCGCCGTATCCTCTCATTTGCCACGTCGTTGGACGTCGGCTTTTGTGCCCTATTGCACATATAATGCTTTCGCAATATAAAGGAAAACTATTGCGCTGAAAACAAATATCGTCGAGCGGGTACCAGAACGCTGCCCATGGGTCGCAAGCCGGGTGCGCTAACCCTCTGCCACCAACGAACTTTCATTCAGTCCATTAGTTGAGGGGTTCACTGCAGCCAGCTGGTATCGTATATCAACGCTATCAGATTACACTCTTAAGGCTACTCAAGTCTCCTTCAAGTAACAGCGCAAGAACAAAGGCGGGACGCATCGGACTAGAACACACCACGAGCGCTCGTTGTGTGTTCAAGTTCTATATGTCCCGAATTTGTTTTTGCGCTGTTACTTGACGATGAATAACCAACAAGCCCAAGCTGCTGCTTTGCTTGTCTCCTGATGATTTTTTTTCTGTTTACGGCACTAGCTCACCGAATTCACTTATTGAGTAGCACGCCGGAGTGAATTTCATCCGCTAACGGGTCTGCTGTATTTTATGCTTGTTAAGGTTACCTCGTCTGTCTGGAAGCAATCGTGTAATCATCTTTGTGATAGCTTTGCTTCGTTTGTCGGCAAAATGATATGTTTTCTCTTTAACAACCCTTGCTTGTTTTAGTTACGTTTTTATTTATGGTAGAGGCCCGTGTGCCGTGCGATGGCAGTGCACGTTAAAGAACGCCAGGTGGTCGATAATTCCGGAGGCTTTCACTACGACGTCCGAAAGCCTGGGTCACTTAGGGACGTTAAAACCCATAAACTAAATTAAACTAAACATTTTGTTCATACTGTCCTACTTCTGAGTGTATGTTTTGTTTTCGGGAGTATTGCGATAGCATTGCATGTCCCATTAGCACCAAAGCTGGCGTCTGCCGCTGTGCGTTGCACGAATTGCCGCGCGCTCTTCCGGACAAAACTAGGACGATGCCCAACGGCGGTGTGCGATGTCAGAAGATATGTAAGCGAGCATGCAAAATCATGAACGATGAAGCGCAACCTGTTGTTACCTGTGATGTTCATAACTCGTAGTTATTCATCACTCAGAGTCATTGTGAAACGTATCACTACTCAGCACTTTACAAGACCTTCTTTGAAAGGCTGTGCGCTATATAGACGTTCACAGGAAAAAAAAAACTAGAGATGAGCGGACAGAAACGCGCTTCTGTCTTGTCGTCTCTACTTTTTCCTCTGAACGTCTACTTAGCGCACACCCTTTCGAAAAAGATCGCTTACTCAATAGCACGTCAAAAGTTTTACTTGCGCACATATCGTCTGCTACGGGCTCTTTGCTATGTCTTCAGCCTATGCGATTCGTGTCTGTCGTATATACTTTCTTCCTGCGAACGTCTGTTTAGCGCACAGCCTTTCAAAATAGATCATGAACCAATTAGCCCGTCAGACTGTCTGACGTCAGCCCTTTACAAGTAATGTAATTTATCCATAGATTTTGTACAATGCATGCGTAGTCATGACGCCTAGTCAGTCATTCCTCAAGGTAAATAATGGTTCCGCAACATAGCACGACTTAGCGGTTTCCATTTGCGACGTAGCATGAATCAGACCTTGCAGGTAGCGCAGTCAGTCATGACGCATCACTCAGCAGCATTACTCAGCACTCTGCAAGTGACACAATGTACCGTGTATATAGTTGTACAAACAGTATGCATTTTTCTGCTTTGTAGGCATAGTCACAACTAATGATCATTCAGAAATGTACTTTGCATGTTAGGGGTACAGAGTTTATTTAAAACTTTAGAAACATAATGCAGGGTGATGCCTTATACTCACCGTTATGACTCTTAGTCATGGTGACACGTAGCAAAACTCAGCATTTTAATGCTTTCGCATTTTGAAACGTAAGCAGTCTTAAGGGCCTCGGCCAAATTTTTTTACTACTCAAGGGTGCTTTTTCTTTGCACGTGTTTTACCTGCCTCCACGTGGTCGTGACGTACCCAGTTTCCGGTGGTTGACTGTATTTATTCCTTCGGATTTTTTATTAAACCCTAACTTGCGAGTAACCGCTTGTGGTTCATGCTTTCTCGTGTGTGCTTCGTCTAGTTTTCTATGATTTATGGAGTGCTAAGGTTTTATTGCTAAGATTTTTTTTATTTCCATCTCTTTCACGTGACATAACTTCTATCTGATGAAGGCACAGTATCCCTAGTTTTTTATATCGTTTTGTCCCAACCGCTTTCTCTCTGTTTATTTCCTTTTCCACCAGCACCGCCTTCAAGAAGATAGTTAGCATTTGCCTGCGGTTTGTTTCTTTTGCACTCTGTTGCCCGTGGAGCGTTTTGATCATGAATTATGTCGTGAAATTTTTGTTTTTTTTTCTTGTTGCACAACAACCGCGGATGTTACCATAAGATAAAAACATTGATAAAATGCGAATTCTGTCGGAAAAAAAAAACATGCGGTTCAAGAAATGGAACTTCCAGGAATTCTCTCCAGTTACCACTATTTACTTTGGGGGAAATAAGGGATGTAAACTGCGCTGAAGGTTTCTCGTCCATTAATCACCATTTCGCATTGAGTTGTGGTCCACCAGTAGCGCCGATCATACTCTCTAGGCCTGTGTAATATGAAAATGAGTTAAAATAGTCAAGCTGACAGTAGACTGGCTGGCTTAACTAAAACAGCGTTCGGCTATTCAAATCTTGGCCAGAGCTACGAAGGGCCCTGCTTGCGCTTTATTTCTGTGTAAGCAGCACTCAACAAATCTCTTGTACGGCGTTGAGCGCTACAGTTTTCGCTTTGGGTATGCTTTGATACCACTTTCCCTACCGTCGTTGTTTCTCTAAAGCCGCTGCCGTCGTTAATCGGTGAAGCCCTGAACGGAATTAGGCCCGGTGCACATCTATATCGTTTGTCGAAAGTATTCGGCGCAATTGATTTTATTCTTGGCCTTACAATGTGGGCTCGTAAGCATAGCTAGCATTAAAAAAACTGTTGAAGGTGGTAGGAACTGACGTCGCGCGTAAAACTCTTGCTACTGTGCGATGTCAGTGCACGTTAAAGAACCCCAGGTGGCCGAAATTTCCGGAGCCCTTCACTACGGCGTCTCTCATAGCCTGAGTCGCTTTGGGACGTTAAACCCCATAAACAAACCAACCTTGTTACTTGTAAGGACGCTACAAGAGCCCCACAGCGCAGCTTTGAAGAAAACACTTTGGACTGTTTGCTTTTGACAAAGGCTGTTCATAGACACCTGCTGCTGTGGCTATGGTGCTATGACTCTCGGTTGCTCCGCCCTGATTCGTTGGTTTAAATCTAGGCTGAGAGGGCCGCACATTGATAAAGGCGATACGCAAAAAGGTCGCATGTTCTTAGCGAAGTGCGCCCGTGATCAATACCTCTCTGCGTTTGAAATCAATCGGTACCGTTTTCCTACGTCGCCCCTCATTGCCAATGTGCGGCTTCACGATCGTTATGCCAGAATACCATACCGTTTTACATTGGCTGATGCTGCCTCTTCCGCGCCGATTTTTGCGCAGTGCATGGTGGCCATAGTCCAGGACGTGTACGAATAAGCGGCCGCGGAACGCGCCGAGAGGGCCTCGACTGCTTCTGCGGCATCGGACTATTACAGCCGCGCCTCATCCTTGAAGAGCGAGACGATGCAGGCGTCGACGCCCTTGGTTACCGCCGCGGTCATCATTGGGGGCGGCAGTGATCGCTCAAAGGCACCGGCTGATGAAGCGGCGGCTCCAAAGAGACCGCCGCGCATTATCCGCAAGCAAACCGCCGGCCCTTCCGAGGCCAGGCCGAGAAGCGGCGAGCAGAATGCGGACGCCGACGCTGCGTCGCGGCAGGACAGGGGCGCAGCCAAGAAGAAGAGCGCCAAAGAGAACACGGGGAAGAGCAAAAGAGAAGGGCCCCGCAAGCAAAAGCCCTGAATAAGAAAGCACGGGGACCCTCGCACGACATGGGCTTTAATCACGTCGAAGTGGCACTCGTAGACGCTTAGCGCAGATCTTTGGGATGTGGTGATTTTGCTACGCTGACGTTATTGGATAGACGCATGCATTCCTATTTGAGGCTTCTGCGTAATTTGTTTGCCCATGCCATAACATAGATTTTCTGTTCAAAGTTTCGCCCTGAATTCGAGCTGATCTAAATTTTTTTTTCACCGACATTTTTTTTTTTCGTGAAAGCAAGCGTGCATCGTTTGTTCGAGATAAATCATACATGCTTACGGCTTCCGGACTTCTCCCCGCTTGGAGTGCGTTTAGTGACAATTTCCGCTATCATGCCGGGAATAATTAATTGAATTTTCAAACTTTCCTGCTCATGCGCTGGGCCCTCAGAAATTTGATGCACTGGACTACGCTCCTTTTGAGACGCAAGATTCACAGCCACTCAACAGCCACAGTCGTTGGTTCCTGGCTGCAGTGAGGAAATCCCTCAACGCTCTTTTATGGGACACGTAGATTATATTAGGCGCAGAGCTACCTCATACTTTTTTTGTTGCTGTTGTTGTTGAGGCTTCACTCAGAAACCGGCTTGCTGACATGAACCGCAACAGAGCGAGTGCTTAAGACCTCGTTAGGAGGAAGTTAAGAATTTGGCTACTAAATCATCATCACTCATCTCATCCCTGAAGCGTCTTTAAATTCGTGAATTAGTAATGAAGCCTAAATGAGCTGGGAAGAATTGCACCTAAATCATTATTAGCGACAACAATGCCAATGCAGATACAGCACTTCAGCGCAGAAAAAAATATCAGGTTGCCGTGACTAGGTCGTAAACACGGAGGGTCGTTAATGACCAACCATCTCACCGCAAATTTAATGCTAAAAGGCAGGTCGCTCTTTCCAACTCACTAGTAGAAATTCGATACAGAAGCTACCTGCACGACAGGCACCTTGGTGACTTTTTCATATTATAATCGGGTCTCAGAGGGTACTGGTAATCATGCCAGTGGGTCAAATTTAAGTTCCTTAAAAGGAGCGTTTCCGCGACTTCAAGATCGGCAGCGTACAGTCACCAAATCTCCTCTTATTTCACTGCAGGTCAAATTGTCGGTTTCTGTTCTAGAGGGCCAGAAACATCCTGACCCTGATTGTCATAGCAGTGAGTTTTATATGTCGTATTTTGCCTTGCCTGGCACATGCGTTGTTGGAAATTTCCGATGCTGCTTATGACGTGGGCTTTCTACCTCCTACATTAAATGCTGGTCGCACCATACTGAACCCACAAAAGCACACCTCCAGATCAGTTGCAAACTGTTGAACGGCATCGTACGATATGCTTATTGAACGTTGACTGCAGCATGTTTTTGAAGTTTCTTCTCGTCTGCAGCTAGTGGCTATAGTTTTGGTAAGATCGCACCAAGTGTGCAGAAGCAAAGTCCAGTCCGCAGTATCCAAGCACATATTCATCTCACAAGTTCGGTGTTGGAGAGAGTATACTACGCTGTTGACTGAATTTGCCACGGCCTGACGGTTGCACTGGGACCGGCGTCTGAACGTGGACAGTGTGTTTGAGGATTTCAAAAAAGTCTTTTACACCGTGAGACAACGTTTATTAAATAAAAAAGTGGCCGTTTTCAACATTAAACCCTCAAGTGATGTCATGGGCAACGGATTACCTTTAGTTATGGCCGCAGTTTGTGGTTGTAAGTGGCGCTCAGCATGAAGAGGGTGCAAGCTGTCCCGGTGTTTCTGAGAGCACCGTGTTAGGGCCAGTTTTGTTCTTCTCTATGTGAATGACATTAATGGTGGAATAGGGTCGTCTCAAATGCGGTTATTTTCGGATGACTTCGTTCTTTATAGAGTTCTCATCTGTGATCGCAGCGTTGAAATGTTTGGGAAGACGTGAACAGAATCTTTGAGTAGTGCATTAATTGGAACATGAATTTTAATTTTTTCAAAACAGTTATGCGAACTTTACAGGAAACTAGGACGACGAAGAAGACAAAAATTTTATTTCAGCAGAACGGGAGTATTTGGTGAGATACCGGAGGCAAAAGACGCCCACGTGACGCCTGACATGGCCTCGTGACTGTCTTGTTGAGCCGGGGGGCGTTGCGGAACGCACGCCTGAGCGCTGCCCGAGGAAGCAGTCCGAACACCGTGTTCCCAGGTTATGAAAGAAGCCCTCCTTTATTATCGCGCTCAGCTTTTATACAGTAGTGTCACGTGACCGCAGATCCACTATTGCAGCCGCAGCTGCCGATGCCTGCTCACGTCACGCGTCTAGCATGGACCAAAGATCCCAGCACTGTAACCGTCGCATACGCTGCACGCAATGAACAGTTCCATATTGCGCTGGAAAGAAGTCCCGAAATGTACGTGTTGCATAAGTGTCACGGTATAAACACGGCATGATATAACAAATACATGACAATAGACATAGAGTATAGACATAGAGACACAGCCAGATGCGCAGCCAGACAAAGCTACTACTTCGCACAAAGAAATAAACAAAACAAGTGATTCAAATCAAGCAAAAAAAATACCTAGAACAAATACAGCCGAGAAGTAACAGTACAATCGCAAATGTTCTTCACCGGCACACAGCGGCAAAAGCAAACCAAACAAGAAGTGTTCATAGTGTGACACCACGCTTAGTGTACAGTTGAAAGCGGGAGCGCAGTTATAATTTAACACTTGCAAAAATAGCCAACTCATTTTCATAGCTTTTTTTTAGTACTTATTTTGAGTTTCTTTTCATGTCTCGCTACCTCGACAACACTGCCACGATGTATTTGGAAAATATATTGCGGACATGCACTCCTAAGTTAGGAAGAATACTGCGTTGAAACTGTTGTTTTAATTTAAGCATTTGGCGTTTACGTCACCCCTAATTTGAAGTGGCGCCATGAGGTTGATTATGTCGCTTCTGAAGCGCATAAAACAGCGGGATTTCAACGTCGAAATGCGAGCAATTTTGCATTGCCTTGTCGGGATATTCCAAACAATACTTATGTCAAGTAGATTCTGGAGTACACTTGTACAAATTCGGATCCATCTTCCGCTCGAGATAAATGTAATTTGTAGAGGGTAGAGAACCCTCCCTCTTGTTTTATTTTTTCTGGCACACGCGGGGCTCGGTACAGTGCATCGCGTGAGAAAAAAGCACTCAGCACGGAATTGCTCTAGGCAGCATGTCCTGTAATACTAGACGCTTGCGTGATTCGGTAAAACAACCAACGTGTACCTGTCGGGCTTCACAACAGTTTTTTACCATGAGACTAAAAAAAAGATAGCTTCGAAAGGACGTTGCATACTTTGTCATATTCTTCGTAAAAGTATTTACTGGCCGCCGTGGTGGTCCTGAGGTTATGGAACTCGGCTGCTGACCCGAAAGACGCGGGCTCGATCCCAGCCGTGGCGGTCAAATTTCGGTGGAGGCGAAATTCTAGAGGCCCGTAAACTGTGTGAAGATGGAACCATGTTGTTTGGCTTAGTTTGGTTTATTGGGGTTTAACGTCCCAAAGTAACTGAGGCTATGAGGGACGCCGTAGTGAAGGGCTCCGGAAATTTCGACCACCTGCGGTTCTTTAACGTGCACTGACATCGTACAGTACACGGGCCTCTAGAATTTCGCCTTCATCGAAATTCAGCAGCCGCGGCCGGGATCGAACCCGCGTCTTTCGGGTCAGCAACCGAGCGCCGTAACCACTGAGCCACTGCTCACTGAGCCATGTTGTGTCACTGAGATATGTCGTGTCGTGGAGGAAGTTCTGATGATGGAGGCGGGACGTATCGTTGCGTCGAGTTTTGAGATAGCTGCGATGGCACCCTCCTCCCCTTCTCCGCGGAAGAAAAAAATTGCCGACGATTACGTTATATACTAATGCGAAATTTGAGCGCAGCTCATCAGCTGTTTCAGCTCTTCGATAGGCTGAGGCAAAGAATTCGAGCAGGACATGTGTGTACAATTACAGACAACCTTTATTTTTCACACATATTCCCTTTTCAAGAAACACTCCACTAGCAAAAAGTTCTTCATTGTCATGAAGAAAGCTTTGTGAACGGAGAAATAGATGGATATATGCTCGACTTGCTGCACCAATACCTGGTTCTCAAAGACGAGGTCTGCGCAAGTATTTCACGGGGTTGTCACAGCTGTGGGATCCTTTACGAGCGAGAGGAACTGGATGTTCTCCCGTATGTGTGTTAGAAAATTCCCGCTTGCTTGCCTTTATATCTACATTAAAGTCTCCACCTACCCCGTCACCCTGGCAGGTGGCAGCGTTTCTGGCACACGGGTGCCAATGTCAAAGCATACAGCGCACATCTGTCACTGCCGCCACGTCGCTTTAAGCAAGAATGAGGTGTCCACTACTCCAAGAGGGCAGTTATGCGCCTTTACTATGGTTCAGGTGTCCACCGAGATGTGTGAGACAGATACTGCGCATTTCCTTTCCTAAAGAAAAATATGGAACACACTTTGGAAATTCTAAAGTGTGCTTGGCGAAAGCCTTGTGGTCAACCCAGTGCCGCTTCCCCGAACTGCTCGGCGCGGAATCGCTGGGCCGCTTTGGAGCCATGCGCCTCACTCACTCGACTGCAACGAGACGTCTGGCGAAGGAGCGGCGGTGTAGCTGCCACCACCGTCGCGCATGTTCTCGTTCTATCGCTACTCTGTGACGCCACAGTTGCTATACACAGCTGCGCCCCCCATCGGCACACCAGTTGCTATGAAGGGGAGGTGGTTGCACTTTTACACTCTCATTTCAAGCTCCTCCTCTATTACTTACGCAGCTTGGAGGGTGTCCACTGCTGGTTACAATGGACAACGGCGAGGGCGACGCCGCGAAACGCAAGAACGGACGCCTAAGAGCTGCGCTGTAAAAAAATTGGAGGGGACACTCAAGCTCCACCTTGAGGGTGTAACGTGATAGCAGAATGGGTTAATTCCCATATATGCACAAGGTCATTCTCTACATTCATAGATACCTGGGAGTCCTCATACCGCTCCTGGAGCAGTGGTGCAGTGGTGGAGCACGCTTTAGATTCGGCACCTTGCGGAAACGCGTAGGACTCAAGTTACGGTCGTTGTTCTTAGGCACACTGTTCTCAACAAACCCGATGCCACAAACGCTAGCATAGCTTCCGCGCCGAACGAACGGGCTGCAAGCCGCAAGCTTTGTGGTGAACGCGCCTTGGATGTGCGCTGCGTTGTTTTCCGCTCACCGCGTGATTCTTGCGTCCCCACACAGCCCCAGTGCGCCCGAACGAGACGATCGGGGCGAACACGCGCTATCTGTTGGGGAAGTGGCGTACATTGCGAGGACGAGGAGGAAGGATTGGTTGTAGTGGGCGCCGCCTGATGGCGCTACGTGCTAGCCAAGCGATGAGGAAATTCAGCGGAAACGTACTCGATTAATTGCGCCTCTGTGATTTCCATTCTCATAATTGCTAATATACACCACAGTACACGCCTCTAAAGCACCATTCCAAGACAACACTGTATTCACTAGACGCGCCTTCGTTCAATTCAAGCCATCGTGCTGGCGGGGCGTAGAGGTTAGCGTGCTCGTCTCGCTCTCCAAAGGCCTTGGTTCGATACCCCAACTGTACCAATTTCCTACTCTTTCATTTATTATTGGTTGTGAGATTTTTTCCCCACGGCAAGGACGCCGACGCCGACTTTTCTGCGACACGGGGCCTTAAAGCTATCGCGTTGAAACTGTAGGAAACTCCGAGGCTCTGGTGAAGGGCTGTACTGCCAAGGAAGAAGTTCGGACCCTGACGTACACTAACGTCGTGCAGGGAAAAAAAGGCATTAAGCCGAGGTTGGCGTTGTTCTTCCGAACAATGAATCAATAGCGAACTAGAAGCTTTTCTGCCTTGTTTTCAATCAGTATTTCATCACCGGACTCTCACTGATAACTGATCAGTCTTCAAAAACAAGATAAACGAACTATCACACAAATTCATTCCCTGTATCAGCTTTCATGCAAACCGCCAAAAACCGTGGTTCTCACACGATCTTAAAAGATTAGAAAGGAACAAAAAACGACTTTATAATACTGTGAAATGGAATCGAAGTGCCGATGCATGGGAACGCTACTATACAGCTGAAGAAACATATTATGCTGCTGTTGGATCCGCCAAACGTGCCTTTTTTCAAAACGATCTGCCAAAAATCCTAACCAATAACCCCAAGAGGTTTTGGGAAATAATAGACCCCCAAGCAACATGAAACACACCCATTACAAACGCCGCTGGTGAGGAAGCCACTGATGATGAAGGTGCTGAAATATTTAACCGTGCTTTTGCGACCGTCTTCACAGACGAAACAAACTCATCACTACCCACTCCGCCTACTGTAACACTACCAACAATGCCACCCCTTGACATCGCAGTGCAAGGCATAACTAACCACATTGACTGAATAAAACTTTCATCAGCTGCTGGAGTGGACGAAATCAACTCCAAAATACTGAAAAACACCAAGCACATTTTAGCCATATACCTTTCATTATTGTATTCGTAATTGCTTTCAGCAGGAATGCTACCGGATGACTGGAAGGTTGGGAGGGTCATTCCGGTCCACAAATCAGGTCTAAAGCACTCTCCACTGAATTACCGCCCCATCTCCTTAACCAGTGTGCCTTGCAAAATCATGGAACATGTCATCTATTCCCATGTCATAAACTTCCTACATTCTAACAACTTTTTTCATCCAGCTCAGCACGGATTTCGTAGGGGACTTTCCTGCGAAACCCAATTGGCAATCTTCACTTTCGATCTGCATGCTAACCTCGACCGTAACCTACAGACCGATGCATTATTTTTAGTCGCGAAGACTTTTGACAAGGTACCACACCAACGCCTATTACTTAAACTATCCTTTTTAAATTTGCACCCTAATATTCTAGACTGGATGAAAGAATTCCTAGCTAACCGTTCTCAGTTTGTTTCTATTAACAATCACAACTCAAGCACTCTCCCTATAACATCCGGCGTTCCGCAGGGATCTGTGCTCGGGCCACTTTTATTCTTGATGTATATTAACGATCTCGCGCCACAAGTATCGTGTAACATTCGCATATTCGCCGACGACTGTGTAAGTTATCGTACCGTTACTAACATTTCTGATCAAGTGGCTCTTCAAAATGACCTCAACCGCGTCCATAAATGGTGTGACCTCTGGCTAATGACACTAATCGTTAAAAAATGCAAACTCGTCTCATTTCATCGTCAACGCAACCCCCTTATTTTCTCCTATACAGCTGCCAACTCATCTATAGAAAGCGTCCAATCGTTCAAGTACCTCAGTGTAACACTGTAGCAATCTTTCTTGGGGAACACACATTACCACAATCATATCATCTGCTAACATATCTCTAGGATTCCTAAAACGTCATCTTCGTCATGCACCGCAACACGTGAAACTTCTAGCTTGCAAAACCCTTATTAGACCTAAACTCGAGTACGCCAGTCCCATCTGGAATCCACACCAAATATACCTAACAAATGCACTCGAATCAGTTCAAAACCGCGCCATTCGCTTCGTGCATTCTGCATATTCATATACGACCAGCGTTTCATCTCTAAAGAATAATTCCGGTCTCGAAAGCCTTGAAACTCGCCGTCGCGTCGCCTGCATGTGTTTGATCCACAAATTTTTCCATAGCACTCTGAATCAAACAACTTACATTTCTCATCCGACCCGCATATCTCACCGCACTGCACACCCATTTCAGATCGCCCGCCCTCTATCGCGCACTGCAACTTTTTCAGGTTCCTTTTTTCCCCGCACCATTGTTGACTGCAATGTAAGGCTGAGATCTGGGCGAGTTGGTTTGCATTCATACTGGTGAACAGCGCGAAAAAGGCGGGACAACAACAAGACAAGCGCTGACAGCGCTTGTCTTGTTGTTGTCCCGCCTTTTTTGCGCTGTTCACCAGTTTGAATGCAATGCCCTCCCCGCCGATGTTGCCGCCATCACGTGCCCATCTTCATTCTTATCAGCTGTAACCACTTTTATCATACTGCAATGACATGTATTTATCATTGTTGAATATATTAACCCATCCCTTATGTAATACCCCCTGAAGGGGGTCTTTAAGGTGAATGAAGTGAAGATTATTCGTAGGGGCGCTGCATGTCCCTGGGCATCCTTACTTACTTGTTCGCATTGGAGAGCAAGTAGTTCGGGATGCAGTCGCAAATGATGCTTCGGGGCCTTCTATTACCAAGCGTTCCCGGACCCGTTGGGAGGAGAGCCCAGTAACGAAACGATCGCGCAACGTGACTTCGGGCGAAGGATACTGCAAACATTAATCAAAACTCTGAGAGCAGCTACATGCTCAGCGACAGATTCGCCAAGTTGCTGACAGCGTCGATGGCTTTCTATGACCAAGTGACATTGAATTGCGAACTCTCTCTTCACGAGAGTAACTTTCTTATAGATATCTGGAGTGGCATCACCAGTGGAAGGCTGTGATGTGGAAGGCTGTGACGCAGTTGCCTGTCCCTGCGACGTTATGCGGATCAAGTAGTCTGCGGCCTTCATCTCCGAAGCTGCAAGTCGACAGTTATTTTTTTACTTTCAACTAGCGCCGATGCTCAACCAGGAACACTGAAGCAAATTTCAGAAGTCTTAAACAATTGCGGCCATGGGACCGCTGGGAGACCAGGTCATTGAAGAAAGGGTTCGGGCAAATATGCACCCGTAAAAGACAATGTGGACAATGCTGTTTCTTTCTTTCTTTCTTTCTTTATTGAATACTGCAAACCTTATACAGGTCCAAGCAGGGTGGGTAAAATGACAAACAAAACAATAATAACAAAGTTAGTAAACATCAAAGCGTGGCGAAAGGCAATAAAGAATCATTCCAGTCCGTTACTGTGCGAGGAAAAAATGAAAACTTGAATAAATCTGTTCGTGCAAAATACGGCGTCAGAGAATTAGGATGATGGTGGCGTGTATACCTCGACGTTGAAAGCGACAGATATGGGGCAGGGTTAATAGCTAATTCTTGTTTCCAAAGCAAGTAAAGAAATTCCAAACGTAAATTTTTTCTTCGTTGTGCAAGACATTGAATACCATTAACCTGCATTATTTCAGAGGGTGAGTCATACGGGGAAAATTTAGAGTAAATAAACCTTACAGCTTTTCTCTGTACCTTTTCTAGGCGGGTGATATTGTGTTTAGTAAACGGGTCCCAGACAACACATGCGTATTCGAGTTTCGGTCTAATCAGTGAATTGTAAGCAAGTAATTTTACGCTAGGGGGAGAAGTTTTAAGCTTATGTCTTAAGAAGTATAGTTTGCGGAGTGCAGAAGAGCAGATGTTATCTATATGTAAATTCCATGATAAAGTGTTAGTAAGTGTGACACCCAAATACTTATATTTAGTCTCTTCCAGCAAAGGCGATGAACCTAGCCTGTAGTTAAAAGAAAGAGGAGCTTTTTTGCGAGAGAAGCGAAGAAAGACGGTCTTATCAGTGTTAAGTTGCATGTCCCACGTTTCACACCATTCAAAAATCTTAGCAAGGGAGGAGTTAAGATGGATTTGGTCGTCAATTGAAGTTATTTCATGAAAGAGCACACAATCATCCGCAAACAACCTGATTTGCACATTCGGATCAAGTTCAGTGGTAATGTCATTAATATACAATAAAAATAATAATGGCCCCAGCACACTTCCTTGAGGCACGCCAGAGCCGACTGGAAGGCAACCTGATTGTTGCTCATTAACTGCGACAAATTGGTAGCGATTGGTTAAATAATTTGATATCCATGTGATCAAAATTTCCGGGAGGCCAATGCGTCTGAGTTTTAATATCAGTTTGTCATGGGGAACTCTGTCGAAAGCTTTGCTGAAGTCAAGAAATATTGCATCAATCTGGCCGTTCTTATCAAGACATGAAGCGAGTGAATGTATAACCAACCAGTTCCGAAAATTCGTATTATTCAAAGTCAGATATGGAAAAATGTTCTTATTCTTCTTGCTTGAATTCACACTTCGTCGTTCTAGTCAGAACTGAACGTGGCAATCAATGACGCATGAAATTTCTCAGTCCAATATGGCTACTCGACCTCCCTGAGTACCAATACAATATGGAGAAGTCAAGCATCTTCGTCCTGCAACAGTCACTGACATTTAACATGGCTGCTCGGCCTCCTCGAGCGTCAAGCCATAATGGAGAGCCACCGTCTTCCTCCTAAATATAAGATGTAGTAGAACTCTAAGACCAAGTAGGGCTCAACTGCGCAATCAAGCAAATATCAATCATCGCACCCTATTTTGCTTTTGCAATGAATGCAATAATTTCTCCCTCAGTGATGAGTAAAAACACTTTGCTTCACCGGTTTAAAAAAAGCTTGATCACACAATCCTAGCTGCAGTTTGCTTTTGTTGCTACCGCATACGAAGCATTTATGGTGCACGCCACTCTTGTCAAAAGTCATATACAAAAATCTCGTCGAAACATTTTCGAAACACTTCCTGTCACTTGTCTGTAATGTCATCACTGAAATGGGATGGCATTAAAGTGGATGAGAAAAACTCATACCTTCAACAATCGCCGGGCGCTTCAGTACCATCGAATTCTTCAAGAGCGGCCAGGGCCACTATGAAACGGCGCAAAAAATGCTAAATCGGCACTACAAGAAACATTTCGTTAACTACGGATGGCAAAACATACCAGAAGCTTCTTTAAATCTACGGGAAGAGACGATTTCACTGGCAGAAATTGATTATGCCAAATTACGTTCGCGACTCTAACAGCGTATGATCTATCCTATCCTTGCTTCTCCGATGCAGTATCGACCGACATGGGCTTACGAAGAGACCAGGCTCCACATAAACTGGCACCGAAAGACGCAGTTTATTGGACGCGCACGTGTATTCATAGACAACAAGCACTTGACAAAAACAGCGGATCAACAGGAACACATAAACGCAATCAAATAGCCAATCCATCAAAATGAATCGAAAACCAGAACCAAGGAATACAACAGTATGTGTGTTCTTCCGCACGACAGCGGAATGCTATCGACACACCTTTGGAGCTTGTCAGATATTTAAACTGGTGCCGAATACTACATCCCGCATTGGCGTGTGACACCTCTTCCGTGGTCCCACGCGCATATCTGACCAAGCTTGCTAGAACAGAAGACAGGACTTGTCCGCCGTATCTAGATCCTATTTTCTTCAAGCGATGTGTCATTCCATGGAGATAGGCACGGCTGCATAATTTCGTCTTTCTTTTGAGTCAGGTCCGAGCTTTTCGGCACGTTTCAACAACAAAAAAAAGCCGGACACTTGTACGTCAGCAGCACAACGTTGAAAGCACAAAATTCACCTTGCATAACAAGAAATTTGCTTTTATCGACAGCTTTTCTTAAATTTTGATTGACCATTGCCACACTTAATTGCCCTTTGGTGACAATTAAAAGAAGTGTTTGACCGTTTCCATGTGTTATTTAACCACTTGAGATGGAGAGCAGCGGTGTTTATTTTTTTATGTTTATTTTAGTTTTTTTCCCGAATAAACCTAAGTTGATAGTCCAGCGCCTGGTTTTGTGTCCTCTCCTTTCTTGCGTGTTGACGCTGCGCGCCGCTCCATAGCAGTGTATCCATGCCAGCTTGCCCAGTTAAAGGTGCACTGAAGAGGAATCTTAACTCGCATTTTTCCGCTCGAACTGGATCTACACGTTCCGAGCGTTCTTAGAAACCTCGAATTACTGCCCTGTGCGGCCGCTTTCCATAATTTGAATCCGATTAGACGTCCCGGTTTCCGCCTTTCTTGGCAGGAGTCAACCAACCTTTCAACCAGTCCCGTGGCGGCATGCCGCTCTGCCATAGGCGGAGTGATACGCAGTAATCGGCGAAACAAAAGAGTCTACGCGTATTTTTAATTTCGTCGACCTAATTTCAGCTATTTAGTCTATGACTAGATCTATTTATTCACGGAAACCTAAAAAAAAACAAAATAAAAGCGAAAGCAAAGCCGCCACACGACTGCTTAAAAGGCACACCATGCGTTGGTTGACTCCTCCCACCGTCTGCGCAGAATTCAAAAAAATAAGGCGAGAGCCGGACGTTAATCTGATTTAAATTAGAGAAATTGCCCGCACTGGGCAATAATACGGAATTTCGAAGAATGCTAGGAACGTGTAGATTGAGTTCCCGCGGCAAAAAACGAGTTCATGTCCCTCTTCAGTGCACCTTTAACTGTTTTAGCAAAGTTTGAATAACGAGGACTATTAGACGGGGAGACACGGTCTCGAAAATGCTGTTCAACACTTGTTTACAGGAGGTATTCGGAGGGCAGGATTGGGAACAGTTGAGGATAATTGTTAAAGGGTAATACCTCAGTATTCTGTTATTCTCTGATGACATTGCCTTGCTAAGTCACTCTGGAGATGAACTGAAATGAATGATCAATGCGTTATACAGGCATAGGAGAACAGTACGTCTTGAAATTCACATGGAGAAGGCCAAAGTAATCTTCAGCAGTATCAAAAGAACAGTAGTTTCCAAAAGCTAGCGAGGTACTGGAGGCGGCAAGGGTATAAGACGACTTAGGGCAGGCAGCGGCCGCTGATCCGGATCATGCGATGGAAATGCCGAGGACAACAAGGATGGAGTGGAGCGCATTTGACAGGTTCTTTGAGCTCATGAATGGCAGTTTACGAATGCCCATATAGAGATAAGTGTACAATAGCTGTATCATACCGGGAATCAACTACGGAGCAGAAACGTGAGGATAACAAAAAGGGTTCAACAAACTTTCGATCATGCAGCTAGCTATTGAACAGAGAATGACCGGTGTAAGTTAAGACAGAGGAAGAGGACAAGATCAGGGAACTCACGCGAGTTAATAATATCATAGTCAAAATCAAGAAGAAATGGTTGCGGGCAGGCGTGTAATGCGAAGGCAAAGTAACGGATAGTCCATGAGTGTAAGGGAATGGATTCCAATGAAAGCAAGTGTAACAGGGAGTGACAGAAAGTTAGGTGGGCGGATGAGACTAAGAACTCTGTCGCGACAGGAAGCCGACAGGGCAGGGTTAAGAGGATAGATGTGCGAGAGGCCTTTTCCCTGCAGTGCTCGTTGTGAGGCTGATGATGACGGCAATGTACTGTGCTACAGGTGTGTTCCGGAGTAGTCACGCATGCCTGCTCTGGCAGGGTCAGCAATGATCTTTATGACAATAATCTCAAGCGGCAATTTTGAAAGAGTTTATACTAGCCCTTCTCCATCGTATTCATTTTCCGCAAAACAAATCAGTAGTAGCCACTCACGGGTGCTAGGGGGCCCGCTTACCTACTGATCTACAGAGCTGCCAGATCGAGGGATGACCTCTATAACCTGGTCTCAGCTCTCGAGTGAAGGCAAACTTGGGCGACCGAATGCAGATCAGAGGCCGTAACCCAGACAATGCACTGTGCGCAGTACAGACTGCTGTTTGTGTTTGTTCACAGGTGGTGGTGGTGGAAACTTTATTTACTGCTGGGGAGTTTGGGACACACAGGTCTGTGGACAGTTCAGTGCATATGATGGAGCCCGCTTAGGTAGCAGCGAGGCTCTGCGCGAATTGATTACTGGTCGTACCCTGCGGGTAAATGGCTATAATATTTATTGTTTTTGTGAGTAAACTGAACACATAGTTTGCACCTCACCGATCTCAACGGGTGTGTCTACGCAAAAAAAAAACTACAATATTTACACACTTGGTGGTACCTTATGGCCACACCCTTTTCACGAAAATCATGGGTGTTCTAAGGGTTTATAGATGACATTCTGCCCTTAAGGGTTCAGAAATTCAGGGGGCACTTTGTTGGCCTAAAGTACGGTGAGGCGAAAGCCTTAAGCGCGGTGTTGCTGCTTCTGTAACTGATATGTGGTTAAGGTGCTGAGCTTCGCCTCTAAGAGTTGAACGCTACAGCGTCTTGCAACGCTGCCAGGGAGTCCACAGAACGCCATCGCCCATTCGGCTCATCGCCTTGCTTGTCGGTAAATTGGTTCTTGAGGAAAGGAAATTATGTGTCTCGCATATCTCGGTAGACACCCGAACCACGCCGTAAGGAAAGAGAGGAAGATGGGAGTGAACGAAGACACCTTATTCACTACACGGGCCTTTCATCATTCCAAACCATCGAGCTGGCACGGCGGAGTGGTTAGCGTGCTCGTCTCGCACTCCGGAGGCCCTGGTTCGATTCCCCAACTCGACCAATTTCCTACTCGGTTTTATTTAGTTATTTATTCACTTGTAGCATCACTATACCATCCCTTTAATGGTTGCGTGACTGCTAGCCGAATTGCGTCGCCGCGGTGGCTCAGTGGTTATGGTGCTCGGCTGCTGACACGAAAGACGCGGGTTCGATCTCGGCCGCGGCGGTTCAATTTTTTTGGAGGAAAAATCCCAGAGGCCCGTGCACTGTGCGAT
Source organism: Amblyomma mixtum (assembly GCF_055824585.1). Taxonomy (NCBI): domain Eukaryota; kingdom Metazoa; phylum Arthropoda; class Arachnida; order Ixodida; family Ixodidae; genus Amblyomma; species Amblyomma mixtum. Next base: position 93,716,073 of record NC_143021.1, read on the forward strand.
GTCAGTGCGCGTTGAAAAACACCAGGTGGTCGAAACTTCCGGAGCCCTCCACTACGGCGTCTCTCATAGCCTTAGTCGCTTTGGGGCGTTAAATTCCATAACCCAACCATTTCGACCAATTGAAAACCGTGACATTTCTGCCCACAACTCCTGCTTACAACGATGAGGCATTAATGGCTTCCGCCTTTATATTCAGGGGGGCGCTTTGTTGACCTAAAGTGCGGTGAATCTGAAGCCTTAAGCGCGGTGTTGCTGCTTGTGTCACTGATGTGTGGTTAAGTTGTTAAGCTTTGCCTCTAAGCAGAACGCGACAGCGTCTTGCAATGCTGCCAGGGAGTGCACAGAACGCCATCGCCCGTTCGGCTGTATGCCTTGCTCGTCCGTAAACTGGTTTTTGAGGAAAGGAAATGTCTCTGTGTCGCATATCTCGGTGGACACCTGAACCTCGCCGTAACGGGAATGGAGGAAGATCGGAGTGAACGAAGGCACCTTATTTACTAGACGCGCCTATGTTCATTCCAAACCATCGAGCTGGCATGGTGGAGTGGTAGCGTGCTCGTCTCGCACTCCGGGGGCCCTGGTTCGATTCCCCAACTCGACCAATTTACTACTCGGTTTTATTTATTTATCTGGTCTGACCAGAAAGGTTAATTAGGCTACTTGGTCAATTAAGCAATTAACGAACCTCAGTCCCACTTACTTGGAGCATCACTATACCATCCATTTAATTGGTTTCATCGTTACCAGCCAAAGTACAATTCGCGCTGTTTGAAATTCGCGCACTGTGACGTCACGACCATTTCGACCAATTGAAAAGCGTGACATTTCTGTCGACAACTCCTGCTTACAACGATGAGGCACTAAAGGCGTCCGCCTTAAAATGGTTTGCAGTGTACCTCTTGCAGAAAATCCTTCTTCTTGTTCATTCTATGATCACTTGCCAGAGAGCACAAAACCGAACTCCTCGATGCAGTAAATGGCGGTCAACCTTTTTAAGGCGAAAGCCTTTAATGTCTCATCGTTGTAAGCAGCAGTTGTCGACAGAGAATGTCACGCTTTTCAGTTGGTCGAAACGGTCGTGACGTCACAGTGCGCCAATTTCAAACGGGGCCAATTGTACTTTGGCTAGTAACCATGCAACCAATTGAAGGGACCATATACAGTGATGCTCCAAGTAAGTGGGACTGAGCTTAGTTAATTGCTTAATTACCCAATTAGCCTAATTAACTTCTCTAGTCAGGCCATATAAATAAATAAAACCTAGCAAGACATTGGTCGAGCTCGGGAATCGAACCCCGGTCTTCGGAGTGCGAGACGAGCGTGCTATCCACTCCGCCATGCCAGCTCCATGGTTTGGAATGAACAAAGGCACGTCTAGTGAATACGGTGTCTTCGCTCACTGCCATCCTCCTCCCTTCCCTTCCGGCGCGGTTTAGGTGTCCACCGAGATATGAGAGAGAAATACATTTCCTTTCCTCAAAAACCAATTTACCGACGAGCGAGGCGTAGAACAGAATGGGCGATGGCGTTCTATGGACTCCCTGGCAGCGTTGCAAGACGCTCTCGCGTTCCACTCTTAGAGGCGAAGCTTAACATCTTAACCACACATCAGTGACCACACTTTAGGTCAGAAAAGTGCACCCCTCCCCCCTCTGAATTTTGACGGGTGTCCACCGAGATATGTGAGACAGTTACTGCGTAATTTTCTTTCCTCAAATACAATTTTCATTTTCTTCATTACGGGCCATCTTCGTCTTTATTCTTTCACTCCCACTTCCTGCGTTCCTCTACGGTGCGGTTCAGGTGTTCACCGAGATGACAGAGATTTACTGCGCCATTTCCTTTCCTCAAAAACCGTTGCGTTGAAACGGCAAGGCATCGCGCCTAACGGGTGGTGGCGTTCCGTGGACTCCCTGGCAGCGCTACAACACGCTGTCGCGTTCCACTCCTAAAGGCGAAGCTTAAGATTAATTAGCAGTTAATTAGTATTCAGGCATTAATCAGTAATTAACCATTAATTAGTGATTTGTCATCACTTGATAATTAGTACTCAATTACATGTGACGCCACCAGTGCCACAGAAGCACTGAAAGTGGTGCGGAAAACGCTTTCGCCTATACGCACTTTAGACAGTCAAAGTGCCCCCTGATTTTTTAACATACGTTATTCAGAGACTAACGAATTCACTGTATGTAGCATTATACCTATAGTGCTTTTTGGGTACAAGAACAAAGGCCGTGCACGAAAACTTAAATGTGAGCCTGCCCACTGCACATAGAAAGCCGGAGCAGCATGCTCTTTTGGACTCTTCTAGCGCAATGGCGATTTGCGCTGCGCGCCAAATGTATTATACGCATTTCAAGGGCAGTGAAGAATATTTGGTGAGGAAACCTGAAATAATAAAAAAATATTTCGAAAATAAAAAGATCATTACAGGATATTGCCCTAAGGGGTAAATAAAAAATATATCACGGAAGTATTAGCAAACATTTTCAGTACATTTGGATGGCAATCGCCCGGCCTAATTTTTTCTTTTTCTTCTGCTCACGTTGTATGTGGATAACATCATAACTCGCAAAATCACGTATACTTGCTGTTAGTGTAACAAACATTGAGCAGCTTCTTTTCGATATGAACCAAATCCACCTAAATAGGAAATGGGAAAAACGCGCAGATTTCTTATGCGCTTAAAACTTAGTGGTACCCAAGCTGTTGCTTATAACGTGCTGTGTTCTTATGTAAAGTAAATATTTGTTCAGGACTGTGTAGTAAAAACTTGGGTTTGTCTTACGAAATTAAAGTGTCTCAATTTCCTTGCATTCCAAGTAATTCTCATGTAGTTTAAGCTTCTGAAACAAGGGAATTGCGCTAAAAAGACAAGGACGAGAATAGGCAATGAACGGGCGCCCTTCCATGTCCTCTTCTCGTCCGTGTCTTTTTAGCACAATCCCCTTGTTTAAGTATGTACGACCGACGCGCCCAACAACGTGCTCCCTTTCAGCTTCTGGTTTGCGGTCACTACAAAAAGGAAACTATTCATATCAATTTCATATCATTCCTGTGGAAACGTCCTGTCAGGCTGCCTCATGCATGATACAGTGAATACAGAAAGACGGTATACCTGCTCCTATACTGAATAGCAGTCAAGAGTGCCTTCTCCCTGAGATGGATCAAAGAATCCTTAAGATTTTTGGCGCGAGCATAAATTCCTAGCCGTGCGCTTTATCCAGAAGAAGAAGAAGACGAAGAAGCCCTAATCGGTGTTCCCAACCACCTTCAGTCGAGATTGCATTTGATAACATTTTCCCATCGAATGCCAAGCTCCAGCCCTTTCCTCTCCTTCTCGGTTTGTTACAGGACCACCTAAGATCCTTTCCTTTTCATATTCTCATTGCTACCGATGCCTCGCAGGATCGTGAAAAGGCAGGTGTGGGCATTTTTTCTCCTGCATTGGGATGGTCCTTTTCTCTCCGTCTCCCTGACTTCACTCCAATTTATCTGGCCGAATTATTAGCTGTCATTCTAGCTTTACGTAAATTAGATCCTGCCGTTTCCAAAGTCATGGTTATGACGGACTCTCTATCTATTTGCTTTTCATTATCATCAACCTCTGAGTCTCGTGCATTACGCCTCTTTAAGCAGCTGATCCCGCTTCATCTAAATTCGGTGAGGTTGCTTTGGGTACCGGGTCACGTGGGCATTCAGTTAAATGAGGTTGCTGATTCATTAGCAAGGGCCTCTCTCTGTGGCCCAATAATTGCGGTCCTGCCAACCTGCGCATATACAGCTGCGGTGAGGTTTCGCAGTTACACAATATTTCAGGAATTTTCAGCCTCGGCGCTTACTTCATCCCCCGAATACAAGCATCTTCTGCACCCTTGGAGCAGCAAAGACTGGAGTTCGCGCAGACTGGAGGTCTCTTTCACGCGTTTGCGATGCCGAGTTCCTCTGCTAAATTTCTACCTTCACAGATCTGGTCTGGCGGTTTCTCCACTGTGCTCATTTTGTGCCGAGCCTGAGACAGTGGATCACTTCCTGCTGTTCTGCCGCCGATTCTCTTCTTTGAGGAGGCGCCTATTAGAAATTCCGTTTCATCAGCTGGGTCTGCCTGTGTCCACTGAGGTTGTTCTTTCCTTTGGCGCTACTTCGCTTGGGCGAAGCAACAGGAGTGCGCGCTGTGCAGTTCAAAAATTTCTTTTAGAAACACAGCGACTCCCATGCTAATTTTTTTTTTACTTTTTCTTTTTTTTAATTTATTTATTTATTTATTTATTCCCCCTTTTTGTTTTCATTTTTCTGATTATCAATCTCTTAATTTATTATTATTATTTTTTATTTTTTCTGCCTCTCTTTCAGTCAATACAAAATTGAACCATTCCAGATGTTGCATTCAAATCTGCACATTATGCCGTCCTCCCATCTTCGATCTCCCAGCTAACAGGACCCCTTTCGTTGCGTCGTCCAATCTGTCAGCCTATACCCTATTAATTCTCCTTTTCCTCTAAAGCTCCTAATCATTCCAACAGTTCACCGCCTGTGTCTTGGCCACTCCCCCGTAGTGGGTATGTGCCATTCTACTCGAGGCCAACCAACCAACCAACGCTGTTCTGGTCGCACCGCACAGTCCCTGCCAGCAAGCTCAGAGGCTTTATAATTTCGTCACGTAAAGCCTTCAAGGAGTGCATGGGAAACATCCATCGCAAGACTGGCGAGTTGCCGGACGAGTTCACAGGCTTGACGGAACACGAGGTGCAGCTCGTTCAGCAGACGTGGCGCAAATTCAGCAGAGAGAACCCCGAGTACGGCGTGCTCCTTTTCCTCGCCATGTTCCTCAAGCACCCCGAGTACATTCAACTGTTCAAGCCCTTCCGCGGCAAGACAGTGGCGGCGCTCAAGGAAGACCCAACGTTCAGGGCGCACGGGTGCTCCATCGGATACCACATCACCTCCATGGTGGAGAGCTTGCGCGACCCGGCCACCTTCGAGATACTGGTGCGGCGCAACGCGGCCGAACACCTGCGCCGTAAGGGGGTCAAGCCGCTCCAATTCGAGGTGATGGGCCAGTGCCTGGTCGATACGCTGCAGTCCACAGATGAACGGCACATGACGCCAGCTGCTATCGAGGCCTGGGGAAAGTTCCTCACGGTGAGTGATACACTCGGCTCCAGTTACACTGCGAACCTGCGCATCCGACACTACTGTGTGGAGTTAGACACACCTGACGCGACCACGCGCAGCATAGAATAGAAAAGCAACACATTCGAACTAGAAGTTTCGACCAACAAAACAATACCAGAGAGGAGCCGTACAGTTGGGAGATGGTGTTGTTGAAGCCACTGGAAGGAAACTTGAACGCAGAAGTAATTTGTTGCGTTTGTTATTTAATACTAAATAGTTCCTAAGTGCAGAAAATAAGGCTACCTTAGGTCCACGGAACACATTTGAACTGCAACTCGCGGTTGCAGAGAATCATGCTACCGCGCTGTAGAGCACAAAGACAACTCTGTTCCACGTGCCCCTCTATCATGGCGCAGATTCCGAATATTCCTCGAGGTCTTGAAGCCGTTTATAGTTTTAAGAACTTACTCAGCAATGTTGTTCCTAATGCTTTTGCGAAAAATGCATAAGAAGGACGAGTATGCGTCAAGAGCTTTATAAAAACGCGCGATCTTTCGTAGTGCATGGAATCAATTTTCTCTGCGGAGGAGAATCCTGTAAGATTTCGACCAGCGGAGAATCACAAAATAAACGGCCGCTTTGCCCCCTTCGACTTTCCATATCGCCGATGTTCCCATATCGGCTTCCAGATAACTCGACGTGTCAAGTGCATTTTTTGAGAGGCGACGCCTAGGCCGAGTATAATCATTCCTTTTCCTTACACGCCATGTCGCCGATCTTGTAAACTGTTGCTTACTACCAATAGCGGTGCATATGGCATACGCACTACAAAAAATGTATATAAAACATACCTCCGGGTAACACGCTTCGCAAAAGAAGCCCTAGCATACCTGGAAAATCTTGAGCCCATGAACACGCGCTCTGCATGACTAGGAGCACAAACTGAGCAGCCTAGCGGTATGACATTCAACTCGGCACTTTGCGAGATCTGGCGCACAACAACCACCTATGCACTAAACACGAACGTACCAGGTATATGCCCAGATGTGGATGAACTCGCTTGTCCTCTAGAGCATTCCATTTCGGAAATTCACTTTATTCCTTCAATGGGGTATAATTTTTGCCCGCCAAGGATATTTTCCCTGGCTCGATGTAAATATTTCTTAGTTCTTTCAAGAAACTGGTACTAGGCGCTGAGGGAATGTTCTTCGTGCACACCGGGAAGATTTGAAGGTACCCTCTGCGAATTAATTTACAAACTTTTAGGTACCTTTCTGAGGATTGTCGGAATTTTTTTACTCAATAAGGAAAGTAAATATTTGGAAGTTCACGTTTTGTTGGAGGTTATCTTGAACCTACTTCAGTGTAGAAGCCTTATCATCGTCGCCATGACTAGGACTACTGCAGGGCAACGGTCTCTCCCATGTATCTCCAATTAGCCCTGTCTTTTGTCAGTTGGAGCCACCGTATTCCCGCGAACTTCTTAATCTCATCCGCCCATCTAACTTTTTGCAACCCCCTGCTACGCTTTCCTTCGCTTGTAATCCCCTCCGTTACCCTTAAAGATCAGCCGTTCTCGTAACTTCGCATTGCCCGAGCTCAAGACGCGATGTGATTCTAAGCAAGCATTTTATTGCAGTGCACATGATGCATTGCACAGTACGGTCCACTATTAAGGGGAACATCCTGCAGCGTGGCCGCCACGCTCCACGAAGCCCGCCGTCGATAACCGGCGAGAATCGGCGACACTAGGCGCATGCACCGTGAGGGTTGACGATGGAGTCAGCCTCGCGTCTTTTGCTACGGCGCTGTCTTGGAGGTAGGCTTGCGCAGGTAGAATACCTGGAAAGCGAAGTGGGTACTAAAAATCATTCTGAATTGCCGAGATTTCGCCGAAGCATAAAAAAAGTGCCCGACATCTAGAGCACCCCGGGGGCCCTACGTTGTTCTGCTTCCCCTTCCCCCTTCTGCCCCTCACTTGATTCTCTCATGAATCAATAATATTGTTAACCTACCTACCTACCTAACAATAAAAAGTACATTTTTCTAGCAGCTGCATAAAAACTAATATTTCTGAAATATATAGCTACTTATTTTTATATCCTTTGAAGCAATTTTTCCACAATACAAATGAGGTGTGGGAGAGACATCACGTAAAGGCATGAGTGAAAATGACTCAGTTATAGCCGCTCATCTGCGTGTATGGAAGCCATTGTATTGGCGTTGGGAAGAGGTGTGGGCGTCTTTTATGAAGTACTAACATGACACGTGATGCCGGGCCGTAACAAGCGTACCGTAACTTGCCATGTTGAGGGAGTGTGAGGTCGCATAATGTTGTCGCCAACCAGGAAGTGACCTAACTAAATTGGAAGTGTGACTGGAAGTGACGTCACGCAACCGGAATAATTCTGACAATGCCTCTGCGGGTTCGTTCTGCTATCGCGTTAAAAATAACGGATGCCGGACAATGCTCAGGCTTGCTTTTGATACCACCAGGTACTCGCCCAACGGTCGTCGCAACAGTTCCGGTTCGGTAACGCCTTTTCCGGTTCGACAGCGTAGCTCATGGAGGAAGGAAAAAGAGAGGAGAGGCCCTTTCCACACAACACCATGGGAGAAAAATGTGGAGGAAATCACGTGGTTTTTTCGCGATCGGGAGGCCACCTAGTCCGGGCAGCTTAGCAACGGCGTCGTAGTTGCTGCTTGCAAGCCGGGCGGCAGCAGACGACCGCGGCGTAGCAGTTGTGGTGCGGCGTACTTTTCTCAACTGCTCGAGTTTGTTTTTGATCGTGCTCACAAGCTTACGTTGGCGCCGTTCCCTCATATCTCAGGCGGAATTCGCTGCAAAACTCTCGTTGTTGCGTGCATTGATTTCAACGCACTCGACCACGATCGCACGGGCATTTCGTCAACTGCGTCACTGCTCGGAGCCGTCGGGAGACCACCGCTGCTTACTGAGGAGCACTCGCGCTGTTCATTCACCAGTGATTCAATACGCCGTGCGCTAGAGGTCGTCGGTGTATTGCGCGGACGTTTCGCGTCCTGTGCGTGCAGTGTGCGTGTGCCATTCGCGCTCCCGTTTCCATCGGCAGTGAAACCTCGTTGCTATTAGGCGTGCTCTTGCAACGCTCTAGTGATCGTCACTGGTGTTAGTGTAACTATTTTCGTTTTTCGCGATTGCGCTTGTGTGAGCAGCGGGGGCCATGGTGACATGGGTGGAGGGCGATATTTTAAAGGAAGCCGCTGCGCTCGCTTTGCATGCTTGCACGGCCCTGTTATACGCCGCCGGTAAAAATGAAAAGAGACCCTGCGCTTAAACAATACCTTAGAGATTTTTTTCTTTAATAAAGGCGAAGGGTTAGTTTTGTTCGCTGCAATATCTACATAAAGATACGAATGCACACAGGATGCCGAGAACTTCATTTGTAAAAAAACATTTATTTTCTCACAAAACAACTCGCACGAAAAAACGTGGCTATTTACAATTCACATCATATACAACAACACAAAAGCTTCTACTCTAGTCATCAACTGCAAACAAATGACATATTTGTCGAAACTTCAACCCCATACATGCAAACCTGCGCTCGGCTGCAGGTCCTTTAAAAAAAAGCACTTTTTCTTTTCGCGATACATTCATTTGAGGAGAATGCAAAGGATGAAAAAGTAAACTGACGTAAAAAGGTCTGTTAATAATGGGGTGAACTGTGCCTAGAATTAAAAGGAGTGCCATACGCCGTGCGAGGGTGAAGAATAAATGGGCACTCTTATTTTCGTTTCCACATTTACTATATCAATGCAATGTGTGTGTGTGTGTGGCGGGGGAGGATGTAGAGCTCAGAAAATTTTGGGGGGATGTTCTGACACCGAAACACCTCCCTGGCTACGCCCCTGACGACTACAACTGGGGCTCACCGATGATGCCGATGTACAACTGGGGCAGGTTAATCAGAAAAAAAAGTCGTAACTCATATATATATGCACACACATACACACGTGAAAAGGTCACCTGTCAGAGCACATGTACCATGAGCACGAAGAATGAAACGCCAGAAGCAACACTAGCTATATGAGACAGATATACACAAAACTTCACTGACAGCTGTCAGCGGCAATGAAAAATGGCCAAGAAAGTAACAGGCTCGCGGCTAATTTCGAGCGCTGAGCTAAACAAGCAAGTATACTAGTTTCATCGAATGCAGCCTTCAACTTCAGAGTCCCAGGGACGGGCGTTGCCAGAGGGGGGGCCACCGCAAATAACCACCGCAAGATGGGCCACCGCAGTAATTGAAAGCGAAGGTCACTTCCCGCGCTTGCAAGAGCTGAGATAAGTATTTTTCTCGGCTGCTACTAATTGTGACCAGGGCCGAGCAGTTGGAGACGGCGCGGAGACGACGCAGTACGAAGCAGTAACTGAAAGTAGCCGCCTGTCTCACATGGGTATTTCCGCTTTATTAACTTTTCCGCTGCCGAACACCGGCATAGGGCGCCCTAAACCGGCCGGCAAGCAGCCAAGCGCCACCAGCGCGGGGATCTGTGCCCATGCGGTAGCACGCTCCTTCGTTGGCTTTGAAACGCGCGCGCAGTAATCGAGGGCGGGACTTACGCAATGACGTCAGCCCGGACAAGATGGCGCCGAGTTGATTTCCGGCTTCACAAAATGTCACGTGACGGCCTCTCCTCTCTTTTTCCTTCCTCCATGGCGTAGCTTCACTGCGCCACTCATGGTTTGCTGACGTCACTTCCGGCTTGGCGGCAACACTTCCTGTTGCTACCCATGGCTCAAAGGCTAACATCCGGGCGTCTTTTGCCGTTTAGTAACGTCACTTGCAGCGGCGTCACCTGTAAGGGATGTCACGCTATGCTATGAGTTATGACATCACACGCTTGTCATGATCACACATCATGTGTCATGCTTAGCATACTTCATCATGCTCATGCACGCACTCGTCGTTATACACGGCAACGGCAGCCATACAAAACAATCACGAGTAAATATGAACGTAATGCCTCATATCACAACGATAATCATGTCAGGACATGATCGTCGACCATGTCAGGACATGATCATCGACGACCATGATTCACGTGGCATGCGAATATAATCAAATATGCTTTGATTTCTATACAAACACACCCAGCATCGACCGGGTGTCACTGGGATACAAAAACGCTCAAAGCAAGAAAACGCCTCGACAGGCTCCTTAAGCTTTCGCTGAATAATCGCCCGCTGATTTTCATGGGTTTAGAATAGAAAGTGGATAGAACTAGAAGAGACGTCTCCCGTGCATTACTTTTCCATCCAGGAGAAATTTTTTAAGCGAAGTTGCAAATTAAAGAATTATATATCGGAGAAATACTGCACTGTCATATATATAGCTGCGAGAAATATTGCTTCTTATTTTAAGAGTACAGCCTTCGCATTCAACATTTTTACCTCCGCAAACCAAACGCCAGGAGAGCGTCGCAGCAGACACGGCGTAGCTGGCTCGACCTTCCGCACTTCTTTGCTTACTGATGCACAACATCTTCCCTTACAGACGCACAAAATGTAGGTACGCCGCCAGGATATTCGTAGGGAGCTGGAAAAAAGAGGGGGACGGGGTTAGAATGCTTTCGTGACATAAAGATATATAAACTGAACAAAATGCTCGACGACAGCTCACATAATTGCTTACAAGCGAAAGCGCGCCTAAATAATATATGTGCCTTACTAGAAAACTTCTTTTGTCGTCAGGTTCTGTAGGCACCGTCTGCAAATTTGAATGTGTCCTGGCAAATTTTAATCTTCGCCTCCCCTTGCCGCAATCAACCGCAGGACGATTACAGCTTTAGTGGTCTACGTCATCGGCGCACGTGCTAGGGGTCTGAACAAAATACGCAACTTCTGACAGCCTGGTGCGCAGAAGGTTCGAAGTGTACTGAGGCTGCTGCATAGTGATGCGTGTCCAATCGGCAGAAGAAAAGTAGCGGAGAACGCTCAAAATTTGCAAAACCGAGGCTAAAGTATACGCAAGTTCGCCCATTTAGGCACGATTCTTTGCATGGAGTGAGCTCGTGTTGTCAGCGTGATGCAGCAGTCGGAGATCAAGCTATGCGGACACGTTGTGTTCCCGGGTGTTCTTCTCACTCTAGAAAAGAGCAGCGGCTATTTCGGTTTGCTCGAGAAAGTGTGCGGAGAAAAAAAGTGGGAATCGCAGGTCAGATGAGACGGATGTAAACCAACAGTATTCGAAAGTATGCGAGGCAAGGCATGCGAAATGTTTGCATTCTGGAGCCATGTTCGCTTGGAGCGAAGTTATATAATGGCCAAAATTAACGTTTCATCCTGGTAAACTGCTCGCACATCGCGGTGAACGAGAAACCGTTTGAATGGAAGTTTTTGGCGAATAAGTAATCCTGTTTGTTTGCAAAGAAATGAAACGCAAACCATCCGGTTGAGCAGACTCTACTGCAACGTCCGTTGTGATAATTTAACAACCGTTCAGAAGGCACCGAGTTTCAAGGCAGATTAGGTGCGGAAAAAAGGATATATTTTGGCGTAACTAGCTTTTATTTACTTTTAAACAATCTATGGTTCAGTGTATGACCTTTCTTCGCGAAGTGGAATTGTACTAATTTAGCCGACGTACGCATGGGCCCGCCTCGAGACGCTGGAATGCAGATCTCTTACAATCGGATATAAATCGTATTGAATACTAAGGCCAAAACCTTTAATGGCTCATAATCGCGGCCATGACTCTGTCCGCCCGTTAAATCTGAAGTGAAAGTGATAACAAGTCATAGTCACTAGTCATTAACCACCCGTCAACTAATTAGTCGTGAGTAACTACTCATTGACCAGCCATCAGCTAATGAGTCATGAATAGGTAGTCATTAAACAACCATAGCTAGTTATTTATTACCCAATCATGATCAACTACTCACTGACCAGCCATCACTAGTTAGTCATTAACCAGCCATTACTAGTTAGCAATTGATGAAACATGACTAGTTAGTCAATAACTGATTATTCATGACTAACTGGTCATTAACCAGTCAGGTAATTAATCGTGACTAGTTAGAAACGATTAATCGTAACTTAATCATTAATCTATCATGAGTAGTTAGTCATTAAGTAATCATGAATAGTTAGTCATGACTAATTAGCCGAGTGTAGCCGATCCAAGTCGCCCCATAGCCGCCTCGTGTGTGCCTACAGCCGTCGTCTCTTTAGCAGCCAAAGTTGCGTGGAGAGGCTTTCCCCTCGCGCACATGGCAAAATTGCTGATCTTTCGGCGGCGTGAGCTTCACAGCAGGTTCCGGACGTTATTCTTCTGAATGTGCCTCAGTGATAGGTAAAAGCAGTTCTTTCTTTAATACGTGTCAGGGAAAGACAAGGGCAGGACATCTGTGATTAAGTTCCGTCGTCCGGACTGGTAGAGCATTTTCGTTAAAGTCCAGGTATTTTTGATATTGTCTTTTTGCCCTACCTGTGATATGAACGCAAACAAGTCTATTGGGCACAGGTAATGCAATTCACAGCTTGTCTGGTAGGTATAAATAAAAAAAACAATTTGGCGGGCTTTGATCTCACGCCAGTTATCCCATGGTTCAATTTTCGTTCTTGGAATGCATAGAAATTACAAGACAGGGTTGCGAGCGACAAGTTGCTCGCAAACAGGTGACCAGCCGACACTCCTTCGTCTGTTTGGTTTGGCAGGATCAAGAGTGGCACATCGTAAAGATGAGTGGCATGAACTGATGGAAAAGCAAATTAGAATGACGACACAAATCGTAAAGTACGTGAAATATAAAGGGATCGCAGTTGTGCGTTTCGCGCTACCCTAGTTGGTACATGGGATAAAAACATAAGTGGTGATGTCAATGATAGAAATCTTCAATGATAATGCTCGCAAATCGTGAAAGGAACGTTCATTATTTGCATTGTTACTTCTTTCGCTGACCTTTGTTGTCATTTTTGACGGAACAGCGCAAAACACCGGGACAAGAGACAAGCGCTGACTTACAACTGGTTTTTATTTCGAAGAAACACTGCTTCTTATACCTTCTTCTCCCCCTAAAAAAACACAAATGCGTCACAACCATATCGTTCAAGCGTCAAGTTGTAAGTCAGCGCTTGTCTCTTGTCCCGGTGTTTTGCGCTGTTCCGTCAAAAATGAGTAACCAACATGCCCAAGCTGCTGTCCTGGCTTTGTTGTAAGTGCCAATTTTGGAAACGATAGCTCTTTAGTGGAAGACATTTCCTGAAGAGTTATCTTGTTTCTTCTACGGTTCAGTGGTGAAGCACCTTGTTAACCACTGGCGACGCGTTGCCCTTTTGCATCGCTATGACGCCGGAGCGCTCTAAAACATACAACATTCACGGCTTTTCAGATGGCTGTTGGTGTTCCAGGTGCCTTATGTGAATAGATCAATGTCACTTTTAAATTTATCTGGAGGCGAAACACAACGAACGTCCGCAAGCTGTGGGGTGTGAGTGTTTGTTGAAGAACTCCAGGTGTCATAAGTTAATCTCGAGCGCTGTAGTACGACGTCTATCACAGCAGGTGTCAGCTTCACGAACTTAACCCTCCCCAGATACCCTACCATTTTGCACCGGTTCACGCATTCTTTTCTTTTGCCGGCTTACGTGCAGTGCATGGTGGCGATCATCAAGGACGTGTACGACAAGGATGCCGCGGAACGCGCCGAAAAGGCCTCTATTGCCTCTGCGGCTGCATCAGAGAGTTACAGCCGCACCACGACTGTGTTGGATGAGGCGATGCTGACGTCACTGACAAAGCCTGCGGCAGACGGCTGCAAGCCTGCGGCTGACACCCAGAAGCCTGCAAAGAAACCACCGCGAATTATCCGCAAGCAAAGCGCCGGCCCTTCAGTGGACAGGTCGAGAACCGAGGAGGGAGGTGTGGACGCCGACGCTGCGTTGCTGCAGGACAGGAGCGCAACTGAGGACAAAAGCTCGAAAGGAAACGCCCCACGAAAGGAGAAGAGCATCCTTAGGAAACAAAAGCCATGAAAAAAAAGGGCACGGGACTTCAGCGCATCATATGAGGGTGGTTATCGCTACAGCGGTGCCCGTAAACTGTTTGCGCTTACCTACTCTATGGACTTATCTCGTCTTGCTAACGCTATTAGGCACAAGCGTAGGGTCATGCTTAAAGTTTTTGCGCAGAATTTGTTTGCAGATGGCGTAGCGTGCGTGTGTATTACACGTTGCGCCTCGATACTTTAAATGTTGAGTTATTTTTTCTCCTACGGATTTTTTCGCAAAAGCAGGCGTGCATCGGATGTGTGGAACAAATCATCCCTGGCTGCAGCATTTTGGACTTTTAAATCTATTCTATGCCTTCAGTGACAGTTCCTGACATCGTGACGCGTTTATAGAACAGGACTGTAAACCTTTCCTGCACATGGAAAAATCTTTTCGATATCCGAGGCTCTCACTACTTGACCGGTTTCGCTCGAAATTCAGAGCTTCTCAAGAGAGATCTTATGAAACCTTATGAAATTCCCGCAGTACTGCTCAGTGCCACGCTTCGATTATAAGAGGTGACGGAGGATGTGAGGATAAATTTTGGCGCCACCTGCTTGGGAGCAACAGCAAGTGCAGAATTACCTCGTAGACTGCGTGATACGGCTTGGTGCCACTACCAGCTTCCAGCCGTGAAGCACTAGCTCACGACTACTTAGTACCTGAGCTCGTACAATCGAAATCAAACATTTACGTAAATGTGGGCGTGGAGAAAAAAAATGTTTAGGTTAGGCACCTAAGTCGATCGCTTGAAATGAGTGATGGCGAAGTGCTACTTGTATTCTCTATCTGATGTCAAGGAATTCTAGCTCAGTTGGTCCCGACGCAACGTGACAGTTAGCTGTTTTCCGGGAATGGCCGAGCCGTAAACTTTTGCTGCCGACAGTAAACAGCCAGCTGGCTGAAGTCGCTATAGCAGAGTCGGCTGAACTCGGTGTCTGCACCGCCATTTAATTCGTGAAAGAGTCTGTTCTTTATATCCCATCGCTGAAATGGAACCTGAACAGTTTTTTATAATAATGGCACGAAAGTTTTGGGCTTTGACATATCAAGCTACTGCCAAACTTCCTTTATATCCAATCGCTTTTCTTGCGGCGTATTTTTGTGAAGATTATTACTTTTTACTTAGGGATGAGATTAGTTGCACGTACGATATGGTGAAATGCATTCCTTCCTTCGAAGCCACAAGAGCTCTTAAAAACGAAGGTATACTTATCTATTATGAATAATAGGAAATGGTTTGTAGCATAGCTAGCCGTGATTCTGTAGAAAAGGTAAATTGGCAGCCAGCGTGTGCGCACGATTTTCGAAGGTATCATAATGAAAACAAAAGTACACATTTCTGTCAGCACCTTGTTTAAGGGAGAATTGGCGCATCTTGGCAACCAGCTTTCTGACTATTGTCTTGATATTACCTCATAATCGCTTTTACTCGCTTTCCAGGTTTCATGCTGCCGTTTGTTCATAAAATTCGTTTTATTGTTTCTGCGAGGACTGGAGGAAAGCATTCTTGACGTTTCATGTTGGTAAAATATTTTTGCCTAAGAGTTATGGACAATGAATGATATAGCGCTAATCTTGTTTTTCCAATAGGATGGCGAAGCACGTGTCCTTCAAACCATCAAAGGTCATTGTGCACACTTTTGTTGTGCTTATTTTGCTTTTTTCTTGCATTCTTCGAACGACAAACCGCCAAGTGAGTAAAAGCTGACGGTGGCCTTCATTGTCGCTCTCCTGTTATTTGCGACTTTTCGAAAGATAGTGATTCTCACTATCCATCACTGCTCACGAAGAAGATATGTGGAGACAGGGGCCTTTCAAGAAACACAGGCCACGAACTTAAACAGGTAAAGTGTAGTAGTGCAGAAACACTCTGATCGGCTTCGTTTCCGTCATCCGTCAGGGTTTGTCTGGTGAATGAAGCCTACAGTAGAACGTTAATTGACAACACAGAAGAAATACTTGCGACAGGGGGTTGCCGTGTGACCTCAGCGCACTAGAAAGGATGCAGCTGTTCGATAATAATCCAGAGCGGCGCCCCCACTACATTGCCTGCATTTTTTCCTGCTCCTTACACTACCTGCTTTCATCCTTTGCCTAGTATCGCGGTTCGCAGGTCCACCGAGTGGGATAGTCACTCGCGTCTTTTTTACGCGTAACAAATTTTTGACACATTTAATTACAATATTTAGGCAGCACAATTCGAATGAGAGACGTCATGGAAGACGAGCAGTTCCTCAGTGGCTACCTGCTAGAAATATATTTGTGTTTGCATGGCGATGAAAGGTGCAAAGACGCAGATGTTGGATTTATACGTTTGCATACCAACTGCTCGTTAGAACGCTGACTGTGTCGTGATCTGCGTGGAATAGCATTGGTGAAGCGAGGCACATTTTGGAATTACATGGACACATTTAACTACGGAAGAGAACAACGTTGAAGTGCATTGTAAGAACCTAAGTCTTTTTTTTTTATTTTAACTTCCGTAACCAAAAAAGAATCCCTTACCACTGCTGCCTTCTAGACCCAACCACGTTGCTGCTACCGTGCACTCCGAAGCGAATGAATGCTTTGTCGCCACTCTGGACGTAGTCGAAGTCAACATTGACTGTGCAGAAATGTGAAAGTTTTTCTTGGAGGCATTTTATTTCTTCACGATCGCCGGAATCCAACCTTATGAAAGAAATGATTGGTTTGAAATTAACACAAAATTCTTGGGCAATATTCATAATGCTTCAGTTTTGAATCACTGTTACCAAGCTAAATGGGCCTTAAAATTAAAAATAATCTTTATAAGGTTTCTGGTGCCCTTTAGTGTTAAAGAAAGGAACAAAGATATCCAACGTATCTTGCATTTAGCAGTGAAAGTACAAAGTCGTCAGCCTCGTCGAGTGTAACTTTTATTTGCGGGCCGGTACAATGTCCAAGTATGAGTATACGTCGGCCTTGTTTGTTGCGGCATTAAAATAGCGTTATTAGACAACAATCATCGTCACATTCAGGAAAAAAGACTGATTGCATACTGTGAGTTTGAATACAAGTCTCGGGAAACCTTTTGCACTTGTTTCTCCTCAGTACAGTTCAACTAGAACTTCTCGTTCCCAGCACTATGGCACCGATCCAGCAAATTTTCCTGAGGATGCTTCGTCCACCGGTGCCAGTCCAGCTGTTGCGGCGACGAGAAGGCCATGCCGCAGTTTTCACACATGACAAGTGCGCACGCTGGGGCTTCCCCTGCAGGTGAATTGAATACAGAAATATATGTTCCTTCGAAAATGATCCGTATGATCGTTACTTTTTTTCCTCTCGATGTTTCAGTGGTGAATGCACGGGAGCAACCAACAACTCTGCTCAAACGTTGGCCATGCGTTCGTCCAATAACAGGGCAGCTGAATGAAGAGGCGGCTTCATTCTTACAATACACTCAGTTCTTACAAAACGAGACACGGTTTTTTCATCACCGACGTAATCTCATGAGAAGTTTTGGTAAGTGGTTGGTCCCTTTAAGATGACCCTGAACGCGCGGAGCCCTCTGCAAACGCCCCTATTCTCGTTTGTTTATTCCTTCTGTTGCGTTAGAAAGCGCTGACGCACCAGCTGATTCACATTCTCGAGATATTCCCTGGCTGTGCATCGTGTTAGCGCTCTAGACTTCTCCGCACGAATGTAAATTTTTGGTGCTACGCACGCCGTTTACGCGACAGTTTCTACAACTGCGCCATGGAATCACACACACTGTCCCGCTACTGCTCAAATTACAGAGTGCACGAAAATAATTAGGTCAACTGACGCCCTATCAGCTCAGAGACAGGGCGACACGAGACGTTATTACAAAGAATGAATACTGGCGACGAGACTAGCGATGAATCCCATCATCGGTGCAGAGGCGACGTTTATAGATGACAACCATTCGAAAAGCGCTCGTACTGTCTCTGGCCACGTCAGATTGTGCACCCAGATTCTTATCTTGCTTACTTTTATATTCAGTGTGTCACCGTAACGCCCCGAATACGACACGCCAAACCGAGAAAAGTGCATGACTAAACAAAGACGGCACAGTTGGTGTTTTCGATTCACTGGCTGCAACATGGTTACCAGCGCTAGAAAAAGGTAAGGGACAGCAAAAAGATACGGACGGGAAAAACGCTAGACATCAACTAAACACCAGGAACCATGTTTAAGCCAGCTAGAAAAGTGATACCAGGTCTAAGAAATCTGTGCCGACCAAAATCTCATGCTTCACCAGTTTCGCCTGCAAAGCGCAAAGCATTTTTGTATAACAACCGTAACACGAGCAGACATTACACACTCGAACCCAGGGATACTGAGCATTCCCAAAATAACAAACCTTAGCCTTGCACGGTAATTCATCCTGTGCGAAGTGTGCTGTTCGTCAAAGCATTTTAGCAAAATCTGTGAGGATGTCCGGTATTGTGCTCTTATCCTGCGCCTCGTTCCCTTATTTAAATGCTGAAACCGCTGAGACAACCACGCCATCGGTGTACTCGGGACACACAACAAGGCACCATTTGTGGGTGGTTTGCTACTCCTGCTGCTGTTCATCACTGTCGCTAAACTCTTTTCTAGCTCTGTAACTTAGCTGATGCCTGGCCGATAAATACAACAGTATAGTTTTTGCCATTACAACAAATATTCTTGAACATTTTCGAGTGTGAACTTAAAGTGACAACAGAAATTTGTTTACAGATTACAAAATGATACTACAGAACTGCAGACGCAGAAAGGAACTACAAAAAAAAAATCTCCACTGCTGCAGCAAAAACACAACAACAAAACAACAGAAAAATCTTATCAGGAAAAAATTCCCAATCATTCTGTTACATTTCTGACAGAGATCTTTCGTTTTTTAGGCTGGGTAACACCTGGAGAAGTTAGCAAGGTGAATAGCAGCGAAGAATATAAAAATCTAGAAGCTCACACCAAGTTCCTTTTTTTTCAATTACTCAAGAACTTATGATGGCGAAATTCTGTGATCAGAACCTTTTCTCTAATTTTCCTATGAATGCCGTCACAGAATGGACTTTGTCGAATGCGTTCAGTTCATGGGTTGAAGAAATCTCACCGAAATTTACAATGGCCGCTTGAAAATCTCGTTTTTGTCCGTCGACGAGCATCAATCTGCACGCCGAAAACGAGCTACAGGATGCGCGTGTATTCAAATGGTTATCAAGGTTTGAAAAAAAAATTCAGCTTCGTACAAATTATTTTTAAGGCTTTCAGTGCTTGAAGTTAGTGAATGGACCAAGATATAAAGCTTTTATGTGTTTGCAGAAGGGACGAGCTTGAAATCTTCTTCTTTGTGCACAATTTAGCACTGGACGTCCATGTTCCTTTTACGCCTTAAATGTTCCATCGGACAGGTCTCAGACACTTTATAAGAGGCTTATAGACTGCCACTGCAATGTTAATTGAAGCGAAAAATTGTATTTTCATCGCGCTTCTAGCAATAAGGGCGATATATTCGAACGCCTACTTTCAAAAGTAGTTTCGCAAACCAAAAGATCCTCCAGATGAACGAAATATCAGTGACAAGGGTATACTTACCTGCTTCGACCGAAGAAGCCACGGAACTTCTATTCTGGGCATCCATCAAAAAATGTGGGGTCCATCGGAGTCGACATTCGAGGTTTAGCTTCGCCAATGGCTCCCACAGGACACGGTCTGCGGCGCGGAAGGCCTCGTCGATGTCGTCGTCAAGCACGCTGCGTAGACTCCAAGGGTCGTAACCCAGTGCCGTGCGCAGAGCGCCCATCACTCGCTGCTGAATGGCGATCCCCAGGCAGTGAACAGCCAGCAAACAATGCCCTGGCCTAAGGACCATGTACACGACACTGTGCTCCAGGGAGGGAATCTCCGGCTCTTCCACCAAGAAACAAACGATAACTGCACCCTTGCGCACTTTCCAAGCGACCGTTGCACCTTGGTCACCACACTGCAGCGCGGCTAAAATGCGCCTTATGGGTCCGAGACACTCCGCCCAAGACGGCGCAGTCGTTAAGCGGTAGTGCCGCCATATCTCAAGGCACTGCTGTGGTAGCAGGCAGCAGTGCAGTCACGCTATGCGCCGGAGACAGTAATCGTCGTCCACAGCCGATTGAGCAGCCTGACAGATGGCACGGCAGACGTCGGACGGCGGAAGTTCCCGCAGCCGCGGTAGCCACAACGCGTTCTCGTCGTCGAGACAGTTCAGTTGCGCTGGACTGAAACTTTTCAGTAAAAAGTGCAGCTTTAAAAGATGTCTGTGAACCGCTGTAGGGTTCATGGACAAGCGGCGTTGCTGAAATGACATTGCGACGATGCGTGGAAATGCGCAGCCCTGTTGATGAGGCGTTCACTAGCACAGTTGGTTCTTTTTCAGGAAACTAAACGAGAGGCTTCGGTAGCTTCAGAATTAATATAGGTCGCAACGCTGCTCCAGAACATCCTATTTTAAATGTAGCGTATTTAGCATTGGCATGTTTCAATGAAAGGCTAGAAAACTTTTGCACTGCACACGGTTCTAACGAAATAACGCAGCGGCACTCGATCTTTTTACAACGTGCGGTTCTCAAGTTTTGTCTCTTTAACTATACCGAAGCACTTATCGCAGAAAAAGGATTTGCTAAGGGGCAAAATACAAGAGAATGAAAACGGACGGTAAAGTTATCAAGCATGACGAACAGGTGTCTATTCGACTTGTCAAAAGCATATTACATCTGAAAAGTGGTTCTTTGCGTGTTGCTGCCATGTGCAAGTTACACTGCCGGCAAATACGTGCTGTGCCAAGAGACAACATTTTTTGTCCGGCACGAAAATAAGCTATTAATTAATCAAACGCTCTAGCTTTTCCTTCCCCCTCGAGGCGATTAGTGGCTGAGAAAGGCATGTGTGCTCAGGACGGGCGCTTCAGGCGCAAGAAGCCATGATTTTAACTGGCGCCTCATGGCGGCAAAGGTCAGTCCTCACGTCCCAGTTTCTTAGCGCAGTCATTAAGGGTAGCTACTTAAGATGAACGGCGATCGACGGAGAAGTGGGCCAAGAATCCCGTTGCCAGTATTGAATGAAATGCAGAAAATAAAAGGAAATATTCGTACATGGGGCTGGCATGCTGTACAAGCGTCGGTTTTAATGCAGTCACGGGAGAGAACTATGGGGCAGTCATTTGTGAAAGGCAACTGATTCAATACCATGGTGTGTTGTTTTCCTTTTCCGTACTAATTTCCGTTTCATTCTAATGAGCACGGCGTGTGTCTATCGTCAAGGAAACGACTTTCTATGCTGCCGTGATGGCGTTGCAGACCAATAGTGCAGCAGGGAAAACGAATTCATGGCGGGGGGGGGGGGGGGGGGGGGGGCACTTTGTTGGCGTGAGACAAGCGTTCCTGCTTGTCTCACGTATGTGTGGTTAAGATGTTAAGCTTCGCCTCTAAGAGTGGAATGCGACTGCGTCTTGCAACACTGCCTGCGAGTCCACAGAACGCCATCGCCCATTCGGCTCTACGTCTTGCTCGACGGTAAACTGGTTTTCGAGGGAAGGAAATGTACCTCTCTGGCATATCTCGCCATTAGGGAAGGGAGGAAAGTGGGAGTGAACGAAGACGCCGTATTAGCTAGACGCGCCTTTGTTCATTCCAAACCATCGAGCTGACATGGCGGAGTGGTTAGCCTACTGCAACCTAAAGGATGAGGCAGAGTGTCTCGAAGGAGCGCGTGCTGTAAAGTACACATGATTCCAGGACACAAGTCACGCACGGCTAGATCGCATTTATGCATCTGTCGCTACCGTGCTTAAATGCAATAGTTATAGAGTTATGCCGGTATCATTTTCTGGCCATTGTTTGGTTCAATGCAGCATAGGGATCTTAAAGAAGAATAGTTTTTCGTGGGAAATGTGGAAATTAAATGACACGTTGCTTCAGGACGAATTTTATAACCGAACTGTAAAAGAAGAAATATCAAAAATAGAACCCAATAGAAACATGAGGATGTGGCAGCAGTGGGAGCTCACTAAAGAAACTTTAAAATTAAAACCAACAGATAGAGCTAGCTGTATACATCAAGAGGCGAAACAACAGGAAACGGAGCTAAAGGCACTGCTTCAGAAGATACTGAAACAGGAATGCCGAGCGCCTGGTAAATGGATAGAAGATATAAGAAAAATCTCTGCCTCTCCCGTAACCGAGAGTAGACTAAGCATGAAATGTTTACGGGCATAACACATTGGTTGTAGATGGTACTAGTGAAAATCTTGAAATGTGTCTAGTGTTCATACAATACACCACCACACCACCATGTGGACGCAATCGTTTCCTTTGAGTGTCTGGGAAATCTCTTACTCCCTGCCTCGTCAGCTGTATCCGGTTTCTGTCAGGCTCCACTGCTCGGCTTAAGCAGCAGTGACGGTGGTGGCATTGAAATGCAGGACGATGCAGAAGAGTACGCAGACACGACGAGACGCAGGCCTGACAAGAGTGTATATGCAGCGCGTTCGAATACCTCCGCAAGCGTGTATACATCTGCCTGCCAAAGGGGTAAACGTCATGAGCTGAAGGCCCAGCGGCCGCTCTTTTACATGCGTGGTCGTGGGACCGCAGCGCCATCCTTGGGGACGGCGCGGAAGCCGTTTTTCCGCCCAAAGCTCTTCTCGCCCTGGAGCTCCCCTCTTGCTCTAAGCGGCCCTCTCGCTTCTAGAGTCTCGTTAAATCTCGTACGGTGCCCGGATGCTCTCTTTTCAGTACCCGGATGAGTGGAATTCAGTGCCTTGATGTTGGCTCTCGGTCTCGGCGTGACGTCAACACACTGCCGACAGCTGGAGCTAAAAGCATTTCACGCTTAAAAATCAAACAAAAGCTAGAGCTAATCGAGGAAACAATTTTATCAGGGAGCGCTGGTGAGGGCAAGGGGAGAAGACACAGCTGCAGGGGAAGCGCCAACGAAACGTGCTCTTGGTTTAGAAAAAGCTCGTGCCGAAAGGAACCACATTAACGAAATAGAATGGAGAGGTGTTTTAACAACAGACATCGATCACATCAAAGCAGCCTTTTTCGAGCATTCTCGGGCGCTCCTCGCATCGCATCCAGTTGATATTAGCACATTTAAGGAGGTGTTTCTAGACCACGTATCGCGACTTAACGACGAAACAAAAGACACATTAGAGCGGCACATGACGCAAAGGGAAGTGTAGCAAGCAATAGACAGTTTAAACCCTGGTAAGTTGCCTCGACCGGACGGGTTCAGTGAGGCTTTTTATAAAGAATTCAAACATGTTTTTTCCCCGGTCTTGAACGTAATCCTTAACGAAGCCTTTAAAGTAAAAGTACTGCCTCCGTCATACGTCTCGTCCCATACTGTTCTGATTCCCAAAACGGAAGACATTGATAGATTATGACAGGTTACAGCATACCGACCAATAGCACTTACTAACGTCGAGTACAAATTTTCATGGAGGTTTTGGCGCGAAGGTTGTAGACTGTCATTCATTCCTTAGTTGGTCCCAATCAGACCTGCGGAATTAAAGGCCGGTCCATTTTTACCAACATTCACCTAGCGCGCAGTGTCTTAGAATGCTGCGATGGCACTGATGGTCAGGTGGCTATTCTCCGAATTGATCTAGAAAAGGCATTTGACCACGTCGCCCATGAACTTCTGTTTGCTCTATTACGCCAGGTTAATGTAGGTTCTGTTATCCGTGGGGGTGAGGTCTTGGCATTCCGGAACTACACGACGAGATTGATTGTTAACAAGAGTTTGGAGGCCGCCATTCGCGTGCAGCGTTCGGTGCGCCAGGGCTGTCCCCTCAGCCCCCTGTTATTTGTATTCACGTCGAGAGCCTTTGTTTAAAATACTGAAAAACGGGAGTATCAATGGATTCAGTTTACAAGCAGCTGGAAAAAATCTCTTTGCGTACGCAGATGACATTGCTGTGTTTACGGTTGACGAGGGAGGCATAAGCGAGGTTGTTAAATGTGTACGCGAATTCAGCCAAGCTACCGGCAGCGGGGTTAATTGGTCGAAGTGCATGGGGCTTTGGCATGGAAGGTGGCCATCTACGCCTGAACCGTTCGCCAGTGTGCCTTGGACGACGACACCAGATAAGTACTTGGGCATTCCACTCGATGCTTACCGAGACAGTGAACAGTATTGGAAAGGTCAGGTCAAAGAGATACGGGAGAGAGCGGATAAGTGGAAAAGAAAAACGTTGTCCATTTTTGCCAGAGCCACTGTTTGCAACTTGTTCTTTATCAGCAGGCCCTGGTACGTAATGCAGGTGTTGCACTGTTCAAGGTTAAACATTCAAAAGCTACACAGAACATTCGCCGAGCGCTGCAGCCGGACCAACCTCTTCAGACGGGTACAGGACGGAGGGCAGGGACTGGGCAATTTGTTTTTGCGGCAGCTGGTCAATCGTTTTTGCTTTTTCGGGACACAAGAGACTCGTTTTTGCGCACAATATGCCAAGTTGGGCTGGGGCGCATGCTGCCGGAGTATGTAGTCTATACTACTGAGGTTTACTTTAGGATTAGCGGCTTTTACAGGGGAATTATAGCGAGTGTGAGATTCCTTTCAGCGCGGTTTTAAACTGATTTTCTGTCGACTGTGAAACGGAAGAAACTGTACCGTGCTCTGTGCAATATAGTTTTCGCAGTGCTCTTGTACAGGGCCTTGTACAGTGGAGGCACAGGCAGAGATGTTTTAAAGGGAGTTAAAAAAAATCAGGTGCCGCTAGGAACAAAAACCTTCTTTTTTAAGCTGCACACTGGCACCTTACGAGTTAAAAAATTTTTAGAAGGAAAGGAATTTTTCTTTTCCCTGGGGATCTCACTGTTTAATTTACAGAAAGCCGGAAACAATTGACCACATGTTTTCACACTGTTGGGAAGGAGTTTATTTTTGGGATGTATTGCAGCGAACCCTAAAGAAAGAATTACCACTTGACCCGTATGGCATCCAGTACTTAGATGTAGAAAATGAGGATGGGGTACCGTTTGACTTAATAATGCTGATAGGCCTCCACTGTATATGGCGCTACAGAATGGCAGGCTACCGTTGTGACAAAGACGCAATAGCTGCCCGAACTTACTTCAGGGAAGACATGGACTGGTTTCTGGCCATCCGGAGAGCCGCTGCAAAGCCTCCGGAGTGACTCTCGAGACTAGAGCCGCTGTGAAATTTGCCTGAGTTTTAATCTGACGAAGCCAGATTCATGCTGGCTGCCCAAGACAGTGCCGTGTACATGTACATAGCGTTTAGTGTGCTTTGTTGATTGTTTGTTTTGTTCAATGTTATGTGTCAAAGCCAGGCAATAAAGAAAAAAAGCTGGCATGGCGGAGTGGTTAGCGTGCTCGTCTCACACACCGGTAACCCTTGTTCGATTCCCCAAATCGACCAATTTCCAACTCGGTTTTATTTCTGACTAGAAAGGTTAATTGAGCTTATTGGTATTTACCATTGTTCTATTGCAATTCATCATGTCCTTTCACTCACGCGTCAAGTGAGTGACAGGACACAATATCTCTGAAACGACTAGAGACGTCTAACTATTAATGATGGTTAATGATAGTTAAGCATGACTTGCATATTTCGGGATACTAGTTAATGTATGGTTATTGATTGTTAACGTGAACTTAACTAGTACACTGTTTAATTAGTGTTAGCTTTAGGTACAGGTGCAGTGTGCAGTCCCACTTCTTACCTACTACTTATTACCAGTTAAAAATTTAGTCATTAAGTGCATTGATATAATTATGAAATCCCTTTATATCATGTTCCGATGTCTTTCGATTGCACCCGATTAAGTATCGATTGGCTATCGATTGAAATCTGCCCATGTAAGGCATGCATCCGAAACGCGGACACATTTGCTAACACGTCTTGGTCCCGACAGTATGGGACATTAAAGGCTTTCGCCTTAATATTTTGTCCAGCCCGAACCGCATAACTTGGGATAAATAGTCCTTGAATCCAGATTTGTAGACGATGGTGGTGTCGAACTCTTGGACGCACGACTCCACTGAGTGAGGCGGCCAGTTTGGTTGTTCAAATTTGCAAGCTAGCATAGTGCGTAGTCATCGCTGACCACATTGAATGATCGTCCATACTGGTAGGGGCAGAATTTTGACTTGCGCAGCCAATGGCAAGGAACTCTTTCTCAGGTGTAGAAGAGTTATCCTCTGCCTTGGAGAGCGAACAGCTACCGCACGTGATTGCTTTCTCAGTCGGTCGCTTCTGAACGAGGGAACCGCCTAGGCACAAGCAGCTTGCCTCGGCAAGAATTTCAGCCTGGGCGTGCTCATCGAAGTGCCCGAGCACCGGCGGGGATTGTAAACGCCGCTAAATTTCGTTCAACGCTTCTGCTTGCGCCTCTCCACATTCAAATGGCACGTCTGTCTGTTTTAATTGGATGAGATGTTCGGCGATGCGCAAAAATTTTTCGCAACTCGTCGATGGTATGCGCACATTCCGGGGAACATGAGGACAGCCTTATTACTTGTAAGCGTGGAAACTGTGGAATAGAAGGTGTTTTCTGCGGGTCTGGGCGTACTTCATCTTTGGTTACAATGTGGCCTGGAAGCAGCAGCCCTTCATGGGTGATGTTGCACTTCTGTGCTTGGAAGGTTAATGAGGACAACTTGATTGCTTCCAGCTGTGTTCGGTGTCTTTTCAGGTGGTTATCAAAGTTCGCGGTGAAGAAAACGACGTCATGAAGTCTACTGGAAAAACAGGCGACTTCATACCTACTACTGTATCCATTACCCGTTTGAAACGTCTGGCGTTCAACATCCTCTAAACATCATCCCCCGGAACACGAAGAGCGCATCCGGTGTAATAAATGCCGTTTTCTCTCGGCGTCCTTCATCGACTTCGATTCGCCAGTTGCCTCGCTTGAGGTGCATCACAGAGAAGCACTTGATGTTGCAGAGCCAGTCCAGTGTTTCGTCCGATGTGTCCCGTCTTTCTTACTCACCAGAACAACCGGTGCGGCCCAGGGGCTCTTCGATGGCTGGATGACGTCGTCACGAAGAATTTGTTCCACTTGGTCCCGGGTAGCTTGGTGCTCTCGAGGTGACACACGGTAGCGGCATTGGCCGAGAGGGCAGGAGTTTTCGTCGGTTGCAGTGCGATATTTGGGAAAGGTGTGCGTCTGATCTTTTACGACGACTGGAAGCACTCGATGAAGCTTCGAAACAGACTGAGGATCTGGACTTCTCTGTGCCTGAAAAGCGCTGGGTTTAGGTAGAAGACATGCGTGTTATCTTCTCTAGGTCAATCTTCTTGAATTTAATCGGGCAAGCAGAAGGCGACATGTGTGGCGGATAGTTTGTACATGAAAGCAATCGTTCTTCTTCTGCTAACATACCGATATTCTATGCTGAAGTTCTTTAGTACCACTTCAGGTTGGCAGTTACGGAAATGGGCGACGCCCCTTGCGAAGCAGGGGGGGGGGGGGGTATTCTCCCGGTGTCGCCTTTGCGACATGTCGCATTAGGGCGGGACCTAAAAAAGTGCGTACAGTTGCTCGAAGAAACGCAAAACGCCGCCGGCACTTTCGTCGGCGGTGCTTTCATTCACTCCGAGAAGCGACAATTTACCACTGATGATTCACTAGCAGCAGTAGTTTCGTTTCTTTGATAGCAAGAATAATTGGCATCACATGACGTCTAATGTTCAAAAAATAGTTGCAAATTTAATGTAAACTCGCTTTACTTCATTTAAGTCTATAAAACACCGCGAAAAAGCTCCAACTCTATTTTTGTTTCGTTCCGGAGGGTTCAGCTAGGTTTCGGCTGCGTTTCGGGCAGTGGCAGATGGTAGCAGTGTAGCTGGAGGTCCCATTAGGTCAGGGTCATCAGAATATCGTTCAATAACACACCGTTTACAGTGATCAGCGAGATTCCCCCCTGCCGATAAGGATCCCGCTGCAAAGCGGTGCTCTCTAAGCCACTCATTTAGGCATCGACCAAACTGCCCAATGTATGACGCCACAAGTGAGCGGAATTCTGTACACGACACCTACTTTGCAAGGAACAAACTGCGTTTGGTGGCTCGGGGTGCAACTTGGCTTCCTTGCCGCGCCGTTCACGAGAGGGCACAGGTGCACAGGATTTCCCGGGGCAGTCGGTACAAGATCGACGCCACACACTTTTTGCCGTCTTTTTTCGACGGTGCGACACATTGTGCACATACGGCATGGCCACAAGTCGAATTCGTCGGCGTGGATCTTCGCGGTTTTGTAGCTGCCCACTTCTTACTTTCTTCAGTTGCTTTTCTTCCACAGATGTTATGGTTTCCTCAGGAAACACGGCGTCCTCTAGACGCAGGTTTTGCAAAGTCACGCTTTTAGTGATGCAGTGCTGGCACGATTTCTTGATAATAGTGCGGATGGCATTCAAAGAATTGCCTCTCTTTACCAGTTTTTAATGCACCGATCCACCCTGCTAACGCTAGTCTTTTCAAGCTTGAAGCATATATCGAAGAACTGCATTTTATGCAGTGTTTTACAACCGCAGTATTTCAAAACAGAAATGCCAAGCAATCACAGACTGCAATTCCTCGACATATGCTTAAAGCTTGAAAAAAATGGCTGAGGCTTAGCTAAGGTTAAGCCTAGTCAGATGCGAAGCATATTGATGGCTAGGCTTGGTAATACATGGCTTTCCTTGGTTGAATACTTGGTCATTTTACTACAACCACTAGAAGCCTTCGTCGTGGGGGAAGACAACGGCATGGCTACAGCGGAACGCCGACTAACCCCGAGACGCGCGTTGGGTGAACGCCTGGATTGCCACGGAAGCCGCGTCCGCCTGCCCGGTGGAGCGAGCGTTTCACCTACACCGAGTGTGAACACGCGTTCGAAATGCGCGGGAATGCCGCTCGAGGACATTCCGGCGTCTGTGCGATGGCATCGTTCTCCCTCTCCCAGCGCGTGACGGCGATCTGTCGTGACGTCATCGTGTCACGTGGTGTGGCATCATCGCGTCGCGTAATTTGGAGGCGCACAACCACAGCGACGGCGCGAGGTGGGCCCCCGTTTCTCCACTGTCGTGACGTCATCGTGTCACGTGGTGTGACGTCATGTATCACGTGATTTGGAGGCGCACAACCACAGCGACGGCGCGAGGTGGGCCCCCGTTTCTCCACTGTCGTGACGTCATCGTGTCACGTGGTGTGACGTCATGTATCACGTGATTTGGAGGCGCATAACCAGGGTGAAGGGCTGAAGGGGTAGCTAAAGTAGTATGCTTCGCATAAAACACGCGTTTGAAAAGGTTGGAAAGACAACGCACGCATCGTGCAGGAAAGCTGGCCTTCAGCAGCGTGCGCTTTCTGCTTCGTCCGGAATGCAACCATTTGCAATGAATTTAGTCACTTATCTCTCTCCTCACGTAGACAGATGAAAAAGGTATGAGCAGCGATCCGGCCATGTGGGCCTCCTACTAAGAAGAGTTTACTGCATGTAGTCTATGCAGACCTCAAATAGGCAAAAGAAATTGAAATTCTTATCGACGTTGATCGAACGATAGTCTATAGACTGTATATATAGAAAAAGAAAAAGAAACCCACACAAGCGCCCTACTCTCATCTTGCCCACACATCAAAATTCCGGGATACACAGATGCATAGAGTAATACAGCTCGAAAGGTTTATCCAGTGCAGGATATACCTCCTCACTATTGCACATTGCTATCCCAACAGAGTCTAGGATGAACGGGGTGGCTCTGCGTGGTGATCTGTCATGCGGCTTTTCCACAGGCTAAAGAGTCTCATGAGCACTAAAAGATCACATGGTACCTTCGAACCTTGCAGTGTGGGCAAAAATCTTGTAGTTTATGGCGTGATATTCATGCCCTTTTTGGAGTACTTTGAAGAATGTACACTTGCTGAGAGTGAACCCAACAATATGGCATTTTGACAGTGAAAGCGCTCAAAAAGACAAGGTTGACATGTGAGGAGAGACATACAAAGCGCTTGCTTTCAAGAGATTTTATTTTGTGCGAAAAACAGTTTTATAGTGTTGGTAATTGCCTGCTCATGCTTACAAGACCATTACCAACGAGTTATAGCTGCCACGTTTCTTCAGACAACCGGCGTGCCCGATGTAATATGGGACATCTCTTTTTCTGACAACAAAAGTAATGGAGCGCTCACGCAATCATTGCCCACTCTTGCTATCTCAAGAGCCACCACAATCTCTCGCGTTATTTGACAATCACTTTTAAAAAGCACTTGTACGAATCTTACAAACGGCTTCTGGTGCCTGAATGTGCAAGCGGCCTTTCCCTGGTTTTTCGAAGTGCTTTTCCTTCACAGGGGGCTCTAACCAGGGAAAGGCCGCTTGCACAATCATGCACCAAAAGCCGTTTGTAAGATGCGTACAAAGCGTCGTGTACAAGGTGCCCTTGACATGGGGCAAATATTACATCGGACAGACAGGAAGATGCATAAATGAGGGGTTAGGAGAGGATAACTGCAACGTGAAAAAAAAGAGGTGGGCAATTGAGTATCCATTGTGTGAAGTGCAAGGACAAAAGCAAGAAAAAGAAGGAAAGCTGCCGTCCCATATTTCACAGTTGTAAAGTACTTTTTAAAATTAGATGCCAAATAACGCGTGAGATTGAGGAGGCTCTTGAGATAGCACGAGCGGGCGATGATTGCGTACGCGCACCATCAATATTGTTGTCAGAAAAAGAGATGTCCTATCTTACATCGGGCATGCCGGTTGCCTGAAAGAACGTGCCAGCTATCACTCGTTGGTAATGGTCTTGTAAGCATGCGCAGGTGAGTACCAACAGTATAAAATTGTTTTCTGCATAAAATAAAATCAGTTGAAAGTAAGCGGTTTGTAAGTCTCTCCTTTTCTGTCGTCCTCGTGTTTTTGAACGCTTTCACTGTCAAAATGGGAAACCAACTCTCCCAATCAATTCCATTATTCAACAATATGGCACTGGATTACATTACTAACCATAAAAGCAATGGTACTTTTCTAACATGTGATGAAAATAGGGTGATTTATACATATGAAGCCATGAACATTACGAACAGTGAAGATGCGTCTGGGCTGGAAATGGAACCTGTTACGTACGCCTTAGGCAGTATTTGCCGATTGTTACTTATATCTGTAACTCGTACCTTAGTGGAGAATTTCCCCTTCAGACAAGAAAGTAGCGAAAGTCGTCGTTCTCTATAAAGGTGGTTAAAAAAACTATATCGTTAGCTATAGGCCAGTATCTACGCTGCCTATTTTTCTAAGGGTTTGGACAAAAAGATGCATTTCTGTCTTTTTAATTTTCTCGACAAATGAAATGTGATAACAATGAAACAGTTTAGATTTGGACCTAAGTCGTCGACAGAACTGGCTTTCTTGGGGAAAAACAAATATTCTTCATTAACATAAATTCTAAAGAAGTAAATCGGGGATTATACACAGATTTCTCTCAACAATTTCGCAGCAATATTCAGGAGACTCTACTTACTAAATTTTCTACATACGGTGTCCGGCACAACCGGGTGTTGTACAATGGCACCTCTCGCTGTATATGCTCGTAACTTTGTTTTGATTCGTTGGTAAACTTTCTTTTGAACATCAAAACTTCAAACCAGCTTTTTAAGTGACCAATATCAGTATGTTTTCATAGATAATCGTGGTTCAACTTATAGTAAAATAAACCATGGTATACCTCAGGGAAGTATCATTGGCCCCTTATTACAAAATGTATATATTATAGGTCTAATACAAATTTACTCTGAAACAGAATAGTATGTTATTTACACTCATGAGACAAATTTATTTCTGTCAAGTATCACCTCAAATGATATAGTCGGAAAAGCCAACATCGTGATCGGTAAGCTTTACTCGTGGTCTGAGAAAAATTCTTTAATAATAAACACACGTAGAACGCAGGCGATTTTTTTAGAGCCGAGAATGTTATCTGGAATGTTCATACGAATTTAGAATTGGGTGGTTATACGACAGAATTAACTAATATAAAAATACTTGGTGCTCACTTTAATGAATTCATGTTAGGGGATAGCCCCATTGAGCAACAAGAGGGTAAACTAGCTTGCATTGTCGACATACTAGAAGGTTAAAGAGCGCGGTACCTACTAGGAGAAAACTTGAAATCTACCATGTTCTGTTTGACTTTATGTTAATTAATGCCATTTAGCTTCGCGGTACAACGACGCAAACCTATATTTAGGCTTTAATATTACAAAACATGCAGTGAGAGCAATAAATGGCAGTACAAAGTTAGCACCTACAAGCTCTTTATTTTTATAATACCGCAATATGGATGCAATATTCATCCATCAGTATCGCGTGATTAAGCTGCATAAATTTCATGCACACAGCGACACTACATTTGCAACGGACCTTGCAAATATACGGGAAAGTGCCATTCTTCATAATACAAGACACAATGAATACTTGTATGTATTAATACCAGTATATGTATACTAGGACTAAGTCAAGTGCTTACAGAATAAGCCCTATTTTAGACTTCAGTCAACGAAAAGACCCGGCTGGCTTTGTAACGGATGCACGACAATAGATCGCTTTCATTTTGCAATTCAAGTGAAAGAATAATCCGCAGAACATACCAACCTTTATATGCAGTCTAACAGAACTTTCTGCTGGGCTAGTTGGTTCATTGTGAGAAGAGTGAAAACAGCGCGAAAGAAGCCCAAAGGCTCTTTCCTGTCCCTTCTTCGTTTCGCCTTCGGGCTTCTTTCGCGCTGTTTTCACTCTAATCTTTTTATGCAGCATTCATAACTTGGAATAAGCCTTTGACTCGTCGAACCTAGGCACACATGCATGCATTCTACTATGAGGGTATAGGAGGGCAATGCAGAAAGTTGGGCGAGTTGGTAATACATGTTGAACTTAGAAAAGCGCAATAAAAAGACAGGGACAAGAAGAAGAACAAGCACGCAGGACAAACGCTTGACATCAACTAGTTCTTTACTCGGGAAAAAACACATATATACAGATACATAGAGGGCAGAAACAAATTAGTAACCAAACAATGAATCGGCTTTATCACATGTGTGTTTGGCGTGAACAGGTATCAAGGTAAGCAATTTCCTTGCGTGATAAGGTCAGGGAAAGAGTGCTGATACAATTTTCAGCTTTCTTTACAAACGATAGGCCTCTATAATTTCTCTGTGAAGCCTCTCTTTTCCTTTACCGCACGTGCGTGTGGCATTGAACTGCGGCTCATTTGCTTTGCATTTTTTACAAGACTTGCAGTGTTCTGCTAGGTGCCCATCCGTTGCTACAGCTTGCACAGCACGACGGTGTTCCCTCAGCCTATCGTTCAGGCACCTGCCTGCCTGGCCAATGTACGATTTCTTGCACGAGAGCGGAATGTTCCGGTGAATGTTCCGGTGAATGTTCCGGTGAATGTTCTTTACCGCAACCCGTGGCTGAGGTGTTGCGTTGTGGCCCGAAATTTAGCAAAGATCCTAATGAACAGCAAAGCGGAAAGTTGGGCAAGTTGGATAACGTTCACGATGTAAAAAATAGCGCACAGGGAACACACGGGACGGAAAGTAAACGACGCAGACAAGCGCTAGCGAGTAGCGCTTGTCTGCGTCGTTTACTTTCCGTCCCGTGTGTTCCCTGTGCGCTATTTTTTACATCAGGAACCTAATGAATCGCCTGTTGGTCTTCTGGCTATGGTCAGGGGAGTAGCAGCACATGTTGTCGCGGAGGAGAAGGGTCGGTTTATTTCCGAAGCCGTTGACTGCATTGCATCCAAAAAGAACGTCAAAAAGAGGAACAAAGATGTTATTTCTGCTATTAACTACCTTCGAAACAATGACTTTTCCCTGTTGGTTAGCGACAAGGAAGGAGGGTTTGTCGTCATGCCAAATTCTTTGTACCGTGAAAAGGCCGATCAGGCATTTAATAAGAACTTTGTTAACTCTACCTCGTCCCGGGCAAAAGTGAAAAAACGAGCGTACGAACTATGTGAGAGTTTGAATCTACCGAATTTGTGCAAAAGTATCTCAGCAAAAAGAGACGGGTTGCGTGCCTTTTTTTCTCCAAAAACCCACAAGGAAGGGGTGCCTTTTCGTGCCATTGTTACGGAAAAGGACTCCTGGCAAGGTGCGGTATCCAGATTTTTGCAGAAGCATATCAGCTCGTTACCTTTCATGGATCCTTTCATGATTCGAAGTTCATCGGAAGTCATAAGCTACCTAAAGAACAGGGGACAAGCTTCTGAGAGCCTGTACGCTTTCTCTTTGGATGTGGTAGATTTGTTTTATTCTATCCCCCAGTCGGATATGCTGCGGGCTGTAAGAGATCTTATCGAAGCATCGGGTGCTGTCGCATTCCAAAACTCGACGGGTTTATCTATTAACAACTTCTTAGAAGTGCTTCGTTTTTACCTTGCATCAACATTTGTTATTCATAACGGACAGTCTTTTCTTCAAAAAGAAGGCATATGCATTGGTTCCTGCCTTGCCCCCATTTTAAGCGACGTCTTTTTAGCCCATTGTGACAGGCGCATTAGCGACAGCCTTGATAAATCTGTTGTTGTCAAAGTGTTTAGGTATGTGGATGATTATCTTGTGGTTATGAAATCGTCAGAAGGTGGCCAAAGTAGAAATGCTATAAAAAATGTCATCAAGGTGTTCGAAAATTATTCCCACGGTCTGCAGTTTACGTGTGAGGATCCTATCAAAGGCAGTCTGCAGTACCTTGACGTTTGTTTAACTCTAGATAAGGATAAATTCTGCTGGGTGTATCAGCCGCGTACCAAAAAAGGCATTTTGAACTATGATTCGGCCCACTCAAAGGTAGTAAAGAGGGGGATTGCCCTAAATTGCATGCGTGAGGCCCTCAAAAAATCGTGTAAGCATAAAGTCTCGGCCAGTGTGCAGATGCAGTCACAGCGCCTCAAAAGGGCTGGTTTCCCACAAGAAATCATCGCCTCTGTGGTTGAAAGCCTAGTGAAGGAGCTAAACTCTGGGAAGCGAAAAGAAAAGGCACCCCAGACTAGGCGTCCGGCGGTGATCCCCTACATACACAACGTGTCGCACCGGCTTAAAAAAGTGGCCGAGAAGTGCGGGGTATCCATCGCGTTTTCAGCGCCGAATAAGCTCTCACAAATGTGTCGAGCTGTCAACGAGGTGAATGACCATCCTGGGTGCACAACGAAGCATGCCACCCGTTTCACAACCTGCGTCACAGGGGTGGTCTACGAGATTCCGCTCTCGTGCAAGAAATCGTACATTGGCCAGACAGGCAGGTGCCTGAACGATAGGTTGAGGGAACACCGTCGTGCTGTGTAAGCTGTAGCAACGGATGGGCACCTAGCAGAACACTGCAAGTCTTGTAAAAAATGCAAAGCAAATGAGCCGCAGTTCAATGCCACACGCACGTGCGGTAAAGGAAAAGAGAGGCTTCACAGAGAAATTATAGAGGCCTATCGTATTGTAAAGAAAGCTGAAAATTGTATCAGCACTCCTTCCCTGACCTTATCACGCAAGGAAATTGCTTACCTTGATACCTGTTCACGCCAAACACACATGTGATAAAGCCGATTCATTGTTTGGTTACTAATTTGTTTCCGCCCTCTTTGTATCTGTACATATGTGTTTTTTCCCGAGTAAAGAACTAGTTGATGTCAAGCGTTTGTCCTGCGTGCTTCTTCTTCTTCTTGTCCCTGTCTTTTTATTGCGCTTTTCTAAGTTCAACATGTATAGGAGGGGCACATTTAAATGTACTGTTTTTAACTAAACGGTAGCACAGTGACCATAATTCTTCAAAGAGAAATCGATGAAGTACCAGTAAGGAAGGTCTTCCGCCAATAACACATTTCATGATACTTATTAGGGACTTCAGCGACAAGTCCTCGGAAGGAAGCTTGATTCCCTTAATGCTTTCTGCACACGCAAGAGCAACTCGCCTTTTTTGCCCATTATTGGAGTAAATAATCACGTTTGTCGCCGCTTATAATCCTCTAGGTTCAAAGCTTCCACCAAGATCCGTTGCGTATGCCTGCAATGTAGGGAGTAATAAATCTCTTTGGGAGAAGAATAAAAAAACATGGCGCTTCTGCCGCCACAATAAATTTTAAAAAAGTGCTAGGAGGAACTCGCAGATGGGAAAAAAAAAGTGTCTGACTCGATCCGTGTCCGTTTAAGCAGCATAAATTATTTATAGAACAGTCTTCTGCACAAAGGGCAGTGACGTCATCCAAGCTGGGGCGTGAAACTGACGCTTCCGCTTTTGGCTCTTGTAATATTGCAGCTCCAGCCCAAAATTACGCTTCCCGAAAACATGAGGCCTACTCCTCTTGTGTCACGCTTGCCAACAAAGTAACGCAAGTTCGCTCCATATCAGGAAAACAAGCGTAGCCCCCGACAGCGCAGGTGCACGAATGCACGAAAAATTTTTATCATAACACGCAAGGAACTAGTTACAGGAGACCTGTTGAGTTCTGACGTTCTTCACACAAA
This sequence comes from Amblyomma mixtum, assembly GCF_055824585.1. Classification (NCBI taxonomy): domain Eukaryota; kingdom Metazoa; phylum Arthropoda; class Arachnida; order Ixodida; family Ixodidae; genus Amblyomma; species Amblyomma mixtum. The sequence continues at coordinate 93,752,692 of NC_143021.1, forward strand.
GAGCGAGGCATGTTTATCACGCTTGATAACGATACTCTGTGCATTTTACAATTTATCCGCTTATGGCAGTGCTCCACTTTAGATAAGTACGCTCCTTTTCTTCAAAAGATAACTTCCGATTCATCTATAAAAGAAGGGCAAGGGGCGTTTGCACCATTTTGTTAGGATAGTGTGCCCGGGAAAGGGGCTCGAGTGCGTCTGGAAATTGCAGCGCTTCCAAATGCGCCAGAAGTGGAAGAAGCCGTTTTGGTAGCAGCGCTCGGAAGCTCTTCTCGCATAAAAACCTCCGATGCCTCCGGGAGAACAGCCTGCAACGAAAACAGCAGCGCAGTGATCGGCTCACATTTGTGACCTCATCGACGACCGCTGGTTGAAAATCGTCCCATCTGTGCTTCTCCATGGCATCTACGGCAGTGGCAAGACAGACGCTCAGTCTTCGTCGTCTGCTTGCCCATTTTCTACCAGGTGAGCTGCAAAGACTGGACGCAGCGCAGATGTCGTGGCTGCCGCGCCTGAAAAAACTACCACCTGACGACATCCTGAGTTGCATCTGTCTAGGTGTGCAACGGGCTGAGACAGAAGAAATCTGCCTCCGGCGCATAGCGTGGCTGCGCTGCAGGCTGTCACCGTTGCACCGCCACGCAGGGTGGCGCCTCCACTCCCTCATTTTTTTACTGTCCTGGGACGAGTGTCTCGAGATGCTGGAGCTAATGGCATTTGCGCTACGGCTTGGCAACCACCCAGCAACGCTCGGTTGGAGAGTGTACAAAGGAGCACTCATTGCCTGCTTGCTAACCGAATACCAAGATCCTCTAACCCGGGATCAAAGCGTCGTGTACGTAGTCCTGTGGCCGGCGCGGCATTTCCTCGCAGTCCAGTACGTGGGGGTCAGTATTCAACAGCGAATACTAGCCGCTCTGCATGAAGTTTTGCGATACGAGCCTCGGAAGGTCGACCACTTATATCTCGATAATATGGACGAGACTTTGCGCGCCATTGACGGCCTCGAGAGCGAGCGCTTGGCGCAACGAGAACTGGAACGGCGTTTCAAAGAGCCAAGACATCTTGAGACGGATTCTCGCGCTGGAACTTCGGCGGCTTCTTCGGTGAAAGAAGGCAAGTACGCTTTCGCCTCTTAAGCTTATTCATCTCAGGCATCATTCTTCTTCATCATCATGATGGCAATGTGAGCTATTGTAAATGTCCATTGGTGGTTATAAATTATAAACGGAGTGTGGGAATTTTTTTTCACGAGTTCTTAAAATAAGTTCACATTGGTGATTCGCACACATGATAGGCATTTAGCCGTTGCTCCAAAAATATATTGCAGACTTCATGGCTTAAAGGCATTTATTCAGACACTGTCAGCTTACCTGTGCTTTCTGGTGATATATTAAAGAAAAATTGCCTGAGATTCTTAGCGGTTCGTGATTAGTGCTCGTCGATCGCTAGGGGCAGATATCTGCTTATGGGATAGGTCTCATCTCATTCGATGCCACTAGCCTAACTCTTCGAATAAAGTGAAGATGAGGATGGCAGCTATAAAATAATTTCAGGATTTGTCACCTCTGTACGTTTTGATAAATAGTTGGTTAAAGAATGGGAAAAAAGTATTTAGAGCTTATCAGACTCAATCATATCGGACGTCGTGTTTCGGCGAGATGAGTTCGCCGGGTGGTGTGTGTGTGTGTGTGTGTGTGTGTATGTAGATGTATATATATACACACACACACATGTATACTCGAGAAAGGCTGGTTCTCCAGACAAAACGTCGTGAATTAAATCTTGTTATATTTTGCAATTTCTGGTGACTTGATCTGATATTGATGTGAACTCATAGATGGAGTTCGCATCTGCGATGTGATCTCCGCGGTTGCAGCTGTCTTACACAACGTCGACACTTCTACTCGTAGTCTCTGCCCTGCTTGCGTGTTGTGAAAGTCATTCGGAACAGCCTTCAAAAGACATGGCCGTATAACATGTTGTTCACCTTGCTTGTTGAAATTTTATAAACGCGGCCCGAATTGTACAGCAGCCATCTGTTGTTTCCCATGCGTGCACCAAATCAAGGTTGAGACGAAATGTGTGCTCAAAATACGGCAGCTTCTTTAGGATATTCTACATTGAAGATAATTATGCTTCGTTTTTTTTCCTATTACAGACGCTGGCATATTCAAATGCAGCAAGTGTGCTGCTTGTTTCTCAAATCTTCAAAAACGGGACTGGCATCAGTGGCACGAACATCCCTAGATACAAGTGACGCAGCATTCTTGCAATTCTGAGAATTATTTCTTTTATTCATGGACTGAAGCGATTAGCTCCAGCAGCGCGGGACTCGTATTAGCATCGACCACGAAAGAAACCTGCTTTTAGTTGTACAGACATCCCGGCGATTTTTATCAAATAAAGAAGTTATCAGTGACCCTTTCTTTCCATGCGGAAATTGGATTGTTGCTAAAGCGTACGCCAGAAGCGGCGAGCAATGCCTTAGCAAAAATAAATTACGCTCGACAGAAGCCTGCAATTCTATGACCTCGGTTTTTTTTTTTTTTTGCATGGCTACGGAACCAGAGACAAAAGTTTGGTTTACGTTTGGCTTATTGGGGTGTAACATCGCTACTCTGGCTATGAGGGACGCCGTAGTGAAGGGCTCCGAGAATTTCGACTACCTGGGGTTTTTAACGTGCACTGACATCGCACAGTACACGGGCCTCTACAATTTTTCCTTCATCGAAATTCAACCGCAGCGGCCGGGATCAAACTCGCGCCTTTCGTGTCAGCAGCCGAGCGCCATACCCACTGGGCCACCGCGGCGGCTGGAGACAAAAGCGCCTAAAACCTTGTGTATATTACGGTTGCACCGTGCATACACGCTCTTCCGTGAAAAAAAGAGGCCTGTTTTAAAATCAGCTCCAGACACGCTCCGGAATATAACGCTTGAAACGAAGGAAAATAATGCTGTCTCAAGGGTAGAATTTTAGTTCCAGATTTTCGTGAATGCAGCATAATATATGACAGATATTCATCGTCATCGCTATCACAACAGAGTGGTTCCCCTTCCATTGTTTGAATTTTGGCATTTGGTTGGGAGGCACGCTCAACTATTGCGGACCGACGACTCCTTGTCTCGCGAGGCAACTCTGGTTGGGTGTTTGTGACCGCAGCCATTGCGCCAGAGCAGCGAGAGTGGCATCCCTGCCCTTCCTCGCCGTTTTCTTCTCTGCAGCTTCATACCATCTCGCCATTCCGGGGGGAACCAGTTTCAAGCACGTGCAATGCGTGAGAAGTGATACAGCGATACATTTCAAGATATTCAGGACGCGGCCCCGACGAAGGCAGACACTACTCAGGATGACTGTTCGGGAATTTTTTTTTTCCATGGCTGGAGGTTATATGACTTCGAATAGCAGGAAGGAAAGAAAATACGGAAGTTTTTGTGTGCCACGCGCACAACAAGAGAACGACGAGAGAGAATTGCATGGATTCCGTTGAACGTTGCCTTGCCTGTCCTATGCTGCATGAAACTACAGCTGTACAGAAGCGAGTTTGATCTCGTATGTTCCAGGCGTTAGTGAGAATCAAGCAGGTATATTTCACTTCGCCACGAAGTGCAGACTGTGCAAGTGCCAACCCGAGAGCTCAGAAGTGAACTGGTACATGTAAAAGGTAAACTCAGGGAAAAAAAGTTCCCAATTGTCGTGAACGAATTCCCGAGTGCCGATTGCGCATCAGTGTGCATCCACAAGTCAGTACATTTTGAATGAAGGTTTCGGGATAACAAGAAAGATAGATGTAGAAAATCTGCGAGTGGCTTGGAATGCGCTTGCCGAGCATGTGGTATCTAGCAGCCACATCGACTGCGCGCAGGCACGTGTGATTGCCGAAGAAAAGAACATGGTTCTGTGGCCCAATCTTGAGTGCCTCATTATTACGACTACAGAACACAGAAAAAACCGCTATGATGGTAATATTCTTCGAGTGCACGCAAAGTTGTGTAGGATTTGTCATACACTATACTTAAAACGACGACTCTTCGTTTCACCCTAATTGTGAAGGCGGCTCCCGAAACGTCATCTTGCTATTTTTATCGATGTCGTTAAATATCGACTAAATCTGAGCAATCAACTTCTACTTTTTCTCCTAAATATCGCCGAAGCACTGGCTCGATTCCCGTGGAAAGCGTAGCCAAAGGCAACAGGAGAACCAGACACGAAGCAACGGGGATGACATCATCGAAGCGAAAAATAAATGTGTAAAATTGCACACAGCTCTTTAAGATTTCTGTGCCAACGAAAATGATACAAATCTTGCTTATCCCTGCGAAAACCTACGAAGTGTTAAAGTGAAATGCCAGTCAAAAACATAGCAGAAGTTTTGTCGCTTAAAGCACCGACAGAAAACGCGCTTAAAGAGTTTGCAAAGTACTATTTTTTCGTGGCAGTGCTCGTGAACCCTCCGTATAAAGTCAGCCGCTAACATGGATTAAAGTTAAGAGGAGTATACGGAATTAAAATTTTATTAATTAATTAGTTCGTTAACGGCTGCCGAGGCGTGCGGGAATTCCGCGGGGTGCGGAGCCTGCAAGGGTGGAGGAGCGGGGTAGTTGGTAGTTCATCTTGGGGAAAACCACAGCGCACTCCTAAGACAAGGACAAAGAAAGACAAGACGATACAGCGCTGACTTCAACTGATTATTTTATTGTGGAGCAACATATATATAGGTTCGAAAAGTGGGCGGGAAGATATGGGTAACAGCTGCTGAGTTTGCACGTGACCGAAAGATAAGATACTAAAATTGAAAACACACATGAGGGCAAGGGTGACCCTTGAAGGTGACAAAAAATGAAAACTAAACAAGATAAAAAAGACAAGTGGAGGGGCGATTAAAAGGATGACGCTTAAAAGGATGGCGTGAACAGGCAGTACAAGAGAAACAAAAAAAAAACACTAAGAGATGACAACAATTGAACAAAACGCACTAAAAGGCCAAAAAGACCGTTGAAAATAGTAAAAAAGTTTTAAAAGCGATAAAAGAAACAAAAGGGGCGTTAAAAGCAGAAGACAGAAAACAACCTTATCGAAAAGGTAAAAAAGGTTAACGGACGTAACTCGGAATCCTACACATTAAAGTTACTCTTTGCCTGGCTCAAATACTCTAACTCAAGTTTCGTTAGCGCTATGGAGGGTGTGCTAACACACTGAAGTACCTATAGCGAAGGGACTGAGTGGTCGCGATTGTAGTAATTGCGTAATGTCTGAAAGAATTTAACCTATAGCCTCCTCAAACCGACATATACAAACAGATGACACAGACAAAAGCCCGAGTATGAAAAAGTCTCCGGAAAGGGCTCGCCAATTTTCGACCACAATTGTGGCTTCTCTTTTGCTTATAAAAGTGCATTGTTCACCTCAAATGTTGATCAGAACGTAATGCAGGGATTGAGCGAGTTTACGCTCTCTCGATGTGCTTCAGAACACCCCTGAAAAATCTAAAAGCATCCTTATTACCACCTGCCTCCATTTCTGTACATAACGGACATACCATCTATGCTACACTGTCCAGAGTCACCCTACCTGCAGAGGCTACTCTGATTAGTCTCGCGCTCCAACAAAGTACACGGATGCACTCGAACAAAGAGTTTTGTGTCATCGGCCAACCGAGCGGCTCGAGTACATCAAGTGAGGTCGCAAGGCGGATTTTATTCAGCAGTGCAGGCGTTCAGACAGAGTGAATGTGCAATTTCTGTAGGTGAGTGGTTGCACATTAATATACTTCTCATAGTCTAATTGATCGCCCTCTACTTTCGTGTCATGTTTGACAGTTTAACAAGCGAATTAGATTTGGCATGAAGATCTTCTGTGGAGCCTAGTTTCACTTTCGCAACTCTGTTTCCTTCCTTCGTGGAGCTTTTATTTTAACACCAGCTGATAACAAGCTCTCCACAGTGGCGCCTCCAAGTCAAAACTCACTAAAGGATTCTAAGACATAAAATGTCTGTAGTCTGTAGTCTTGTCGTATTTTCGGCATGTCTTCTGTCTACTGCAGTCAGTCTATTGTCTTGTGTAGTCTGTCTTGTGTAGTGCCTCATACGCTGTGTCATGGTGGTTATTGTGTAGTTCTTGTGCTAACCGTCACCTGTCAGTTGGCACAGGCTTTGTGTATTCTGAAGTCATGCACAGGAATGCAGAGCTTGTTAAAAGACACCTGTCAATTGCCACAAAATTTGCGCATTCCAGAGTAATTCATGCATATACCACATAGCTTGATTGACATAAAAATGATAAATTTATTTATTGTTATATGCTTTTTTTAAGCTTGCTCACGCACCCTCTCCATTGCTCTCCTTGCATCAGATTCCTAGCTGCATCTCCTATGAGCCCCGAAAAGTGGTATTTGCATTTGCTGAAAAAAACAATTATTGTAATACTGAATGCTGGCAGACACCCACTTAGTGAAGCACATTTATAATGGCAGTAGTTATAAAGAACGCTCATTTTTCACATGTAACAGTCCAAAACATCATGGCCAAACCGCAGTTACAGCCAACAAGTTTGCACCCTAAACCTGCCCCCCCCCCCCCCCCCCCCCTACCAAAAGCTTGCGCTTCAGGCCAACGCAGAAGTCAGATTGTCTCCAAGACCCTATGACACTATCTCTCAGACATGGGGGTCACCAATAAATGAGCGAAAAAAAAGCAAACTGTGGGTAACAGCTCGGATCTCATGCTGACAAGCTAGAAGGTGAGGTGAGGTGAAATTTCAGGAAAGGCCACAAGACGGACAAAATTTTTTAGATTTTTAGAGCACACACCTAGCCTTTTAAATGCCAAATGCTTTCCTGAAAAACATAAAAGAAGCGGCAAATTTTAAGCAATCATTTTTTTCATGCACTCCTTTGGTTTTGGAGCCACTTCGTTGCATACACATGGGTAACTGCAGAGCAGTCAGCTCAATGCATCGATTGTGGTTGACGGCACTCAGACACACGGAGAAGGGACAGAAAGAGAAAAGGCACCACCGACCCACAGCATATATACCAAAAACACAGGCGCCAACAGGCAGCGATTTCCTTTGCTCGTGGCAACAAGAAGTGATATGACAAGGGGGGGGGGGGGCAAAACAACAACTACAAACAAAAACCACACGATAGAGCAAAGAAGGATAAAACCAGAAAAAGGGGACAGAAAAATTTTAAGCAAGTCACTTTTAAAAGACCGCCAACACGTCAAACAGTCGATAGGTTTGACCGAAAGAATATTTAAGAACTGGTCCGATAAAAAAGGATTAAAAACCATACAAGCAAACAGAGATCAAGCGTAGTGAAAAAAGAAAGGTGAAATAGTAATAAAAACATTCGGTAGAAACAAAATGGTGATTGGGTTAGCAAACGAGAATTGAGCAACAAAGGTGAAGCAAACAAGTAACACGACTAAAAGTGGAAGACGATGTACAGTAAAACCGAGAGATATCAAAAAATGAAATTCAGCAACTAGTATGAAGTCTAAAAGCTAAAACGATGCAAGAAAAGGGAAGTTGACGGAAAAGGCAGGGCATGTAACACGTTTGCAAAACCGGGGCTAGGTCAAACACATCTAGAAAGAAAGACAATCTTTTTTTTTCCGGGAGTGAAATGCGGGTGTTCTTATAAATTCACCTTGGAACCTCAAAATCTCGGCGGCATCCACCGTTTTATCGCGTCAGCTTACTCCGGTGCTTTTTAATACAGTGACTTTAACCAATTTAAAAATTTTCAATGATACAGTTTTCAGAACGTAGAGGTACAAACTGTACAGTATAACCACATGCTGTAGCAATAACACCGCAATACATCTGTGCTGGCAGCAGCTTGCCGAGTACACTGCAAAGATGCTATGCCATACAAGAATTGGTGTCATCGTGCAATGTTACATACCGAGTGACATTTTGGTGAACGTGCCTGAAACACCATTAAAGTATTGTTGTAGACCACGACATTTTTAGAGGTGTAAACAAACATTTTGGTACTTTTAGAGGACCAATATGCATAACAGGCAACAGGTGTGCAATAATAACTGCACCTGAAGCAGGCTCAACTATTTTTGTTAACAGCACTGTGTCAAGAGCTACGTGAACGACTATATTTTGTACAAGTTTACAGTTAATGTAATTATAAGCTCAGGTAAAGCTACAAAGTCGCATTTAATGTTCTGCATGCTTTTTTAAACATGCCAGTGAGCCTATGTTGAGAATATTTCTCTAAACAGGCAGGTAAAATAAGCATCATTGAAAAAGATAACTACCATGAACGGCCGAGGAGGGATGGCACAACCGAAGGCAGGAAGCACCGCATGACCCTGCAGATGCTGCCGGCTGGCAACTGCAAATAAATACATCCAGACCAATAGCTGTCAGTGCCGGTAACAATGTATTGAATGACGAGAAAATAAATTGTCTACTGCTTTAGAAACTAGAAATATGAATTAATATAAGAAAATAAAACGCGATCAGATAGCCCATGACAGAAGAAATGAACACATTATATGTAATGCATCCACATACATTGTTTGAGGAGAGCCAGGATGGCTCTCATAGCAACATTGAAAGATGAGCTGCCAGGAATGCCACTGCATTTTATGCGTGATGAGAAGGTCATAGCCGTTCAAATACAGGATGCGCACGTTTTCATTAATTCCTACCAGGGTGCCTTGCACCAATGTCTAAGGTATTCTTAAATTGAACATTGCGGCCATTCTGCCTTGCGTAAATGATAAGAGAGAATTGAAAAAGGCATGCCTTCACTAGCAAGAAGCCCGATATATCACGTCACAGCTTAGCATCACAAAAAAACACCTTGTGATTTATAAAACACCTTCAGACCCATGGCTTGTTAAACCCCTACCAGCACGGTTTTAGAAAAGGATTGTCGTGCGTCACGCAGTTGAGCAAATTCGCCTATGACATTGCCAAAGCCTTAGAGGCCAGCACCACTGTCGACTGTATTTTTTTAGACTTTCGTAAAGCTTTTGACACCGTTCCACATGATTTGCTTACAGAGAAATTGTACTCTTATAATATTGATTGCCGCAAATTGCCTGGGTAAGTGAATAACTGCACCCGAGACGACGATTTGGAATTGTTCATCGAGCTGAATCTGATGTTGATGATGTAACGTCAGGCGTCCCTAACAATGTGTGCAACTTGAGGCTAAATACAAGTAAACAAAGTGCATAATGTTCCAGCTCTAAAATGGCATGACTATACAACCGAAAACATAACCTGTAATGAAATTCTCATAGAATAGATAAAAGAACGAAGATTTTACGGCGTGTGGTTCAGCGAAGAGCTTTCATGGACTACGCATGTTAATAATTTAAAACCTGATTTAGCGCTAATAAATGGGAGCATCTGCAAAATCACGAATCTGATACCCACCGCTATGAAACATGTATTATATTATTATTTTCTTTGCTCTAGGTTAAGTTATGAAATATTAATTTGGGGAACGACGACAGCCTATAACTATAAAAATAATTTTCGCACAAAAAAACGTGCTACGCTTGTGTGAGAACTATAAAGGCGAGAAACGCAACTTACGGACCGGGCCACTCTTCATTAAAAAAAATTAAGCAGTGGCGTAGCAGTGGTTAAGCCTGGATATACAAGCGAAAAGTTTCAGTTACGCTTGCTTTGACGTCATGGCAGTCGCAGTTCGCGCACATTGCACTGCGAGCACCGCGATAACGGTGGAGGCGATCGGCCGTCCACACACTGCCTGTGAGGAGGCGGAGGAGGAGACGGAGGTCGGCGCGGTTAAAATTCAGGGGGCACTTTGGCTCTCTGAAGTGCTGCAAGGCGAAAGCATTTCCTGGCACACTCTGTGTTCTATTTTTTTATACAATATTTCTTTCATTGCATTCATTATTTTTGTTTTTTGGGTATTTTTATTGTTCTCAATTGTTTAGTTTTTCTTAATATTTATTGATTTTTTTCATTTTTCATGGATATTTTTTCATTTTCTTTTTTGGTTTCTTCTTTACAAGTTTTATTAGTATTTTTGCTTCCCATTACACATCTTTTAATTTGATTTCTTATGCCTCTTTTTTAATGCTTTTTAATTTTTTTCTTATTTTGATTTTTTCATTCATTTTATTTAATTTATGAAACCCATGCATTCGCTAGATGAGCCTTTATTCATGCTCAAAACCTTGAGCCTTTGTGGCGGAGTGGTAGCGTCTCCGCTTCAACTGCCAAAGGCGCTGGCTCGATTCCCAGTCTCGACGCCATTTCTTTTTTTAAGTAGTGACGAGTCGGCGGCGACGGCTGCGGCCACCTGCGCCGCGCATGGCGTCACTCGGTTTCGCGCATGCGCAAAACTCGCCATTCGGTTTCACGGCATACGCGACGCTCGCTTCCAACCCTCGTAGTGAAGCTTCTCGCTTCAAAACAGCATGCTAAAAGCAAACCAGGGAAAGCAAACTGCTTATCCCTCCGAGAAAACGTATTAGTACATACCTGATCCGTGGTCCTAAACGGAGAGCGCCTATGGTACGAACTAATCATGGTCGCCACGTGCTAACTTTTCAGCCTATAAAACTTTTGAATACTTCTTGAATGGGCATTGATTTCAACAAATCTTTAACATTTTTATATATTAATACAGACACTTATTGTTTAAATCAGTAATTTCATACACGACTCAGTGATGTTTCGTAACTACACTGTTATCAAGTAACAGGCGAAGGCGGGCTGTTGGTGATTGACAATGGAGTGTATATTGCAACCGCGCAAAACGACGAGGGACGAGGACAGGAAAGCACAGTTCAAAACGAGTTTTATCCTGTGCTTTCCTTGCTTCGTCCCTAGTCATTTTGCGTGGTTGCAATATGCACTGTTACCAAATCGGTTGAATTGTGCATCCGACTTCTGTTGTTTACACATGGAAAATGTGTGCAATGCTTGCCATTCGAGACAAAATTGTTCAGGTGTGGTAGTTTTGCTTTCCCCGTGTACTGGTTTTGATGTTCGTAGTGCCGGTTTCGCAGTTTGTTTCCTTTTGCCTGTGCCCTTTGTATACAAACCTGGAGGTGTTAACAGAACCTGCGGTTTCTTTAGTGCGATTACAACGTTTGATCGCTTCAGATTGTTTTACAAGACGGTGCAATCCTGCCTTTTAAGGAGTTGTTTACATTGTATCCGTACTACTGACCGAAGTGTTATCTCTGCAGTTTTGTCCATTGATGCAAGAACCTGTACAAGGAGCCAAGGCCTCGTCACGCTCTTAGCCTTTAGCCTTAGCATTCTCTTAAACACTGTCCGAGGAACAAATAAAGAAAAAAACATTTATTTCATGAACTTCTTCGTCACGTCACCAGAAAGCAACACTGGTGGCAGAGCAGGTCAAGCTAAAGTAATACTAGCATCACTACGAATGTTGTAGGTCCTTCTCCAGAGTGTTGCGCTACAGGAATCCATGCTTCTGATCCGCGTTGCATTGCTGCATCACAGGTTAATCAGGGTGCTGGTTCCACCAGTGCCACTCCCGGTGCTCCCTGGAAGGGAAGCTACCTCCGCACTTGTCACAGGTAAACCGCACGCGTTGAACAGCACCCGCTGCAATTAGATACAAAAAGAAGAACAAAAAGAAACCTTCAAGGAGAAAGTAAAGAACATTCTGTCATAGCAATCTTTGAGGATGACAATTGAAATGTGTTAGTGCCGCTTCACCTCAGCTTTAGAATGGTAATAGTGGGTGGCTGAATGCAGACTACGCTCCAGCAGATCGCACGTTTATTTCAAATCGCTAGGTAGCCAATACAGCGAGAGTGCTGTGTGTTAACGTCTTTCACAGGCTGATCAAAACTAAAGAATTCGGAACTTTTCTTTGTAACGACTTTTTCAAGCGGTAACGATCTGCGTAAAACTGCTGTTATGTTAAACGCAGCTCTTCCCTGAGGAGTTTTGGCCAACCTATTTGCCTTCGTTTCATTAATCTTATCGGACTTGTCATGCGATCAAGCAGAAAGGGAAAGGAAATATGAGCTCCAGGTGGCGGCTAACACCGTTTGCGGATGGAGCGCATCAGGTAGCTGGTTTTGCTTTTTTTTTATTGCATTTTCACAACGGGTACAAAGAAGTAAAACATGTCAGCAACACTTGCACTGACACGGCAGGTTAAAATTTTTTTCTGTTCAACCAAGTCATCCAACACATTTAACCAAGTTGGCTGATCAGGCAGTGCCTCATACACTTCCCTCAGACGTATGACACCTTCAATGAAATGCTCGCGTGGAGATCTCAGAACAACATCTGCATGGTTGAATTGTGTCCTTGTTTTTCATAAACTATGGAGGCCAATGAGCATAAGAGTGTCATAAGGGATGTCCTGTTTTCCTACCGGTAAGAACCTGATGCCATGCGGGTGTAGCGGTAAATCTTTCTTTAAGGTTCTTTGAAGCACATCCCAGAAGAAAAACGCATCCCAACAATCTAAAAACACTTGATCTATTGTTTCAGGTTTTTTACATAGAAAACAATCTGTTGACCAAGGGACAAAGTCCTTTATCATGCATTAATGTTTTGACCGACAGTGTTCCGGTGTGAAGTTTGAAGTAGAAAGTTTTCAAAGATGGGTAAACTGGCATTCTTTTAACCCTTTTGAGCACATCTGCTCCTGGGCCTCCGCAGTTTGACAATCGGTAAATGAGTACAGGGAGCATTGATTCAATTAAATCTTTATGCAGATTTTTTCTAGTGACATTGGAGAGGTACTGGATTGAAAATCGCACTTGTAATATTCTGCACGCAAACACAACATCACGCAGATAACCTCTCACTGTACCACGCATGTTTTCAACAGAGCATACTACAACTCCTGGTAGCAATCGACATAAACGCACTTGCATAACTGTGCGAAGAAAAATATCGTTCTGGTCGCGAAGAAACATAACGCGGGACACGATTTGTCGTACAAATAATTGAACAAGACCGAGACCTCCTCTCTTCACGGGCAAGAATAAGTTTGTTCGACTAGTTCTTTCCCATGTCGACGCCCAAATAAATACAGCGAAAACCCGATGAATCCTTTGAATATTGATCCGCGAGGCGCTCAACACATTCATGACATATCATATCCTGGAGACGAGGAACAGGTTACACACAGTGGCGCGTGAGAACATTGACAGTGGTCGCCCCTGCCACCCACTGGCCTTTTCCTTTGCCATTGCCAGCTGTTCATTCCAGTATGGTTCGGGGTTGCTATAAGAGTTCAGCGGTACTCTAAGATACGTCGTAAGAGTTGTGGCCCACCGGAGTTGGGAGTAATAGTCAGGCGTTTCCTCCCAGTCACCATGGCAGAATCCAGAACTCTTCTCCCAATTTATTTGCGCCCCGGTGCATTTGCAAAACTTCTCAACAACAGCCGTGGCTTCACAGATACTCTGTTTACTTGAGCAGAACACGGCGATGTGGTCAGCATAAGCTAAGATTTTTACATGCGCTGACAGTAACCTGAAGCCAGTTATACACTAAGAGTTTAGTATAGCCAGACAAAGGGGCTCAAGATAAATTGCGAACAAGAGGAGTGACAAAGGAAATCCCTGCCTCACTGAAAATCGTACGTGTAGGCTTTCAGTCAGGTCCCCATTAACAATGTTGCGCGTTGTGCAGTTCGCGTACGCCATTCGTACGCCCTCCGTTATTACACAGCCCACATTAGCCTGATCTAGCAAGCTGAACTGAACCTCATGATATACACGGTAAAAGGCCTTTGCGAGATCTAGCTGCATCATTGCCACCCTGTCGCCTAGTGCAACGCAGCATTCAAGCACACTTCGCGCTATGTGTATATTAGTGGCGATGCTCTGACCCTTGATACCGCAAGTTTGATGACTCCCGACTAGCATGGTTATGACGCCCTCAATTCGCTTTGCCAGAATCTTCATGAATATCTTATAATCTACGTTGGTGAGGCTTATCGGTCGATAACACCCCACCAACAGATGTTTTTCTGGCTCAGCAAACTTCGGTATGAGTACAGTGTGCGATGTTGTGAATGACAATGGCGTACGCTTTTTCTCGTAAGCTTCGACAATAACTTTCAGCAGAATTTGGGCGATTTCTGACTTGAAATATTTGCAAAAGGCGGCTCCTAAACCATCAGGACCCGGTGCTTTACCCAATGGCAGTTGATCTATTACTTCCTCTAGCTCTTTAACGGTTATTCGCTGTTCAAGACGAATGCTGACTTCATCGTCGAGCCTTGGCAAAAACGGTAGAAAATCGTTATGGAAACTGCCCTCCGCCCTTCGCGTGTGACCCAGCAAGTCACTGAAATGGTCTCTGATTACGCCCTTGATAATGACGCTATCGGCCGATAGCTCGTCGCCGTTTTGTATCTGGCGTATTTCTTTTTGACAAGCGCATCTTATTTCATCGCCTAATGCTCGTTTTGTTGGCGACTCCCCTGCCCACAGTTTTTCGGCGCGTGCGCGCACCACCGCTGCTCTGTACTTATCTGTGTCTTTTTTCCAACTGCACGGTTGTATTTCTTATTTGTTTAAAACAAGTTCCTGGCTGAGTGCTTTCTACACTAATGAGCAGCGCAAGCTGCTCACGGAGCTGAATTTCCTTCTGCTTTTCTTCAAATCTTATAACACTGCTTGTTTCAATTGCCCTCATTTTGACGAACTGCTTAAATTCTTCTCAATGAACAGCGTAACTTGACGGTTGGTCCATGAGCAGCTTTTCTACCTCTTTTCCTACTGTACTGACAAAGCGTTCTTGCTCCAATAACCTTACATTGAGTTTCCATAAAGCTCCAATTAAACGGCCGCCTGACGCACCGACACACAGCCGCCTGACGCACCGAGAACACAGCCGCCTGACGCACCGACACAATGACAAACACACACATCAAAGTGCGTACGAAACGTAGACACAATTCTATCCGTCGCTTCCTGGCTTTCGATTTTTGTTTCCTGGATTGCAACTACGTGAAGGGCGTTCTCAAGAAGACGCCGACTTAGCTGACATTGCCGCCTTCTCGCTCCGAGGCCTCTAACGTTTAAAGTGGCTACACGTAGCACTTCGCGTAGGTTAGCTGCCATGTCGAAAACAAAGGACGCCTTATTATGTGGTATCTACCTTCGTGACACACATCTCTCACCCCCCCCCCACAACCCGAAGGAAGCTCAGCAGCAAAACAAAACCTCAGGAGGTGGTTTACCCGCCTGCCGTGAGTCGGCCGGCACGATTGGCCGCCGCTTTAAAGTCGAACGCCTCGTACCTGGCGCTTTGGACGGAGGCTCGTCGCTACCGCTGGCGTCCAGTTGAGACGCACTACAACCGGCTTCATCATGCGTGCACACTGCGAGGTTGTTCGAAACTGGGTTTGGCCCGCAAGGGGCACAGCGGGGTTTACGGAGGTTCTTACAAACGTACACCCCTAAAGGAGCCGAGCGCCAGGCTGGGGAACGCTTGCACCCATTTTACCGGTGGGTGTCCGGCGGTGGGTTTCGAACCAACCACCTCCCGCAGCCGAGACGGGCGCTCAAACCACTGGGCCACGCTTGAAGCGGTTGCGGCCGAGAGAGCGTCCATGGGCTCCTCGGAAGGTTGGGTTCCACGCTCCAAAGAGTCCACGTATGTTTCTGTCCCACCCTTCGGCGTGGCGGGGACTGATGCAGGAGCTACGGGAGCTCCTAGCAGCTTTCCAGGTGCTGCAGTGACGTTGGGTAGCCCCTCTGATTCGTCTGGGGAGGCGTCAACTTGGGTTCTTGCGCCGCTGGCTCACTTGCGGCTTTCGATGCCTCCTCCGCGTCGGCTTCGTCCATTAGCAGCAGCAGTCCTCGTTGCTCACCCGCCCGGTGACGTTGGCGTAAGTACGAGCACACTGCTCCTCCTCATGCCCGTACCGACGGCAGGAACCGCACCGCGGGATCCGGCACTCCCGGCGGATATGTCCTGTGCCACGGCATCGAAGGCAGAGCGGAGCCCTGCCTGGGACGACCACGAGCGCCAGCTCGCCTGAGACGCTCACTTGATGGGGCAGGTCGTGCAGCTTCACGCCGGCGTTCAACTTCAAAGTCACAAGCCTCGTCGTTGAGCCCTTGTCAGACACACCCCGTACGCGCCACCGCTCCCTCGACACGTCCGTCACCTTTCCAAATGGTGCGAAGGCAAGCCGCACATCTTCGTCCGGAACGCTGTGAAGCAGCCAGTGCAGCTTCATTCGTACGTCCATGTTAGCGGGGTCGATTACAAGACAGCGGGCACTTTTCATTTTCAACTCCCCGGCGCTGACAATCTTCTTCAGCATTTCATCGTCTTTGAAAGTCAGTGCCCAGACATGATTCATGCGATACGCCCCTAGGGCGACCACTTCCGGCACGAGCGATAGCTAAGCGAGCGCGTCTGGAAAATCTTCCACCCGGTATGGGCGGGCCCTTACATAACCGTGCAAAAATACGGTTTTGCATATGGGTATTTTACGTCCCAGAACGACTCGGGCTATGGGGGACGCCGTAATGAATGGCTCCGGAAATTTCGACCACCTGCAGTTGTTTAACGTGCGCTGACGTCGCACAGTACACGTGCCTCTAGAATTTCGCCTCCACCGAAATTCTACCGCAGCAGCCGGGATCCAACGGCGTCTTTCGGGTCAGGAGCGGAGCGTCATCACCTCAGCCACTGCGGCGGCTGGTACGCGGCTGCTATACTCTATACCGGGGACGTGTTGTGGGCTAATCTTCATTGTCATGGAGGCAAGAGTAACATGAATTGACGCAGAAATTTGTAGAAGTGTGTGGGGAAGACAGCCCCACGGATAAAATTCTATAATAATGACGTACTCCAAGAATTTCACCACCTATAGTTTTGAGATGTGCATATGCTGGCAGATTGCAAAAAAGAACAAGTTTATTATTTCAGCTTATTTAATGAGGCATGTTCTGTAACAATTAACTTCTCACTGTGTCTGCTTATGGTTTAATTTTTTACGCATGAAACAGAACTTTTGAGACGCCAAATAATTCATTTTAAAAGCCACGATACACGAAAGAGGAATCTACGACGAACGAAAAATAAAAACATGTTGCATACGGTTGCACACAACTGTTGGCTTAGAACTGAGGGGCCTAGCTTTGCCAACCTGCGACAAATTTGCTTTGAATAAAGCAAGCTACTCTATGCAGCGGCGCTTTCATTAATTTTGCAGTGACGGCTAGCAGCAGTATGAAAAAAAACAAACAAAAGGAAGTGGAGGATTAGCCTCACTGGATGCGTATACCTCAGCTCCGGTTTTACGTAAATAAGGAGGAGGGAGTTAAACATGGTGAGGACAGGCGCTTTAGTTGTAGGATGCAGAGTTATTCGACCACCTGATCTTTCTTGAACCTAGGAAGGGGAAGTTATGAAAACATTACAGCACGTTTTTATTGGGACGGTGTAGCGGTACGCTGCACTACATGAAATAAAGAGCCTATGTAGAAAACTATGCACGAAACAGAGTAGATGCGCGTGACATTACAAACGCTTCGATACTAAACTTTACAATTTCTGAAATCATTTATCTTGCGCATGCATCTACGTTGTTATTTTCAAAATAAAAGGACGTCAGAACAAAACTTTATATTGTTATTGTCTATCTGAGTTGTGAGCTTTTGCAACGCGGCATGATGAAGCAGTATTGAAGCTGCTTGAGAAAAACCTCTCATCAGTGCATGGGGTTCTGGTCTGAGGCACATGCTAAGCATTCGAATAAAGCCAGCTGCAAATGTGATATCCACTCTTTTGGAGAAAGTACTGAAAAACAAACAAAACGAAAAATAAACAGTTCCTGCCCACTGAAACGCCAGCGTCTATACCGGGTGTTTTGTTTTAGAAGGTCCAAAATGTAAAAAAAAAGGTAAATTGCTTTAGATTTATTTTAGCACTGGGTCTATACTGGAGGCGACGGCGGGCGCCAGACAAGAGGAAAACTGCTTTAATTAGTTCACTGAATAACTAAATATGTTAATGAACTTTTCTAACTTTTATTTTAGGGGTTATGTTGTATTTGAAGAAGTGGAGATCGTCCTCCAAACAGTCCAACCGAGAAAGAATAATTTCAATTAAAAATTTTCCACGCACGTTACGAGGCGCGAAAAAGTCACCCTGGTAGGCATCTTCACCCCGTAACACAGCGGCGGTGAGCGCCTCTGACGTAGTTCGCTCCGCCCTGCACTTTGCGTCACACGGCTGATATCACTGAAGCCCGGACGGGCGGCCTCACGGAATGCCGCGTTGGAACCAAAACGCACTGACACAAAGCGCAGGGCGGAGCGAGCTACGTCACAGGCGCTCCCAGACACTGTGTTACAGTGTGAAGCTGCCTACCAGGGTGACTTTTTCTCGTTTCGCAACGCGCGGAAAAAAAATTTTTCATGAAATTTTTTTTTCTTGGCTGGACTGTTTGGAAGACGATCTCCAATTCTGCTAGTACAACATATCCCCTAAAATAAAAATTTTGAAAGTTAATTAACGTATTCAGTTAATGAGCGAACTAGTTAAAGTAGTTTGCCTCTTACCTGGCGTCCGCCGTAGCCCTCAGCAGAGCCCCAGGGCTAAAATAAATCTAAAGAAATTTATCTTTCTTGAAAAATTTTGGACCTTCTAAAAAAACGCCCGGTAGGATCCCACACCGTCAGAAGCTTTCGGTTAATGTAAGAAAGGTGGCTGGGCTTGTGCACCGCGCTAGCTATCAACATCCTGCTGCATCGTGCTGAGAAAAAAAAGAGCGCCAAATACTGCTGATGACGCACCGTGCAGTTCAAGAAACACGCAGATGTCGCAGTGCAAGAAGATTTTGTCATGCTTCAGTTCTTATAATAGTTAATCTAGAGTGGTCTTTCAATGAGACAAAAAAGCAGGAGGCGTAGTTCATCTTGAAAACAGAAACAGAGCGCACAGGATGCGCGGAGACTGACCGCTGAATTTGTTTGGATGAAAGATGATAATGGAACATTTCACTAATCTCTCTTGCAATGATCATCTCAAGTTACAATACATTTGCAGTGCCTGTGGAAAAAAAGAAGAAGCTGCGCTTTCCGCTTCTAGACAAGACTACCAATTTTATGCAGGCATAGGGACGTAGTACAAGAGAGTTTTTCGAGGCGTATAATATAAAGAAAAAAAAAATTACCCACCTCGGTGGGTCAGTGGTTAAGGAGCTCGTCTACTGAGCCGGAGTACCAGGGTTCGAAGCCAACTGTGGCGGCCACGTTTCGATGGAGGTAAAACAGAAAAGACGCCCGTGTGCTGTGCGATGTCAGTATACGTTAAAGATCTCCAGGTGTCCGAAATTTTTCCTGAGACGCTCACTACGACACCTCTTCCACTCTTTATTCTTTCACCCCCACCTTCCGCTCTTCCCCTACGGCGTGGTTCAGGTGTCCACCGAGTTATGCGATACAGATGCTGCGACATTTCCTTTGCTCATAAAAAGAACAATTTACCAAAAAAAGAACAATTTAAAAAATACCTGTATACGCAAGCGATCCTTTTGTTGTACTTACTGATTGTGAGTTTTTCTGGACGCGAGATTGTGACAGTAGCGAAAGGAAAGCTCTGAGTTCGTGGTTTTTGTTCACTATATATATGTCATCTTTTGTTCAATAAAATTCAGTCGTGAGTCTGTGTGTCTGCTATGCACTTCTGTTTCTTTTGTGCGTGTTTTCATAAGCATTAACACAATTTTAAAAACAAACACATGAACTAGCCTAGCTTGCCGCTCCAATGTAACAAAGGTGCCAAAAAATAACGCTGCACGCCCGCCGTCCTAAAAGCGTGGGAGGGAGTGCATGGAGGCCTGGATTATTTCCAAGACCAGTTGCGGAAACGTTAGCTCAATTTCAATTTTGCTATTACACAAGAATGCTAACACGCCAGAATCATCTTTATACCTTGTAGGGCTATACGGTCCCCTTTTTATCATTTAAACTTCGCGCTCTCTCTTCCAGTCATCTATGTGCGCGTGCAGGCTGCGGAAGAGCGCATGACCGAATGGTTGTTCGCCAGATGTAGTACATAACGGGAGTACGGGAGAAGTACATAACGGCAGTAGCACCGGCGTGCCTTGCACGAAGTGCACATGTGTTGCTCACGCAGTAACGTCACGCGTTCAGGCGAGCTTAAAAAAATATAACGGTGCTCTAGCTTTGGTTAAACCGAGTGAGAAGCGGTAGCTTCACGATGGTTTAGCCTGGAAAATATCGAAGAAAAAATCAACAAACAGCTCAACAAGACGTTGCCACGCTCAACCATCGTGAAGTTAGCGCTCCTCAATCGGTTTAACTACAGCTCAAGCACCGTTGATTTTTACGTGACGAACACCGTTCCAGGCGAGCAGTTCCAGTTGTGGCATAAGATTAGTCAAGCCATTCGTGTGTTGCGCGAAGTGCAGTGCTAGCGAAAAGAAAGTAGACCAGCAGAAGCTCGGGGTGTAGGTGCACGGGATGACACAAGACGCACTCGTCGCGCCGGAAGACAGGTGACCAAAGTGCAAGTCTCTTCCAGTTACCATAGCACAAGTTACACCACAGCGCTGATACCATACGCTGTTCCGCTCACTAGACACGCGCAAATGTGAAGTCGGGCCACTAAATGCTTTTTCATGGGGCGCCTCGGTGATTTTTTTTTGTGACAGTGATCACGCACGGTGAATGGTGAAATGGTGAATGGTGAAGACGGTGAAATGGAAACCTATCTCTTGTTTCATCGGTTTGCAGGGATCAAGAAGTTGTACGCGATTCCTGTTTTTTAGTAATATCACTCGAGCTTCGACTGTGTGCTCCACCAGTGCTCTGCAATAGAGCGAATCGCCAAACTCAGCGAGAGTGGGTGAATGCGAACGAAGCACATGGCTGGGCGCCCGTCGCCTCATAGCATCTTCCTTATGCTGCGTGCATCCCGAGATCCATTATTGAACAATCGCATTGTGTGGCATGTTTAGGGATAGTGACGTGGGATTTAATACTTGGAGCATGGGCATCATATCTGGCGAATCTCACAGTCAACTTTGTGCCTATTTTATTACAGAGGCTTTTTTTATCTTAGACTGTTCATATCACAGGGCTTTGTGCACTGTGAGACACGCCAGCTAGCACGTCATGTTGGTCTAAATCGGGCGCTACAACATTCGGCTGGCTTTTTCCGAGCGCTCACATCTGCTAAGAGGCCCTCATTGTGTTGCTATTTTCCCCTCATGGCGGTTGGGTACCACCTGTAACTCGGGCAGTTGCAAACAATCTTCATGTTCAACTCACGTTCTGCAGAGTCTTCAATCAAACGAATTAAATCTGTATCCGCCGGAGTCTGCAAACGTTTTTTCGCCGCGCGTAACGGCAGAGATCACCCGCGCTACGACGTCAGCGATAAAGGACTAATGGAAAAGAGAAGGTATGGAAAAGGACTAATATAGCTGCCTTCTGTGGTGACTTTGCGCCTGTGTTTTTCAAGACACACCTCTGCCACTTCGCCGTTGTGTCTGGGCAAACGCAGAGCGCGTGCACGTTTTCAGACGATTACGGCAGCGGATTAGGCAAACCTGCATTTGTGTTCACCGTGAATATAAACGAAAATAACAAAGTTAATCACTATATGAACTCAAG
Organism: Amblyomma mixtum; assembly: GCF_055824585.1. Classification (NCBI taxonomy): domain Eukaryota; kingdom Metazoa; phylum Arthropoda; class Arachnida; order Ixodida; family Ixodidae; genus Amblyomma; species Amblyomma mixtum. The sequence continues at coordinate 93,774,314 of NC_143021.1, forward strand.
TAAATGCATCCGGTAATATCGAGCTTTCGGTGCCGGATATGGTAAATAATGCGGTAGGTAATTAAAGGAATTGGGGATGCGCGCAGTGTTAGGAACACCTTAGCACTTGATTGTCAGCCTGGCCTGTGCGTTACGCGCTCTAGGCAACTCTCGCCCCTTTGGCCTATTGACTCCGTCGTAGGACAATGATGAAGCGAACAGTAGATTATTACGTAATTTTGGGGAAAACACGGAGTGGTCTTGCACACAAGGCGCATATCAGTACGCGCAGGTTAAACATAAAATGCAAATATGTGTGTGCCATAACCAAGCACACACCACATTCAAACAGCACACCTATACTTCGCATGGAGCATGACTGGGTGATAAATGGGCCGTTCCGTAAAGATATATTCGCGGAAACTATCAGAACTTGTTCTTTAGTGCGCACTTTTTTTTTGCTCCGCCCCTCACTAAAAGCTTGAATCGGGAGAGAAAGCCACAGATTCTGGGCATTTGCGGCACAGGTAAAAAAAAATTGGCTTTGGGGAAAGGAAATGGTGCAATAAATCACGCGTATCTCCTTTGATACGAGACCCACACCGGGAAGGAAAAGAACAAGAAATCGGTGAAAGAATAAAGGAAGGTACCGCAGTAGAAAGCTCCGGAATAATTTCGACCGTCTTGGGATCTTTAACGTCGACTGACATCGCATAACACATAGGCGTCTTTTTGCGTTTCGCCTCCATCAAAACCCGGCCGCCGTTGTCGGGTTTGAAGACAGGCACACCGAATCAGTAGCCAAGCGCCCTAACTGAGCCACCGCGGCGGGTGTGGCGCACTTCCCGGTGGCATTTGTGGTGCTTTGCGGTTCCTGCTGTTCATAACCTGTACCAATCTCTGTGTGCCATGATTTATACACTGCTGGCCGGCAAAGCTTGTGCACCCAATCACAGCGGCAGATATCTAAGCAGAGGCGCTCTTTTGATCTTCTGAAATTTGCAAAGTAAGCTGCCGTTCGGAAAATTGTTAACTGAGGAATTACAATATAATGGTTTTGTGAATTTCAGTCCGTGATCGACTTTTTTTTGGCAAAGTAAATTTAGTTCTTTTATCTAAAGTCTGAAAAAGTTCAACGAAGATAAGTCGGCAGGGCCTGCAGTTCCTACAGGCATCGCTATTTTTGAAATGGGAACCAAGTATTAAGGTCGATGTTCAGGCCACAGAACATACAAAATAGTGAGAGCTATTGGAAGCATTTAAGCTCCGTCAAAAATGTAAAGGTAAATGTAATTTTTTAAACTAATCTCCTGGCAGCTGTTTAACCTTGGGGCGGATCGCAATTGTACTTTCTCGTTAACTTCCAGCTTTAACATGACTCCCTGCCACATCTATTACGCGCTGCGCGTGCTATTCCTCACAAGCAGGTCTCTGCATTTGGTTTGGTCTGAAGCAGCAGATTGAAGCAGCAGAAGAAAAACCTCACTCGCACAATGCCCATTGATTGGAGCATCGCCTTGAAAGGGCCGTGGCGCATCGCTTAAACGCTGCACCACTTCTCCAGGAGGGGTATGATGACTCCCAGGGATCAATGAATGCAAACTTTTGAAGGACCTGAATATGCGCCGTTTAACCCATTATGCTGTCAATTCATACCCTTAAGTCGTAGCTTTGGTGTCGCCTCCATTGTTTTTATATTCCACGATAATTTACTGCGAACCGTCCCTAAGCAGCTAATAATTTGTATATGGACTTTCTATTATAATTGTTAGCTGAAAAAATATATCAAGCACAATGTAAGTTTTACAAATATATTTTAAAGCTATAAACGATCTCGGGAAGAAAAACATCCTGAATGGTGGCGTATACTTGCCTTCATCAGCCGAAGAGGCTGCAGAATTTCCAGTGCGGCAATCCACCGTAGAATTACGTGGTTCTTGAAGTGGCAGGCCGATGCCTGGTTGCGATAGGCACTCGCGCAGGGCACGGTAGGCGACGCGGTATACGTTCTCGATGTTGTTCTTATGCACGAAGAGCAACATCCAAGGAGTGTAACCTATTGCAGTGCGCATAGCTACCATCACTCGCTGCTGGATGGTGTTGCCGGAGTAGTCGACGGCCAGTAAGGGCTGCCCCGGCCACAGAGCTACATACACGGCACTGTGTGTCTGGGCCGGGTTCTCCGGTTCTTCGGTCAGAAAGCAGGCGGTGACCACAGTCCTGTGCACTGTCCAGCCAAGTGTTGCTTCGCGTTGGCCAATTCCCAAGGCAGCAGCAATGCGCATCAGCAGTGCGGAACACTCAGTGTAAGCAGGTGAAATCCCGAGGCAGTGCACCCGCCACACATCTATGCACTGGCGATGCGCCATCCAGCCGCGCAGCCATGCTATCCGCCAGAGGCGGAATTCGTCACTCTCAGCAGCTTGGATACCTTCGCATACCGCATGGTGAACGTGGGACGGCGGCAGTTCCCGGAGCCGCGGCAGCCACCAGCCACCACAAGTTCTCTTCGTCCAGAAGACAGAGATGCGCTGCATTGAAACTACGAAGCATAAATTGCAGATTGGACATGTGGAAAGCCGCCATTGAAGAGCCGTATTCCGGTGCTTATGCGCTGATCCTTAGGTAGCATGCGTCTATGTTTGCAATGCGCACTCTTCTCGGTAAGGTAAGAAACGTTATCAGTTCACTGACACCATTTCTTTTAGAGCGCAGCTCTTTGGCGTCCGTTCCTGGGTTTCGCGTCGTCGTCGGCGTTGTCGTCGGCCTCGTAACCAGCTCCGCTCCCCTTTCATCCCCCCAGCGCTAGCAGCGACCGACTGATACCGCTGGATGCCGCTGACGCCGCTAGAGAGTCAAGATAACGTGACTGCATAGAACACCGTCGCCGCCATGCAGAAAGAGGAGGAAAGGGTCCCCCCCCCCCTGTTCTTGTGTGGCGGATAGGGTGCTCTTCAGTTGCCGACGCGCCGGTTATTTCACGTAGGCCCCGGCACGTCGACGAATACGTGACCACCTTCCCACGGCTAGACCTGGTTCTTAGCTCTGCGGAAGCGAGGGTATCATATTGTTTGTGTCGGCATCAGCGGCGTCGTCCCTGAAACTAACTCCGCAGCTGGGGTTGACTCACTATCGAAAAGGTGAAACAGCTTATTTGCTGCGCTCAAATTTCGCATTAGGAAGTAACGTAATCGTCGGTAATTTTTTTTCATTACATACGTATAGACGTGAAGCTTCATGTACTTCTATTGAAGGAGCGCTGCGAGCGCGCTCTTTAGTGATACTGGTGATAAATCTTATTCATTTGTGTCGCATGCTGGGATGGCTTATCTGATGACTCACTTCAAGCTCTTGGCCTGGCGCTATGTCCTGAAGACATAAGGCAAAGATGTTTTATCATTCTATATCTGGGGATTCTGTGCTAATTTTCTGGAAGATACGAATGTATTTATCTCATAAGAAACATTTCCAAGCGCTCCCGCAATAAAGTAAAAAAATGCGTTCAGCAAACTTATCAAGTATGATTAATACGTGCCACGCGATTTTAAGAAGCATATCTTAGCTCACGAGCCCCTGGAGAAAAAGTTCCTAACTGGTTGTACGCATATCCCTAAGTGTTTTCATGCTGCCAAGCTAAGTACTTGCCCTATTACGCGATTACGCTTGTCGGCCGGGCACAAAAAGAAAGTAATCCGGGGTTCTAGCTCTTGCTTCTCTGCCAAACGGATAGTAGTGGAAGTGGCACGTGCTCACGACGGCAGCTACAGGCGGGAGATGCTTTCTTTCAGCGCGGATGCCTTCCCTCGCTGTATCGGTTGACACACACGTTCCTTTTTCCTAAGGCGACCGTTGTGATCTGCGACTTTCGTGAAAGCCAAGAAAATATAGATGCCTGTACAGAGTGGAAACATGCCCATTATAGAAGACAATACGTTCAAAGCATGGTGGCTTGTGGAGGAGAGCCAGGCAGTTCTCAGATGTGAATGGAAAAGCGAGGGCAACAATACTTATTCGCAAAATTATTGCAGAAGATAAGCTACCACCACGCCGAGGTCGTAAAGTGGTTACGGCGCTCGGCTGCTGGCCCGAAAGACGCGGGTTCGCTCCCGGCCCTCGCTGTCAAATTTCGAGGGAGGCGAAATTCTAGAAGCCCGTTTACTGTGCAATGTCAGTGCTAGTTAAAGAACCCCAGGTAGTCGAAATTTCCGGAGCCCTTCACTAAGGCGTCGCTCATAGCCTGAGTCGCTTTCTATAAGCCAACTCCCGTAAACCAACCCAAAATATAGACTACCTAAAAGAACTTTAAAATGCGCAACGAAATAATGCAAACTTCGCAGAATGCAGTTCGGTTAAGCTTCATTTGAACAGGACGTTAATGAGATCGAAACTAGAATAGGCGTGTTTTATTTTGGATCCTAATTAAATATCTCTAATCAACGCTTTAGAGACAGTTCAGAACCACGCCGCCCGCTTATTGTTTCAAATTACTCACGACCAGCAAGTCTATTTGCACTAAAGTCAACTCTTGGTCTTCCAGCTCTTTCTTTGCGCAGTATTTTCGCTTATGTCTTTTCCAAGGTATTTATTACACTCTGTTCTCAAATATCAGTTACTGCTTCCTCCATCTTATATATCCTCGCGCACTAATAATAGTTTTAAGGTAAGAATCCCGCACTGCAGAACCATCATTTGCTTGAATTCTTATAACCCTGGAACTGCGAATGACTGGAAGCACCTTTCTGCCTTCATCGCTGCCATCGCCGATGTCGAACATTTCATGAAAATTACTACTCATTTTATATGCCCCTACTCTCTGTAATGCCTCCGGGACTTGAGAGTATTTAAAATAAATAAATAAATAAATAAACACACTACCAGCTTAAGGATCCCTGGTCAGACCTCTTTTTCAATACGTGTCAGTCGTGTGGTCACCTCGTCTAGCGTATGAAAAAGATAAACTTGAGTCGGTACAGAAAAAAAACAATCAGATTACACTTTGACCGCTATGATCGCTACTCTTCTCCTTCAAATCCTTGCCATACGTTATCACCGAATTCCCTCCAGCATCGACGGAAATGTCACCGGCTTATCATGCGACACAAAACTGTGTGCAAGTCCGTTTCTTTAGGTGCCCCCACTTTATTCACTAGGCATTCTGCACGTGTGACGTGCCGGACTGATCCTATGAATATCACACCCGGTGTTTGTTTGGTTTTAATAAATTTTCTTTTTTCCCGCACGCAGTTCAAATGTGGAATAAACTTGATGGTTCGTTCCGACAGCTGCCACCTGAGCAGTTTTTGAAAGAAATGCCGATTTATGTATTGTGATTTTCATTTCTATGTAACCATTCCTGCAATGTCACACACCCAGACAGCAGTGTCTGTAAATCATAATAGTGTCATGAACTAGAAGGCTAACATTATCTTAATTCATAAGAAAGGAGACGTCAAGGACTTGAAGAATTACAGACCGATCAGATTATTGTCCGTTGCCTACACGTTATTTACTAAGGTAATCGCTAATAGAGTCCGGACAACCTTGGACTTCAGTCAACCAAATGATCAGGCAGGCTTTCGTAAAGGATACTCGGCAATAGACCACATTCACACTATCAATCAGGTGATAGAGAAATGCGCAGAATATAACCTACCCCTATATATAGCCTTCATTGATTACGAGAAAGCATTTGACTCAGTGGAAACCTCAGCTGTCAGGCAGGCAATGCGGAATCAGGGTGTGGAATAGTGTTATGTGAAAATATTGGAAGATATTTATAACGATTGCACAGCTGCTATAGTTCTCCATAAAGTCAGCAATAAAATTCCAATACGGAAACGTGTCAGGCAGGGAGACACGGTCTCGCCAATGCTCTTCACTGCCTGCTTACAGGAGGTATTCCGGGGGCTGGAATGCGTACAGTTGGGGATAACAGTTAATTGAGAATACCTAAGTAATTTGCGATTCGCTGATGACGTTGCCTTGCTAAGCCACTCAGGACAAGAACTGCAAAGCATGATCAATCAGTTAGACAGGCAGAGCAGAACGGTGAGGCTAAGAATTAACATGCCGAAAACCAAAGTAATATTCAACAGCCTATCAAGGGAACAGCAGTTCGCAATTGGTAGCGAGGTGCTGGAAGTAGTAAGAGAATATGTCTACTTAGGGCAGGTAGTGACCGCATATCCGGATCATGAGAGGGAAATAACTAGAAGAATATGAATGGGGTGGAGCGCATATGGCAGGTTCTCTCTGATCATGAATGGTAGCTTACCAATATCCCTGAAGAGAAAAGTATACAACAGCTGTATCCTACCGGTACTCACCTATGGGACAGAAACGTGGAGGCTAACAAAGAGGGTTCAGCTTAAGTTAAGAACAACGTAGCGAGCTATGGAAAGGAAAAACATAGGTGTAACGTTAAGAGAACGGAAGAGGGCGGAGTGGGTGAGGGAACAAACGCGGTTTAATGACTTCTTAGTTGAAATCAAGAGGAAGAAATGGGCTTGGGCGGGGCATGTAATGCGAAGGCAGGATAACCGCTCGTCCTTAAGGGTAACGGAGTGGATTCCAAGAGGAAGCAAACGTAGCAGGGGACGGCAGAAAGTTAGGTTGGCGGATGAGATTAAGAAGTTTGCGGGGATACAGTGGCGGCAACTGACAGAGGACGGGGTTAATTGGAGAGACCTGGGAGAGGCCTTTGCCCTGCAGTAGATGTAGTCAGGCTGATGATGATGATGATGAACTAGAAGGAGGCCGACCTCAGACGTAGAGGGAGACCTAAAAGCGGTCGAGTTCAATCCCACAAACCTAGACAGCCCGAGGGCTCCTTACGCGACCGTGTCCGCATCCTCGTCCTCTCTGCTCAGGGCAGAGGTGGCGCGGGTCAAGCTTTTGGCATTAGTTTTCCCTACCCTCGTCAAAGAAAAGCGTCATCCCGGTGCAGAACGGAGTAATTACAAAAGACGAGAAAAGCAAAAGAGGGAATGTAGACAAAAAAATTAGAGGGTAAAACTGACACGTAATTCATAAGGATGAGAAGCTGAGACAAACAAAGGTCAGAATAATGTGCTTAGGGCGGGAGAGGCGCTTAATATACAGCCTTGGAAGCTCTGCAGTGACGTGAGAGTTGCGGGATCAAGTGGACCACGTGCACAACATTTATTTGTGCTCGCCAACGACCACAGTTCCGTAAGGAACGACTTCACAATTCATGCTGTCGACGTGGCCGATGACTTCATACAGAGTGAATTAGTAGTGCAGGAATTTTTCACCCTTTTTGGCGGACAGGGTTGACACTGAGATACGGTCACCTGGGCTATAGAAAGTCTTCTCTGGCAGAGGTTGTAATGTCGGGAGTCCGTCTTTCGCGGCTTGTTCATATGCAAGAGAGCCCGCGGACGCACTTGTTCGGCTTGGGCGACGATTGTGCCCGCGTCTGGTGCGACGTCGTCATCCGCGCTCGAGAGCTCCTCATCCGGCATCATCCACCCTTCTCTCCCGTAGAATATACGGAACGCGGTAAAGCAGGATATTTCCTGAATTGTGGTGTTAACAACGTAGGTAATGTACGGGAGTATCTGATCCAACGTTTTGAGTTCCGCATCCACCTAAATAGAAATTATATCCGCGAGTGTCGTGTTCAGGCTTTCTGTAAGCCCAACTATGTGGGGACGATCTCGTCCTGGTTTGTGACAACTAGTAGACGTGCTATACTCGCGGCCATTAGTTCATGCCATCCCTATCCGTGAGGTCATTGTGTTTTCATCGGCTTGCCGTGAGGCAACAATTGGGCAGCGGCTTTCGGTGAAGAACACCAAAAAATTGATATAAAATTATTTTGGCACTAAGAAAAAGATTTAAGAGTAAAGAGTCCCAGCCTGTGCCACAAGAGAGATATACATAGATTATGCTAAGACTAAAAAAAATGAAAAGTGTACACGAGCCCGCACAGGATAGGTATACAGTGGTAGCGTATCTTTCGCAGACGGCCGTAAGTTCAAAACATGCCGGCTTGAGGGCACACAGGAGCACAACCTCATATGGTTTATGGGGTTTAACGTCCCAAAGCAACTGAGGCTATGAGAGACGCCGTAGTGGAGGGCTCCGGAAATTTCGATCACCTGGGGTTCTTAACGTGCACTGACATCGCACAGTACACGGACCTCTAGAATTTCTCCTCCAAAGAAATTCTGCCGCCGCGGCCAGGATCGAACCCGCGTCTTTTGGGTCAGCAGCCGAGCACCATAACCGCTTAGCCACCGCGGCGGCCGCACAATCTCATATGTGAGTGGCGAAGTAAGCGAGGCCATCAATATGAAGAAAGCATTACGTGATAGTGTACATATTTCTTAAAGCTTACGCTGTGGTATAACAGACATAATCATGTTCGCAAAAGAGAAATGCATGAACGTTTCAGCCTTCAGCGCTGCACGCGACACATGGACGAAGACAGAAGACACGGTGAAACACAGTTTTCTCCGGAATCCTATACGTGAAAAAAAAACAGCATTTGGCAAAAGACGTACACTCGCTAAGGGTTGAGGAAAAAAGAAAAAAAAACTATTGTCGCTCAAGCACCCATCCCGGTACCTTGATCACACTATGATGAGAAAAAGGCCACTGCCTGAAGTTGCGACAAATTTTCTGGAACATGTGTAACCCTGGAAGACTGTGCCGTGTTGGTTGATCGTATGTTGTGTCGTGTGAATGCAGAGCAATTCCGTGAGCAAGCGTGCTGATATAGATAGTCCCTTAGCAGCCACACGGACCACGTCCCACACGATAGCTTTGCCAGTGTCTTTTGACGTTCTGTTAAAGCATTTGAACTATTATTGCATTGACAGGCATCATTGGGCTTATAGGCAAGGACGGTATGTGGCACTATATGAACCAGGATCAGCTGATGGTTGTCGCCGGGAGACGCCCCAGCTGTAGCAAACTTTATACCTTGAGTTCTGTACACGAGGTGACTTTGGACAAGCTCGGAAGGACCAGCAGCCCTGATCTGCTGGGATAAACCACACACATTCGGAAGCCGACTGCAAAAGGCGCTGCCAATGCAGAAACTCCGGGATCTGTAATCAACACCCACGATAATATTAGGTTCTCAGAAATAGCCAGCGATTAGCACAACCAATATTCTATCGGTGTGGATAAAATGGTCATTTTAGGTTTCAGATCCGTGCAATTGAGAGCCCGAACGCTCACATTTCGTGATGTGGTAGCGAGCGATAGCTGTGAGACCTAGAAGTGCTTCGTATTCCACGCTGGTGATCGATGGCAAATAATTACGTGAGACTTGTTCTTCGAGTCAGTGTGCCTCATTGTGCGTGCCTCCGGACACCGGACAATGCGGGAAGGGCTTCGACTGACTGTCCCCACTCTTCTACGGTGTAGTTAATCAAGGGCTAGCTGCTACAGCTCTTTCAGCATCGTGCATGATTGCGTAATGACGGAATATTTCAGACTTTCGTGGCCGTCTCTGCAGTGTGTGGTGAACATTCAAGTCGTTTCCAGAGCGGAACAGACATGATTTTTTAATGTATCTCGAATGGACCATAACATGGTAATGCCTAAGCTGGTGGAAATCGGGGAGGAGCTCTGTAAAAATAAACTCTTCCTAATATCAGGAAATCCTTGCTTAAGCTATGTGTTTGTAGGTAGGCCGATATTCCTGTCGCGTCATTTGCAAAAATTGGGAGAAAGTGGCCCATTTTCTTTTCTATTTCAAGCGCCTTACGCCGATGGTGCGACAGGTGGCTCCATTATGCCAATCGCAAAGGCTTCGTGGGCAATACTAGGCGACCGCTAAAGGGCTATCGAGAGACATTGCTCTGGTCAATTCACAGGCGTCGACTAAACTGACCAGTTAATTTATTTATTGATTTATTCTGCATACTTCGACGGCACGTAGGCACTACAGAAATGAGTGGTTAGTTTGTAACATTAGTTGCAGAGAAACAACAACACAAACATTTAAGGCACTTTCAACCGCTATCTTGAAGTCAATGGCGGCACAAATGAAGACTGTGGAGGCTTTAAGGCAGTGTCACTCAGTATCTGTTCTTGGCCAAAAGGGAGAATGGTGCGCATTAGTACGAGAAGTTGTCACTCCAACTTTGGGTTGTTGGTTGTTGGTCGATGCGAGATGAGGTGTAGCTGGATGCGGTGAAAAGATTTCTTTCATTACTGGATTAAAGGAGAACATTTTATCAAAAAGACATAAGCGCAAGTTCTTGAGGCACAGAGAAAGGTCAGAATGGGGTTGCTCTTCCCGAGGACCTCTCACAAGCATTCATTAACTGAGCTGCCACCCGCCATAGTGGGCACTGTACATAGGACAGCCCAAGGGTGCTTGACAGCATCCAGAGTCACACAAGGGGGCCAGTAGAGAAGCATTTCTGGCGGTGCTGGGTGTCAGTCACGGTTCAGCGGGAGATCTGGCGGCAGTGATCGGCATCTTGCGCGAGTTCAAAAATAGGAGTATATTTCGGAGATGCCTAGTTGGTAAGAGAGAACAGTATCTACTTCAGCAGGAAGATAAAGTCGTGAAGAAGAAAGAAAGGGGAGAAGCCACGTGAAGCACAGAAGCACGCGGTGATACCAATGCCGCTCAAGCCGCTCGTCTTTCGCACAAATCTGCGTCTTCGTTTTACATTGTATACCAGGTGTTTCAGGGACGACTTATAGTTCTCTTTAAAAAGGCTTTTTGGGGTACGGATACACCTTTTGTGGCATAGTAGTACCAGTTTAACACAACTTGTAGGGTGTGTTGGAAGTCTTGCTTACAACTACACAGCGCAAAGACAAACACGGCCAAGTACGGAAACACCACAAAGCGCTGACTTCACCAAAACTTTATTGCTGCGCGCAGCGTATACATATACCATATAGCGCGCATGCGCAGAAACGAAAGACAAAAGGGAAGATGTCACGCTTTATCTGGCATCGGCATCGCGTTGCACTGGGGTCATTCTCGCTCGAAAAGGCAAGAAAAACACAGGATAAAAACTATTACGCACGAACCCAAGAGGCCCAGTGTTATATCCCCACATTCCTGACTCACTGCAGGTTACATTCATTAAAAATTGGCGCTATTCTTCGAAAAAACGACGATAATTCGCAAAGACGTGAACAAAGTGGCGAGAGAGATAGCGCAAGCTTCTGAAATTGCTGAGAGGACGAACCATTGTGTCAGCACTGCACCGGTGTTTTTGAATGAGAAAGAGCGCCAATTTCGCTGCATAGTGTGAAACCACATGCGCTTTCGAAGGGATGCATGCCAAGCACCCCTCCAGTGCAGGTAAATAGTCCAAAAAGGCTAATTTTCTTGAGCACAGCGCCAACGGTAATCGCGATTTCGAAATTACAAACTCTGATAGCGCTATTACCAACAAGCGTCTACAAACAGACGGGCTAAGTTGGTTCACCAGCTTACTACTTAAGAATGTTCACCGGTTTTATGGTGTCCGCCAAATCAGATAATACTATGCCACAAAAGCATGTATTTACCCCAAAATGCCTATTTTTCAAAACTTTTTAAAGTGTTCGCTGAACCACCCGCTATCTACAAGCCTGCCGGGTAACCCACAACTCGGAGGGACGGTTGGCAGCCGGACACAAGATAGACTCCAGAAAAACAGACAAGCAAAGAAACAAATCGTGATTATCAACCTGACTACCTTCACTGTAGGACACAGGCATCTAGCATACCTGTACAATTAACCCTGTCCTTTGGCAGCTGGTGCCGAATTATCCCATCAAGCTTCTTTATTTCACTCGCCTTCGTAACTTTCTGCCCGTGCTACGCCCGCCTTCTCTCGCTATCCAGGGCGTTGCCTGATGACCACGGGATATCTCGCCGTCGCATTGCATATCCTGACCAAGGCCCCTACATAAAACCCCTACATAAAAAGAGCCCACCGCATCGCCCGGTTCAGCCATAGTAACGCAGTGTATCCCCTACAAGCCCATACTGAGACATTTCAGCAGTCATTTTTTCAGCGTACTGCACGAGACTGGAATGACCTGCCCACCGAAGTTGCCATTATCATCAACCCACTAGAATTCAAGCGGAGCGTCGCCAGCCTTTCATCTTAACATTTTTTACCATTGTTTGCCAGATACCGTCCACTCCCTCATGTAATGTCTCAACCGAGACCTTTGAGGAAATAAATAAATAAATAAATAAATAAATACCTTCTTCTTCACTTCGGCTAGAATTCCATTCACCCCGATTTGTTTTATGCCCCACTCTGCCCTCTTCCGCTAGCCAGCTCTCTTGTCTTCGACTAAGTATGAATCCTATTCGGTACCCAGCACGTTCCTGCCTCATGGGTGAGTACCGGTAAGAAAAAGCTGCTATATCATTTTCTCTCGCAGGATATTGGGGAACTGCTTTTCATAATCTGAGGGAGCAGCCAAACAAAAACACATCGGCTAAAGACGGGGAATCCACACTATAGGCGTTACCGCACGATAGTGGGTATGATCCCAATAAATGGAATGACTAGCGTTTCTTCTCATACCAAGGCAATTTTTTCAACTGTACCTTCTGTAACAGGTGTTCTATGAGAGGAGTGCAGGAAAACTTGTTGCTTATCGCTCCAGCGTTGCACGTTGTTTGGTCCTTCCCAGCTCTACACCTGGTGCTGCAGAAGTAGGGCATGGGGGAGGAGGTGGTGGTAACGCCGGTTCTAAAGCGCACATCTTTGAAAACAAAAAGCGGCTCCTTGACGCTCTGGTGGATTTTTTAGTAAGGCTGGAAGTTACCGCGTGCTTGATATTCGATGTACGTAAAAGCTCTCGCCCTCACATCTCGAAAAACTTTTGCGATGTTTACATACGAATTACAGTCAGCACCGTAGCTGTTGAAGAGAAACAAAACCTAGCCTTATTTTCCTTTTTCTTTTCAGGCTGCTCTCCATGCGTGAATGAATTTAATTTGGAGCGCACGGTTGTTGTCCCAAGCGTAGCTGATAGCTTATCTGGAGCCTACGTTTGCCAGGTGAGCTGTATTAAAAAAGGAAATATGTCTTACTGTTCGAAGCAGCTGCTAAAGAACTGCACGCGAGCTTCAGGGTAAAGGTATAGTTGGCATTGATATGCTTTTTTTATTTCACTAGCAGTACTATGAGAAGCACAGCGATCGAGAGACACGACGTTAGTTTTCAAGAAACATGCGCGGTTATTCAGCCATTCGGGCTCTGCATGCAAGAAGCAGAAACGCAAATGTTAATTAGCCGCCATTCACGTCCTTTATTTTATTGTGGCAGTGCCGGACAGATTGGTCATTGATCACAATGTGATTGGGCTGGCGCTCTATCAGAACAGTAAGCGGAACTGGTACATAGTAAGGTTGCTTCTTGGTGAGGTTGCGAAATTAAAAGAAGAAGCGTTATTTCTGAAAAGATCGGCAGCAGAATGTCACTAATATATAGTTTACATAACTTTATAAGGCCGCCTAAAATTTATCCCCTGTCACTGGGGTTTGCTATGAAGGATGCAATAAGACAGTTTTAGTTGACCGGTTTTACAGTCCCCTCCGCTTACGCTGGCCTGCTCATCATAAGCATAGCGGACGTGCGGCGAGCAAGTTATATAAAAGCAAATTGTTCCGCTGGTAAGGCTCAGCAGAGTGGTTTGGCTTGTGACGCCATCTAGCGGTGATAAATAGATCCTATTTGATGGACAAAATCAAAACTTGTGCTTCTAGTTCATATCCACTCCGTGGATTCCAAGAGAAGGCAAACGTACCAGGGGGCGGCAGAAAGTTAGGTGGGCGGATGAGATTAAGAAGTTTGCTGGGATACTTTGGCCGCAACTGCAAAGGATAGGGTTTATTGGACAGACATGGGGGAGGCCTTTGCTCTCTATTGGCAGTAGTCAGGGTGATGATGATGATCAGTTCATATCTCTTAGTTTTTGTTTGCCTGGAACTTAACAAGAGTTAAGTGAACAAGCGTATTTAAAGGGCACCTGATCGGGCAGCTCAGTGAAAGAAAACGCGACTTGCGTTGGTAGTTTGATCAACACCGAGCAATGCCACACTGTTCGTGCGAGGCGCCGCTGTCAACCGCTATATTAGTGTTTTTCCTTTTTTCTACGCTGCGCACAACAAGAATTCAGACTGCGGCAGTGCATGTTCCCTTAGGCGCTACTAAAGTGGAGATAAATAGACTATCACTTCGTTTGGAAACACTTGCAGTTTGTCGGGGTGAACACTTCTGGATATGATGGCACAAACGTCTGCTCATTAGCAAAATAAATTGACATGCGTGAAGGGGGCGACTTTCCCAAATTTGTTCTGCATTTTGCTGGTGTGCCCCTACGGAGGTCCACGCGGGTTTTTCGCAGCTCGCAATGTCCAATCGCGTTTGGTTACGACTGCGGAATTTTGATTCACCCGCTTACACATGCGCTCACCGGCGCTCGAAAGGATTCACCCTGACTACGCCGCAGTGCAAACAGCGATCTTTGTCAATTTTGAAGCGTTTTAAACGAGTGTAGTGTAGAAAATGAGCCCTTGATACAGTGAAACTGGAAAGCGCTCTCAGACGCAACCGTCAAACCAAAGGCAGACATCTTGAACTATCCGGAAAACTGGAAGTATTTCCATAGGATACTACGCTCCACTAAGCCGGCGCGCCTGCAGAACGGAGGCGCCGCTCCGCTGGCGGCTGAGTACTGCGCATGCGCAATTCAGCGCCCGCTCTGCCGTGTAGCGGACCACAAAACCGGCTAGCTAAAAGTGTCTAATAGAGTCAAGCGGGAAGCATTAACCACGTGGCTCGTAGCGTCAAGACGGTTCGCTCAGAAATAGGCTCGCAAAATCACTGAAGCACCTTCCTCAGCTCCCATAAATGATCAGACGGTTTTAGGACTTTTTTTTTTTGGCGACAGCAACTTCACAATTTTTTCCTGGAACGTTCATCCACTTGCGCATCATCACATGACGAAAATATTCTAATATATGACAAGCATAGCCGCCCTTGAAGTCATCCTTGTCGCACGCGTTGCCGAAACCGGTCACCGTATCGCAGCGTCAGAAATAGGCCGCGTGAGGCCGGCAGCATCGCTGGAACGATGGCGCCGCGTTTCTGAGAGTACTAGCTGCCGCGCCAAGATGTGGACGGTGCGATTAAGTGGTGTTCCAGAGCAAGTCAACCACCGTGCCGTTTCCATCAGTGGCAAGGTCTACTCGTTCGGCTCCTTTGAAGTGGACGGGCCTCACCCCTTAAGGAACGTCGTCGACGTGTCCATCTTTGACCCTGCAACGTCGAGGTGGGATATCGTGCAAACATATTCACAGGTCCGTGGCCAGCCGTATAACATTTTCCGTCGCACCGTTGTCGTCTACAGTCACTGTGCGTACCTTTGGGGCTTACGGAACGGCTGGCAGTCGGAAATCGTCCTTTATCGTTTCGACACCAACACCATGACATGGAGCTGGCCTCAAGTGAGTGGTGAGGCACCGACACTGCATTACGGCGCCTCAGCTTGCATAATCGGTCAGCGCATGTATGTCTTTGGTGACCCACATGATTCCCAAGTTGTCAGCGCACTCGACCTGGATACCATGGAGTGGCATCGCTTCCCCACCACTGCAGAGGTCCTTCCTCCGCGATCTTTCCACACAGCCTCTTTAATCGGGACCCGCATGTACATGTGGGGTGGCGGCTTAGCTGCCACTTTTCTCGCTGGTCGCTTTGAAAATGTCAACTCATTGTTCTACCTGGAAACAACCACCTCGACTTGGGTGCGCCCACAAGAACAGGGCGTTCCCCCCGTGGGTCGGCACGGGCATTCAGCGTTTGTCTACAGAGGCGAGCTGTACATCTTTGGAGGGTACGACGAACTTATGTACACTTTCTGTGCAGACATGCATAAGTATGACCCTGAGACATCGTGCTGGACTAAGGTGAAGCCGTGGGGCTCAGGACCGTCTGCCAGGGCATTTCAAGGTTGTTGCATTACTGGCGAAAGAGTGTTTCTCTTCGCCGGCTATGGCCCGGTAGCGAACATGCAGGAAGGAAAGATTATCGAGAAGGAAGCGACGCTGACCGATCTTCACGTGTTGCACTTGGAACCGACACTAAAGAATTTATGCCTGCTTGCAGTCATCGATGCACGACTGGATGTAAGCGAAATCCCACTCATTAGAAATCAGGTCAACGCTATCCTCTCACCCTAGTCGAAGTCGCTTGGCACATGTTGTACTTCAAGCAGATGGAGCGCCTTCGGCAAATCTATATTTCTCGCCGACGATAAATCAGTTTTCGACCTAGATACCTATCTCGTGAATAAACACTTTTACTGTAAAAACTTTTCGGCTCACCATCAGTATTCTGGCGCAACAGTGTCGGTAGCGTTCCCTTTACAATGATGCAGCAGTTTATAAATTTTTTATCAACACGAAAAATTTCTCCGAAGGCATATTTAGAATGGTCATGACGTCACCGTGCGCGAGCTTCAATCGGGGCTAATCCTACTTTGACTAGTAACCATGGAACCAATCAAAGGGACGGTATAGTGATGCTCCAAGTAATAAATAAATAAATCAGAGCAGGAAATTGGTTGAGTTGGGGAATGGAACCAGTGTCTGTGGAGTGCGAGAAGAGCACGCTAACCACTCCGCCATACCACCTCGATGGTTCGGAATGAACAAAGGCGAGTTCAGTAACAACTGTCTTTTCGTTCACTCCAATCTTCCTCCCTTGCCTTATGGCAAGGTTGAGGTGTCCACCAAGATATGCGAGACAGATACATTTTCTTTCCTCAAAAACCAATTTACCGACGAGAAAGGTCTTAGAGCCTAACAGGCGATGGCGTTCTGAGGACTCCCTGGCAGCGTTGCAAGACGCTGTCGCGTTCTACTCTTAGTGACGGAGCTCGACATCTTAACCACACATCAGTGACACAAGCAACACTTAAGGCTTTCGCCTCATCGCACTTTAGGTCAACAAAGCGCCCCCCTTGAATTTTGCACTCGGAACCGACACTGGGGAATGCATGCCTGCTTGCGGTCCTCGATGCACGACTGGATAAAGCGAGATCCCACTCATTAGAAATCAGATCAACGCTATCCTTTCACCCTAATCGAATTCGCTATACAGATGTTGTACTTCAAGCAAATGGAGCGCCTTCGGCGAATCTATATTTCCCGTCGACGATAAATCAGTTTTCGACCTAGATGCCTATCTCGTAAATAAACACTTTTACTCTAAAAAATGTTCGTCTCGGCCTCAGTATTCTGACGCAGCAATATCGGTAGTGTTCACTTTATAATGATGTAGCAGTTTATTAATTTTCTATCAAGACGAAAAATTTGCCCGAAGGCATATTTACTCCTACATATCGATTTCACTCCATCCTGGCTGCTGCTTCAGGCAATTCAGGAGAATATTATTTCGCTTCAGTCTCGAGCTCGTGCCTAGCTGCATATAGAACATATGAGATATGTTTTTCAAGGCAGACGGCAGCGCGTCTTACTGGATTAGACAGTAGTCCTGCATTTGTGCTGGGCGCCAGGATGGATTCTTCTACATTCTTCTGCATTGCTTCGGAAAGGGAAAGGGTTTCCACCTGTTGCAGGGTGTCTATTCAGAGGTTCATCCCATAGAATATAATCGGTCGGAATGCTGACGACTTTATATTGTCGTGTCATATCTATAGTTTCCTAATAACATCTCTAAACGAACCTACTGCGATCCATGTCTTAACCTTGCACGGTAGTACTATTGATAGCTTGTGTATCAGATCGTATAGAAGGTAGTCGGCAGCATGCTGGCCGGAACAAGAAATTTCCTGTCATATCTGCATGTCTTATCTATACGGATGTGGCGGTGGCGCCGGCGCACATGGCATATGACTTGTATTCGTGACGATGCATCACCCTGCCCCAGCAGAATTTACTCTGCGCTTCACGACTAACGTCATGTGGCTGTGTTCTATACCTTGCCCACTTCAAGAAATGTGAACAGCAGGGAACCTAGCAGGAAGCCGCTGCCGATGACATTGAACAACTCCTTGTCTGAGCGACTCTACGCATTTTATCGGGAAGGAAGGGTAGCTTTCGTGCTAGTCGAAAAATTCTTTCTTTGCGCGCGCTTTTTCTGTAGATAAAGCGCAGCTCGTGTTCGAGGCTTTAATAAAACTGGCCAAAAGCACTGTTTTTCCCAAACCCTTTTTTTTTGGTTGAGACTGAATAACCACGGGGTGTTTGATATAAAAACTGACATTCAAAGCTATCTTTAAACGAAACTGCGGTACAAATGCGCTTCAGGTTTTCTTCGTATCTACGTATTGCATTTTCTCAGATCGCTCTGATACCTTTTTCTTTCAGTGTGTCTTTCAGTGGCCACGGTCTTTCAGTGGATTTCGCGCCAGGGTTTTGACTACACTGTCGCGGGTTGAATGTTGACCGATTTCGTTTGAGGCAAATTATGAAAACACGTTTCGCAATGTCGGTGCGCGGTAATGAATCCCAGGTGCTTAAAAAATATTATGTTACCTCTGGCGTAGGGCTGGTGCGTTCATTACAATAACACAGCCCTCCATTACCGTGCTTACCCAGGCGGTACCCTGTACAGTCGTAGTTAACGCTTATAGTGTATTTATTATGACTGAGATTTTTTTTTAATTCCCGCTTAACGTAGAGCCCTCAAATACGGTACTGCCCAAACCATACGTACAGGCTCGTTGCTCTAAACACGGAAAACCCTACCACTCCAAAGCTTTTTTGCGCATCAGTGGGGCACGTACCGCTCCCGAGTCTGTGAGAAATCACAGACACGCTAAGCGCATGCGTCATTTACTGATTGTCCAAGAGGTCAGCCGCTTCCTCGTCTTTAGGTAGCCGCGCGCCGCGTCATTCATCACTAAACTGACCACCGCTGAACATCACTGGCTCTTGGTGCAGCAGCTGGGCATCTGCACACATTCTCGAGCCCGCTAAGAGAAGGGCGCAATAGGCGCCGGCTGCACGGGAACATAGAAAGCGCTTGCACAACTGAACATAGACAGTCAAAGCGCCGCGGCGTCGCCGTGCCCCAATCAAAGTCTCATAATGCTGGGAGAAGGAATGCGGGCCGGCAGTGGCGCAGCTACCAGTGTTTATAGGCGGAGCGAAATTTATGCTCTAGTTCCCTAGTGCGGAGTCCTGTTATTGGTGCTATTTCTTCAAATATAAACGTTGAGTGGACGATTAGAGTTTACTTTCTCCTTAACCTTCTCTGATATCCTCCAGCAGTTATTTGCCTTTTTAAAAATTCCTGAGATTGTTCTAGAGTTTTTTTCCTTCCGAATACAGGAGCGAGTCTAATATAAGAGTGATGTGCTCTGAGAAGAAGTAAATATGTATGGTGCCCATTGGGCAACGTAGGGTATAAATGTTTTTTTTTTTTTGCGCACACAGCAAAATAACGCAACCCTTGTGCAACTACGCAAGTTTCTCACCATTGCATCGTGGCCCGGGAAGGAATTCTTTGTAACTTCTGCCCTTAAAACTGCTCCTCTGCCTTAGCCCCGATGCATCTGCTTGTTAGGAATTTCTGTGAATCTTGCCTTTTGCGTATAAGCAGACATGACAAGGAAAATGAGGGGCTTGTTACGAGAGGCATTTAACGAAGGGAGTGAAAATTCCTATATTCCCAAGAGGCCACGAACAAGCGACGCTAGCGCCAATCCCTCTTTCTGTTGCGTTGAAAGTAGTTGGAGGCGGAATAATTCGTATTAGTCTCCTTGGCAACGGACGACCAATATACGCAGGCGCGGGGGGTGTTCGCAAGGCATCTGCTTCAGGCGTGGACTGGTAAAAATCGGGCCACCTAAGGGATGTTGGGCGGATGTAGCGTTGTCCGCCTGCTCTGTGCGTGGCCGTGCGCCGGGCTTTGCACGGGTTTTCCTAAACCATTTATTTCTTGTTGTGGCATGGTAAAATTGGCTGCGCTGCTAGTGGACTGTAGTAACCGGAATCGAGCCTAATGTAGCGGGAGTAGAGAACACATTACTGCATGGTATTATTGACATATATGTCTTTGTCGTTACTTTCAGTCTAAAAGAGATATTTCTCAAAATAAACTTGGTCTTGAATCAAGAATTTGACACGCCGCAGATAATCTGTATAGACATATAGGTACCAAGTTTATCGCAAACGGCGCACCCGACATTCTAAGTCCATCAGATTGGGCATCGTTCACTCAATAAGTGTGCAATCATTTCGCGCATACTGTTCGCGCAATAGAGAAAGATCCCTCTGTGCACAGTGAGTTCACGCACTTTAATGCGTGCAAGATGTATGTTGCAATCGTGAATAATTGCAAAAAGCTTCTTAGTACTTATGCAAACACTTGAAAGCAGACCACTATCAGGCTAAGGTCTTCACTGTCCGTGATTTTACGTGCGACATCAATAGAATTAAATTAACATTCAGATGCACAATCGGCTCCGATGATGTGTCAACCCTTCCGCGGACCAAGCACGATGGCTGTTTCGTCAATGGTAGCGATTAAAGCGTGGTTCACAACCACCGCGCCGAAATTAGCGGTGGGTTCCGAGGAGGCGAGCATAGGCAGATGTTGCCGTCTTATCCGTGCGTGTCTCGCTGCACCCTTCGCAATTTCGAATGTCAAGAGCACAAACTAGAACACGACCGTAGCTTTCGCAGCACCGACATAACTAATACATGAAGGAACAGGACGCCATTGGCTGTGACCGGTTCCGCAAAGCAGGCGCCAGCGCCCGACATGATGCGGCTGAACAAGTTCGCGAAACACGCTATGGACGCATGACGGTTGCAAGGGCCGCGCGGCTCAGAAATCAAAAGGGATAGAGAGAAAGAGATATATTTTCTACTTTCAGAAACTTCTTGCGGTTCGATTTTGAGTCTTTATTATAGCCGCTAGAGCCAATAACTTCTTGACTTAAGTTCACAGCTGCTGGAGGCGCCGTTACGGCTTAAGCGATATATGCTTTAACAGCAGCTGTTGGTGATCTGCATAAGCCATCTTATATTGCGCTAAAACTACGACACATAAGGGAATAACACAAATACCGGACGAGCGCAAACTATCAACTGATTTATTCAGGGTCGAGCCCCCAAATTTTAGAAAAACACATGCATGGGAACCCGCACAGAAAATGCTCATAAAATAGATATTGCGTTCGGGACTGTAGGGAGCGAGACAGGTTCTTGGCAAAGCGAGGTCAGCTTGTGTCTCCTAAAGCATTCAAAAAAGCTTAAAATACATGACAAGAAAATAATAACATACATACAATAAAAGTTGGAAGTTCAGCGCTTTGTCCTATCTTCTCCTTCAGCTATCTTCTCCTTCAGCTTCCTGCGCTGTGCTCGCGCTGCTGATACGCATACATATACATGACCCGTTCGCTGTCAAAAATTCTAAGGATGTAGCAGGCGACCTAAAAAGCTGGATAATATCTGGTACACGTTTTCTGTAGTTGTAGAGGACCTTTTTTACTCGATCCCGCATGCTGAGCTGCTGGCGCGAGTTATAACATGCATTGAGGGCAATGGAGAAGTGTCCCTACAGAACTCAACAAGGATGACGGCAGACAATTTTATCGCTATGCTGGAATTTTACCTGAACTGCACCTTCATAACATAGGTCAACAGGTTTTGCTTGCAACGGCTTGGTATGTGTATCGGCTCATGTGTGGCACCTGCGTTGTGCAACATTTTTTTATCATTGACCAGTCCTTGACGACGGCTTTAGATGGCTTGCAAATATTGAAAGTATTCAGGATTGTAGATGACTTTTTAATTTTTTTAGCAAGGAAGAATGATTTGCAGTCTGAGGACTTGAAGGCTGATATTTTAGATCAATTCAGAAGACTTGCTGAGGGCTTGAACTTCACGCACGAAGTCCCTATCACGAACACTTTACAGTATTTGGACATGCAGCTAACTGGTCCTGTCCACTTTTCACCTATGTTTAATGCTCCATCGCAGGGTAGCGAAGGATTTACTTCCATTCGGTTCAGCTCACTCGAAAACTGTCAAGGGAAACACTGGTGCCCTTTGTCTAGAGTAAGCGATCAGGAGGTCGCGCAAATATAGAATGAGTGACAGCCTTGGAAACCAAATTTAAAGATTGGCTGCTGCAGGTTACCCCTGTGCGAGCGGGACAGCTGTATGTGAATCTCTTCTCCAGAAGTTCCAGAAGCTGAAAAAAAAAGCGCGCAAAAGGGCTACAAACAATGATACGCAAGCTGCTGTGATGCCTTGCCTACACATTATCGCGCACAAACTGAAGAAAGTGGAAAGCAGGTACGAAGTAAGCAAGGCAACAATGTGGGCTAGTTGGTTGTACATTTGAGGGGAATAACGCGCTATAACGGAAAAAACAGCAACTGACATGACGGATAAAGGACAAGCGCGCTTATCCTGCGTCCGTCGTTTCAACGGCTGTTTTTGTCCGTGTGTAGCGCGTTATGCCCCTCAAAGGTGCTAAGTACCGATGGAATTCTCAGCGCCAAAGAGGCTAGGAGAGCTGTGCTCACGCATGGCAAAGCATAAGGACAGGAAAAGTGGCTGTGGAAAAAGGCACCTGAAGCACTTTGTAGAATGTGCGACAGGAGTGGTTTACAAAAATTGGCGCGCGGTGCGAACTCATGCCAGATGGCGCGGCGAGCGCGCGACTTCCGCCAGCTGCGACTGTTGCTAGGCAACAGCTCAAGGTCGGTCTCTGTGGCTCCTCGGGGCACCCCCGTAGGGAAATCGCAGGTTCGTGGCCAATGTTGCTTTCTCTAGAAAATGCCACTGACATGTGAAAGACACCTATGCAAGACAGGGCGATGCGTAAATTATCGTACAGGTGAGTGTGGGCGTTCATGAGGAGATAAGGGTAGCAGGACAAATTTCTCAACATTGCAGAGATTGCAAATATCTACCATGTTTTCATGAGACAAAGATTCCTGGCAGAGGCAGTAGTGTCAGTGGACGCGAAAATTTGGAAGCGTTTCGATAAGGAACGATAGCAATTTTGTAAGTGGTGCGCCACTTGGCTTGTACAACAAGGCGCTGGCATTTTTGAGCTCTGTCTTTTAGGTTTCGATGAGTGTACACGTGTATCAGGGCTTGTCGTGAATGTACCTTGCGCACATGCGCGGCTGTTCTCTATATTTAGGGTCTCGGCCCCTGAATAAATCAGTTTATAGTTTGCGCTCGTGCTGTGCTTGTGTTCTTTTATGTGTCGCAGTTTTCGCCCGAATAAAACATGACTTATGTAGCTTAAGCGAAAGATACTCGAATAAGCCGCTAAGGAAATTCCTCGCTCTCTCCTCCCTCTGTACGAATCCTTTCAGGGTTAGGGTACGCGCAACATAAATACCCCTTAGTTGATAAGATAGGAAAGGGAAATTTGAAGGTCGTGGTTAATCACCGGTAGCATGTTGTGTTTTCTCTTCTGCATTTCGGACAAGTATGTTTTTGGCGATAAAATAACTGCACTATTAATTTTCCTTTTATAAACACCACAAAATAAAAAGATGAAAGGTCCTCTATATCCCCTGGTTATCGGTAACTGTTGGCTTGCTTCAAGTATGTCATAACGATCCCCTATTTTCCCTTCTCTTCTAGGCTCATTTACTTAACGAAATGCTCATTTTGGCAGTCTTGATGCCGTAGGCACTATAAGAGCGTCTGTAGGCCTCATAGGTAGGGCCTGTCAAGCGAGATATCCTTTAAAACTCTTTTCGTTCCACGTCGCCACTGGCTGCATCATAAGTGCGAGGGCTAGTGCTATGGAGGCGCATACGATGTACGGGACGACGTCAAGTCACGGCAGGATGATTTCATTACAACCGTTTCAAAGAAAAAAGGAATGGACATTTCAGCACCCCTACCGCTACCTTGATCAAACTAAGATGAGCAAATGGGCCACTGCCTTAAGTTGCGACAATTTTTCTGGAAGATAATATGTGTATCCCTGGAAAATTTTGTCGTGTTGGTTGATCGTATGTTGTATCATGTGAATGCAGAACAATTCCGTGAGCAAGCGTACTGATATAGATTTTTCCTTGGCAGTCACACGAGCCACGTCCCAGACGATGGCTTGGCCAGTGTCTTTTGATGTTCCGTTAAAGCGTTTGAACTATTATTGCAGTGACAGGCACCATTACGTTGATAGGAAAGGACTGTATGTGGCACGATATGAACCAGGATCAGCCGATGGCTGTCCTGGGAGACGCCCAAGCTGTAGCAAACATTATGCCTTCAGTTCTGTACACGAGGTAACTTCGGACAAGCTCGGAAGGACCAACAGCCCTGATCTGATGAGATAAACCACAGATATTCCCAAGCCGTGTGCAAAGGGCACTGCCATCGTAAAACTCCGGGAACTGTAATCAAAATCCACGAGAAAATCAGGTCGCCAGAAATAGCTAGCGATTAGCACAACTAATACTCAATCTGGCGGATAAAGTGGTCATATAAGGTTACAGATCCTCTCCCTTTATAGCACGAACGCTCACTTTTCATGAAACAGCAGTGAGCGATAGCTGCAAGCCCTAAATTGCTTCGTATTCCACGCTGGTGACCGATGGCGAATAATTACGTGAGGCGTGTTCTTCACGTCAGCGTACCGCATTGCGCGTGCCTCTGGCCGCAGGACAATGCGGGTGAGGTGCTTGGCCTGACCGTTCCCGCTCTTCTTCAACTGTGCCGTTAATGACTAGCTGCTTGAGCTGTTTCAGCATCGTGTATGATTGCGAATTGACGGAATATTCCAGACTTGCATGGCCGTCTTTGCAGTGTGTGGTGAATATTCAAGTCGTTTCAATAGCATAACGGGAATAATTTTTTTATGTATCTCGCATTGATCACAATATGGCGATGCCTGATCTGGTGGGAATCGGGGAGGAGCTCTGGAAAAATGCAGCCTCCTAAATATCAGGAAGTCCTTGCTTAAGCTATTTGTTTGTAGGCAGGCTGATATTCCTGTCATGTCATTTGCAAGTATTGGAAGAGAGCGGCGGATTTTCTTCTCTATTTCAATCGCCTTATTGCCGATGGTGCGACAGGTGGCTCCATTATGCCAATCGCTAAGTCTTTGTAGCCAATACTACACGACCGCTAAAGGGATCTCGAGAT
Source organism: Amblyomma mixtum (assembly GCF_055824585.1). Classification (NCBI taxonomy): domain Eukaryota; kingdom Metazoa; phylum Arthropoda; class Arachnida; order Ixodida; family Ixodidae; genus Amblyomma; species Amblyomma mixtum. The sequence goes on from NC_143021.1 coordinate 93,799,407, forward strand.
CGCTCCTGTCAGTTTCCAGGCGACGGCTGAACAGACCAGTTTATTTTTTACGCATTCTTTCAAGGCCCGTAGGCACTTGTGAAAGGAGTGGGGAGTTTGTAACATTAGTTGCAGAACAACAACAACAAAAAAATTTAAGGCACTTTCAAACGCGATCTTAAATTGAATGACATCACAAATGGAGACTGTGTAGGCCAGAAGGTGGTGCCATTCAGTAGCTGTTCTTGGCCAAAAGAAAGAATGGTGCGAATTAGTACGGCAAGCTGGCCCTCCAACCTTGTGTTGGTGATCGATGCGAGATGAGATGTAGCTGGGTGCGGTGAAAAGCTTTTCTTTCAGGAATGGATTAAAGAAGTACCTTTAATGAAAAAGACATAGGCGGAAGTTCCTGAGACACAGAGAAAGGCCGGGCAGAATAAGTGTATGTTCAGTGGACATGACGCTGGAATGATTGCACTGGTGCACTGGTTCAGCGATGGTGCCGAGTCCTGCGATGGCAGGTGAGCCAACGGTGGAAATTGCGAGACTTCGGTACCTATTCCCGAGCACCGCTCACTAGCATTAACTGAGCTGCCACCCGCCATGGCGTTCACTGCGTATAGGACAGTCCAAGGGTGCTTAATAGCGTCCAAAGTCACACAAAGGGGCTTGTAGAGAAGAATTTCTTGCGATGCTGGGTGTCAGTCATGGTTCAGCGGGAGATCTGGCGGCAGTGACCGGCATCTTGCACGAGTTGAGGAACAGTGGTGTATTTCGGAGACGCCGAGTTGGTGAGGGAGAGTGGCATCTACTGTAGCAGGAAGATAAAAGTCGTAAAGAAGGAAGAAAGGAAAGAACCCAGGTCAAGCCCAGAAGCACGCAGCGATGGCAATGCCGCTCAGGCACTGGTTCACCTTCGTCTTTCGCACAAATCTGCATCATTTTTTTACAATACATACCAGGTGTTTCAGGGACGACTTAGAATTTTCTTTAAAAAGGCTTTTTGGGGTAAAGATACACCTTTTGTGGCATAGTATTACCAGTTTAACAGCACTTGCTGGGCGTGTTGGAAAATCATGCTTATAACTACACGGCGCAAAGGGAAACACGGCCAAGTACGGAAACACCACAAAGCGCTGACTTCAAAACAACTTTCTTGCTGCGCGCAGCGTATACATATCCCCTACCGCGCGCATGCGCAGCAACGAATGAAACAAGGGAAGATGACAGGCTTTATCTGGCATCGGCATCGCCTTGCACCAGGACACACTCTCACACGAACATGCAAGCAAAACTGAGGATAAAAAACTACCACGCACGAACCCAAGAGGCCCAGAGTTAAATCCCCACATTCCCGATGCACTGCAAGTTAGATTTCTAAAACAAATAGCGCACTTCTTCGGAAGAACCACGACAGTTCTCAAATACGTGAACTAAGTGGTGAGGGAGATAGCGGAAATTTCCGAAATTGCTCACAGAACGGACGATTTTGTCAGCACTCCAACGGTGTTTTTGAATGAGAAAGAACGCCAATTTCGCTACACAGAGCGAAAATACATGCGCTTTCGAAACCATGCATGCAAAGGAACCCCTCCAGAGCAGGTAAAAAAGGCAAATTTTCTCGAACCACAGCGCCAAAGGTAATCGTGGTTTCGAAATTCTAAACTCTGATAGGGCTATTACCAACGACCGTCTACAAAACGAGCGGCTACAGTAGCGCCTAGACGCCTAATTTTACTACTTAAGAAGTTCATTATTAATAACTGATTAACCAGCTTACTACATTACAGTAAAAATGAACACTTTAAACGACGTTTCGGCTCCCACACGGGAGTCTTGTTTTTTGTGAACAAGGCTCCCGTGTGGGAGCCGAAACGTCGTTTAAAGTGTTCATTTTTATTTTGCTCGGTGTTCTGCCTTCTTCTCCATGTACACCCCCGACCAGACGGGTTTCCGTCCAACCCTCGACTTCAACTACATTAGAGTATTCACCGGTTTTCTGGTATCCGCCAACACTGATAATACTGTCCAGCAAAAGCCGTATTTTTACCCCAAAAAGCCTATTTTTGAAACTTTTTTAAGTGTTCGCTGAAACACCCGCTATATACACTCCTGGCGGGTGGCCCAAAACCCGGAGGTACGGTTGGTAGCCTGACACAAGGTAGTCTTCTGAAAAACAGATAAGCAAACAAACAAATCACCATTATCAACCTGACTACGTTAACTGCAGGACAAACGCCTCTTCCATGCCTGTCCAATTAACCCTGTTTTTTGCCAGCTGGTGCCACCTTAGGCCCGCAAACTTCTTTATTTCACTCGCCCTCGCAACTTTCTGCCGTCGCCTGCTACGCCTCCCTTCTCTTGCTATCCAGGTCGTTGCCTGATGACGACGCGTTGTCTCGCCGTCGCATTACATGTGATGATGATGATTCCTCAGGCTTAGTGGCACATACCCTCAGCGAGGCATTACATGTCCTGACTAAGACCATTTCTTCTTCTTCACTCTGGCAAGAATATCATTCACCCCGGTTCGTTTTCTGCCCCCACTCTGCCATCTCCCGGTACCTTTCTGCTCTCTTCCGCTAGCTAGCTCTCTTGCCCTCAATTAAATTTGAAGCCTGTTCGGTGCCCAGCATGTTTCGATATCGTCGGTTAGTACCGGTAAGAAACAACTGTTATGTACTTTTCTCTCGCGGGATTGTGGTGAACTACCATTCATAATAGAGAACCGGAAAAAAATGGCTGGGGCTTAGCTAAGGTTAAGCGTGGATATCTCGATGCGAAAAGCTGCGGTGATGCTTATGGTTTAGCTTATGGTTGTACTTTATAATTTAGCCTATGGATATGCTTTCAGTTTAGCTGATGGTTATGCGTTATGATTTAGCCTATTGATATGCTTACGGCTTAACTTATGTATATGTTAATTGTTTAACTATGGTTATGCTTATGATTTAGCCTATGGTTGCAAGCGGTTATATGGCCGGCCTCCGCGATAAACACGCGCTTGCGGCGATTGTCAAACGATGACGCATAGCACGCCGCAGCGTGCACCTGTTCTATGGGCAAGCCCGCCTTATTATACCCCTCCTTTGAAAAGCGCACTGCGCCCGGCTGCGGCGAATGGTCAAACGGTGGCGAGGTGGAGAAGCGGCGGCGCACATGCACAGTAGCCTTCGCCGTGCGTGACATCTCTCGTGCTCCTACATCCGCCGGCTCACGCGAAAGGCAGTGTTGACTAGCGTAGAGAAGCTTTTCGCTTCAAAACACATCGGCTAAAGACAGCGAAGGGAATCCACACTATAGTTGTTACCGCACTACAGTAGGCATCAGCCTAATAAAGGGAATGACTAGAATTTCTACTCATACCATGGCACCTTTTTCAACTATATCGCCTGTAACAGGTGTTATATGTGAGGAGTGCTGGAAAACTCGTTGCTTATCGCCCCAGCGTTGCACGTTGTTCGGTCCTTCATTGTTCGGTTCATAGTGGTGCTGCCGCAGTAGGACATGTAGGAGGAGATGGTGGTAACCCCGGTTCTAAAGCGCACGTCTCTGAAAAGAAAGCGGCTTCCTGACGCTCTGGTGGATTCCATAGAAAGGCTGGAAGTTACCGCGTGCTTGAGAATCGGTGTACGTAAAAGCTCCCGCACGCACATCTTGAAAAACTTTTACGATGTTGACATAGGAATTACTGTCAGCACCGTAGTTGTTGAAGACACACAACTTAGATTTATTTTCCTTTTTTTCTTTTTTCAGAGTTTTTTCCTTTTGTGAACGAATTTTATTTGGTGCGCATGGGTGTTATACCAAGCATAGAGGCTGATAGCTTGTCTTCAGCGTACTTTTTCAAGGTGTGTGGTATTACAAAAGGAAATATATCTTACTGTTCGGAGCAGCTGCTAAATAATTGCGCGAGCTACACGGAAAAGCAAAAGTTTGTAGTCATAAGTTTTTTCTTTCTTACCAGCAGTAATATGAAAAGCACAGCAATGGAGAGACACGACGCCAGTTTTTAAGAGACATGTGCGGTTATTCAGTCATTCGGGGTCACTATGCAAGAAACGGAAACGCAAGTGTTAATTACCCGGAATTCACGTCGTTACCTTTATTGGCGCAGAGCCGGACAGGTAGGTTATTGCTCACAATGTGATTGGGCTGGCGCTTTATGACAACTGTAACCAGGACTGATACACGGTAATGTTTCGCGATGATAAGGATGCGAAACTAAAAGAAAAAGTGTTCTTTCATAAAACATCAGCAGCAAATTGTCACCAATATATCGTTCACATAATTTTATAAGATCGCCTAAAATTTAGCCCCTATCACTGCGGTTCGCTAAGAAGGATGCCATAAGACAGTTTTAGCTCACCGGTTTTACAGTCCCCTCCGCTTACGCTGGCAAGCTCATCACAAGCATAGCGGACTTGCGGTGAGCAAGTTTTATAAAAGCAAATTGTTCCGCTGGTAAGGCTAAGCAGAGTTTTTTGGCTTGTGACGCCATTGATAAATATAACCGAACTGATGAACAAAATCAAAATTTGTGCTTCTAGTTCATAACCACTCCGTGGATTCCAAGAGAAGGCAAACGTACCAGGGGGCGGCAGAAAGTTAGGTGGGCGGATTAGATTAAGTATGCGGAGATACGGTGGCCGCAACTGGCAAAGGACAGGGTTAATTGGAGAGACGTGGGAGAGGCATTTGCGCTGCAGTGGGAGTAGTCAGAGTGATGATAATGATCAGTTATATCTCTTTGTTTTTGTTTGCCTGGAACTTAACAAGTGTTAAGTGAACAAGCATACTTAAAGGGCACCTGATCGGGCAGCTCATTGCCAGAAAACGCGACTTGCATGGATGGTTTGATCCACACCTGTGGCTCTTTCGTTTGGGCGGGCAACACCGAACTTGTGTCACGAATGTTCATGCGCCTTCCATCGTAGATGGGTGGGTTTGGTATACCTTGTATCCCCACCATGTGCAATGTGCTCGCCTTGCGAGGAGTACGAGATCTTGTACGCAACCCAGACTATCCCGGGAGAACACTCCTCACATACCTTCTGGGTACAGCGCGTAACGTGTTTTTTACACAACACGTGGTTGGCCCTACAGCCGAGCAGCCGCCGGCATTTTTCGTTAACATGCGTCGCACACTGGCGTCGTTGTCTGCCAGCGTGCCCGATCTGGATGTTGATGAAACCCCGCCCTCCAGGATGTGTGAAGGACTAACGTTCGCTGCGCTGACCCGCGAACAACTCCAGAAAACGAGACGGGCACGCTGGCGCCAACTGGCCTCAGCTGCGCTTCCTGCAGATGTCAGGGACTTCGGCTGGCTGCGAGGCTGGCGGGTCCTGCCCACAAGAGACCGCCTTGCGGCGTGGGCCGTGGCGCGCTCCGCCCGATGCCCGCAGTGCGGTCTCCTTGAAACTTTGCAGCACGCAATGTTTGAGTGTGTAGTTGCGCGCACCTTTTGGATATTAGTGTCACGCATGTTTTTAACCCGCCTGGAAGCGCGCACTAGTTCTCCCGAAGTGTTTCAAAATATGCTCTTGTGTGTCGGCATGTTCGTTCTGTGGCGGCAGCGTGGAGTGGCTTCCTTAAATGGGCGTCCGCAAAGAACAATGTTTCCAATGTTGCAGCGCCTCCGCACGCGCCTCTTTGAACAAGCATGCGTGGACGCTCTGTCAATGAGCGAGGCTGAGTTTTTGCGCAAATGGTCGACATACTTCATCGTCCTGCGCGGCGGTCGAGTATCGGCTTTCTTACTGCATTACTGACGTGCTCAGTGCTGCGTCACTGCGCATGTGCTTGACTGATCAGAGCATTAAGTTCATCTGTTTGTTTTGTATTTTCTATGTTAACACAGAACAAAATAAACATCTCTTTCCACACCGACCAATGCAGCAGTGTTCGTGGGAGGCGCCGCTGTCAACCGCTGTATTAGTGTTTCTCCTTTTTTCTACGCTGCGGACAACAAGAATTGAGACTGCGGCAGTGGATGTTCCCTTGGCGCTACTAAACTGGAGATAGACTATCACTTCATTTGGAAACGTTTGCAGTTTGTCGGGGTGAACACTTCTGGATATGAATGCACGAACGTCTGTTCAGGAGCAAAATAAATTGAGACATGCGTGATGGGGGCGAATTTCCCTAATTTGCTCAGCATTTTGCTTGTGTAGCCCGTACGGAGGTCCACGCGGTTTTTCGCAGCTCGCAACGTCCAATCGCGCTTGGTTGCGACTGCGGCATTTTCAGACATCCGTTTACACATGCCCTCACAGTCGCTCGAAAGGATTCACTCTGACTGCGCCGCAGTGAAAACAGAGATCTTTGTCAATTTTGAAGCGCTTTAAACGAGCGTAGTGTTGAAAATGAGCCCTTGAGACAGTGAAACTGGGAAGCGCTCTCAGACGCGATCGTCGAGAACTAACCGGAAAACTGGAGGCTTTCCGTTCGATACGACGCTGCACTAAGCCGGTGCGCCTGCAGAACGGAGGCGCCGCTCCGGTGAACCACTAGCGTGTGAGCGTACTGCGAATGCGCACTTGAGCGTTCGTCCCACTCAGCTGCGTAGCGGACCGCAAAACCGGTCAGCTCAGCTAAAAGTGTCTAATAAAGAGTCAACTGGGAAGCATTAACAACGTGGCTCGTAGCGTCCTGAAAGTTTTCGTTCAGGAACAGGCTGGAAAAATTGGTGGAGCGCCTTTCTGATAGCTCTGACGGTTTTCGTTCTTTTTTCAGTTCAGTTCAGTTCAGTTCATTTATTTTCAACTCGAGGTTGAAGGCCCCCAGGCGTAAAAGCTGTTCTACGACAGCTTGAAAGGTGCCTGGGGGCCCATACAAAGCAGCAGTGGTTACAAACTAAATTACAGTGTAAGTACACATCTTCCTACAATCATTAGAACAACTATACAGTACAATTATTAACAAAACAATCGTTGTTAATGATAATTTCAGGTGATCGGCGTACGGCCTCAATTCTTGCTGAACATCACAAAACATAGCGGAATTGACATACAATACAAAGTTAGCATGGTTATTTTACACAGGTTGTTTAGTGGGTTACAAAATACTGTCGCATTTGTTTTTTACTGTAGGTCTCGAAATATACATCTTTCTTTTCATAATCGTTCAGAAGAAATGGAAGCAGGTACTGTAGGGACTGACAGAGATAATCGGTGCGGCGGTGTGGTACAAACCATCTGTCACAACTGCGAGTACGACCATCGCTTTTTTGTTTACGTAAACTTGCGGTGTTCTTTAAAAACGTTTGAAGGGCATTATTTGCATAAAAGAAAGTGTGCAGTAAGCGAAATTCTAGATAATGTTTTGCTTTTATTATTTTATACCTCACAAACAATTCTTCTGTCGGTTGGTAGTACGATACATTACCAATATTACGAAGAGCTTTTTTCTGTAGAAGGAAAATTGCGTTAATGTTACTAATCGTTGTTGTTCCCCAAACAAGCGAGCAATAGTTTAAATGTGACGTGAATAATGCGTGGTAAATGTGAACCTTTATTTTTTCCGGGAGATAATGTCGGCATCTGGCAAGTGCTCCCGCAGCCGATGATAGTGATTTGCGCAAGAAATCGATGTGGTGTGTCCATTTCATATCAGACGAGAATGTCACTCCTAAAATCCTATGTTGGTTGACAACTTCAATAGTAGCAGTACCGAGTGTTAAAAGATGGTGCATTATAGCCTGTTTGCCACTCGGTTTAAAAATGATGGCTTTCGATTTTTTTGCGTTAATCTTAAGACCATTGGCATTGGACCAGTTGATTATCTTTGTCATCTCAGTTTCTGCTTTAGCAATCACCTCTTGTATGTCATGACCAGAAACAAACACGCTGGTATCGTCGGCGTAAAGAACATAACAAGCATCGGAATTGGGTTGAACAATGTCATTGACATATACATTGAAAAGAAATGGTCCCAAAAGACTGCCTTGTGGCACACCAGATGAAATGCTCTTAAACGATGAGGTATGGCCCCCAATACTAACACACTGCCTTCGATCACTCAGGTAAGAGTTAAACAACACCAAAGATACACCGCGGACACCGTAAGCACTAAGTTTTTTCAAAAGAATTTTGTGGTTTAGAAAGTCAAAGGCCTTGCTATAATCTATAAAAATACCAAGCGTAAGCGTCTTGCATTCAATATTTTTGATGATGAGCTCTTTCATTGTTAGTAGCGCTGTTTCGGTTGATTTGCCTCGACGGAAACCATGTTGGTACTCTTGTAATATGTTATGTCTGGAGAAAAAGTGTTCTATGCGCACCAATATTATTTTTTCTAGGCCCTTTGAAAACACGGGTAATATAGATACCGGCCTGTAGTTAGCCGCGTCGTTTTCTTTGCCGCCTTTAAAGATGACCGATACCTTTGCTTTTTTCATGCGACTTGGGAAACAGCCAGTTGTGAGGACGAGGTTAAAAATATATGTCAAGTGAGGCGCAATAACGTCAATTACGAACTTGACAGGCTTTATCTGAAGATCGTCGACATCGACTGAGTTGGTGTTTTTCTGGTTCAGGAATGCGCTACAAATTTCGATTTCATCCGTTGGTTCCAAGAATATAGTGGCATTTTGTTCGTCAGTGGGCGTTGACCCTGTTTCGTCACAGGTTGGCTTTATCATGTCTACAAAGTGCGCATTGAAATGCTCAGCTAAAGCTACACCCGAAATACATTTGCCATCTATTGACATTTCAGGGGGGCTGCACTTCCGACGTTTCCTTTGGAGAATTTCATTGACCACCTTCCACACTTCCCGAGGACCGGTTCTTGAAGCATCAGATATGAGGTTATTATAGTAAGCGATCTTTGCTCTTCTTAACTCTGCGGTTAACTTATTTCGGTATTTCTTGAAGTCTGTTAGTGCTGTCATTTCTCTCGTACGCAAGAAATCTTGGAATAGTTTTTGTTTCTCCTTAATCGCCTTCAAATGATCGGGTGTTATCCATGGCTTCCTTATTTTGTTCTTTTTTCTTGCTTTCTTGTATGGAAAGCATTCGTTATAGAGACAGCAGAACATAAGCAGGAATTTGTTGTAAGCTTCAGAGGCATTACTCTCGTTATAAATTGGAGACCAGTCGTTGTTTGATAGGCGGGCCCGAAAGGATTCCATATTACCATTCGATATATTCCTGTACAGAGGTACGTCCTTGCTTGTCTTTTCTCGTGGTCTATAGCTGGAGTACGCAATAAATATTGGACAGTGGTCGCTTAAGTCATAGCATATGGTTCCAGCAGTATGTACGGAAATATCTGAGTTGACAATGAAAAGATCAAGGACAGACTCGCCTGTTTCGGTTACCCGCGTTGGTGTATTGATAACGGAATAAAAGCCAGAAGCCAGAAGTGTGTTATTGAACTGAACGGAATGTGTGTCATTTCCAGCTAAGTTAATATTCGTTAATATTCGTTCTTTTTTCTCGGCGACAGCAACTTTACAGTGTGAAGTTTCTTCTTGCAACGTTAATCCACTTGCGCATCATGAAATAACGAAAATATTCTAATGTATGACAAATATAGTCATGCTTCAAATCATCGCTGCCGCCCGCGCTGCGGAAACCGGTCACCATATATCGCTGTTTCAGGAAAGGCCACGTGAGGTCGGCAGAATCGCTGGAACGATCGCGCCGTGTTTCTCAGAGCACTAACTGCCCCGTCAAGATGTGGACGGTGCGACTGAGTGGTGTTCCAGAGCAAGTCAACCAACGTGCCGTTTCCATCAACGGCAAGGTATACTCGTTCGGCTCTTTTCACAAGGACGGGCCTCACCCCTTAAGGAACCTCGTCGACGTGTCCATCTTCGACCCTGGAACGTCGCGGTGGGATATCGTGGAAACAAATTCACCGTCCAACGGCCAGCCGAATAACATTTTCCGGCGCACCGTTGTCGCCTACGGTCACTGCGCGTACCTTTGGGGCTTAAGGAACGGCTGGGAGTCGGACAGCGTCCTTTATCGTTTCGACACCAACACCATGACATGGAGCTGCCCTCAAGTGAATGGTGAGGCGCCGACACTGCATTACGGCGCCTCAGCTTGCATGGTCGGTCATTGCATGTATATTTTTGGTAACCCACATGATTCCCAAGACATCAGCGCGCTTGACCTGGATACCATGGAGTGGCATCGCGTCCCCACCACTGGAGAAGCCCTTCCTCCGCGATCCTTCTACACGGCCTCTGCTATCGGGACCCGCATGTACGTGTGGGGTGGGGGCTTAGCTGCCACTTTTCGCGCTGGTCGCTTTGAAAATGTCAACTCATTATTCTACCTGGAAACAACCACCTCTACCTGGGTGCGCCCACACGTACAGGGTGTTCCCCCCGTGGGTCGGCACGGGCATTCAGCCTTGGTCTACAGAGGCGAGCTGTACATCTTTGGGGGATTCAACCAACTTCGGGACACTTACTGTGCAGACATGCACAAGTACGACCCTGAGACATCCTGCTGGTCTGAGGTGAGGCCGCGGGGATTATGCCCGTCTGCCAGGTGGTATCCAGGCTGCTGCATTACTGGCGAAAGAGTGTTTTTATTCGGCGGTTATTTCCCGGTACAGAACCCGGAGGAAGGAGAGGAGGAGAAGGAAGCTGCTCTGACCGATCTTCACGTGTTGCACTTGGAACCGACACTAAAGAACTTGTGCCTCCTTGCGGTCATCGATGCACGAGTGGATGTAAGCGAGATCGCACTCATTAGAAATCAGATCAACGCTATCCTGTCACCATGATGGAAGTCACAGGCAGATGATGCACCTGGAGCAAATGCAGTGCCTGCGACGAAACTGTATTTCTAGTGGACGATAAATGAGTTTTGTTTATGTATAAACACTTCTATTTTAAAAGTACTTTTGGACTCAGCCTCAGTTCTGTCACACACAGTAGTTTAAGATTATATAGGAGTTCAGCAGTAATTTTTGTAACAGGGCGAAATATTTGTCCGAAGGAATATTTTCCCCTGTATATCGATTTCACTCCATCCTGGATGGTTCTTCTACTGATTCAGGATAATATTTCGCTTCAGTCTCGTGCTCGTCTCTAGCTGCATATAGAACATGCGAGACTTCTTTTTCAAGGCAGACGGCAGCGTGACTTCCCCGATTAGACAGTAATCCTGCATTCGAGCTGGGCGCCAGGATGGATTCGTCTACATTTGCAATGCATCGGAAAGCGACACAGTTTTCGCCTGTTCCTGCATTGCTGTCCGCAAGTTGATCCCAGAGTATGTAATGGGTCGCAATGCTGACGACTCGTATTTTTGGCTTGTATCTATAGATTCCTAATAACATCTCTCAAAGCACCGATGGCTATCCATGTCTTAACGTTTGTCCGTAGTACTGGTGATAGCTTGTGCTTCAGATCGTACTGCAGGTAGCCAACAGCATGTTGACCGGACCAAGAAATTTCCTTTGATATCTAGGGCGCCGTATCTATACGGATGTGGCGGTGGCACAGGCGCACATGGCATATCAGTTAGATTCGCAACCAACCATCACACTACCCCGATAAAATTGGCGCTGCACTTAACGAGTAAGGTCATGTGGTTGTCTTCTAGGCCTTGTCGACTTCAGAAAATGCAGACGGCAGAGAACCACGCTAGAGGACGCTTCGGACGGCATTGAACAGCGCCTTGTCTGAGCGACTCTGCATATTTAATCGGGATGGACGACTAACTTTCGTGCTAGTCGTAAAAATCTTGCTTTGCGTGCTCTACTTCTTTAGAGAAAGTGCACGTCGTGTTGGCGGCTTCCATAAAACTGCGCAAAAGCGTGTTATTTTTGCCATGCCCATTTTTTTTTGTCGAGAGGGAATAACCACGTGGTATGGGAAATAAAAAGTTAGTCAAGGCTGTTGTTTTCAAACGAAACTGCGGCACGAATTCGCTTCAGGTTTTCTTCGTGCCTACGTATCGCATTTTCTCAGCACGCTCTGATGCTTTTTCTATTTTGCATTTCCGCGGCGTTTCAGTGGATTTAGGGCCAGGGTTCAGACTCCATGGTCCCGGGACGAATCTTGCCCCTTTTATATTGAGGCAAATATCGAAAATCCGTTTCGCATTGTCGGAGTGCGCTAATAGATCGCAGGTGGATAAAATATGGGTTAGCACGGGCGTAGGGTTGGTGTGTTTAATACGATGACACAGCCTTGCATTGCCGTGCTGACTCATACGCTACTCCAGTACAGTCATAGTTAACGCTGATATCGTATTTATTATGACCAAGATATTTAATCACGCTTAAACGAGAGCCCTCCAATACCGTACTGTCCACACCCTACGTACAGCCTCGGGGTGCTAAACACGCAAAACCCTACCACTCCAGAGCTTCAGTGCGCTTCAGTGGAGCACGTACCGCTATTCTGCAGCCCTGCCTGAGTATAGAAAGTACATGCTCTATAATGTGCTGATTGACTGCAAGTGCGTGAGTACGACACAAGCCTCGTTCATACGTAGAATTGCGTCAGCCCTAGTCGATTTCACAGCTGTCAGCATGATCATCATCAGCCTGGCTACGCACACTGCAGGGCAAAGACTTCTCCCACATCTCTCCAATCAAAACAGCCCGGAGCTATGCCTCCGCAAACTTCTTAATCTTATCCGCCCATCTACTTTTCTGGCGCCCCCGCTACGCTTACCTTGAACTGAACCGATTCGCAGTTGTGCGCGCTCGCAATCTAGACGTCGTAAGCTTAGTAAGCACACACATATTGAAGGCTGTGCGGTGTGCTCTCTCCTGTTGTGGCAGGTTGTGAAGCCCTCATATAATTTTTATTCAGTACTGCAGCGCTCTGCATTACTGCACCGACACTCCGCCTGCTGTAAACGATTGCGGCCACCTGCGTAGGTTCTGGTGATACCACAAACACACTAAGCGCAAGTGTCATTTGTTGAACGCCCAAGAACTCAGCCGCTTCCTCGTCTTTAGGTTGCCGTGGCGCCGCGTCATTCACCACTAAACTGACCACTGCTGAAAATCGCTGGCTCTTCGTGCAGCCGTATCTTAACGCATACTCGCGCCCGCGATGAGACGGACGCAAGATGCGCCAGCATCATGCGAGCATAGGAAGTGTGTGAAGTGAACGAACATAGTCAGTCATAGCGCCGCGGCGTCATAGTGCCCGATCGAAGCCTCAGAATGCTAGTGGAAGGAATGGGGACCAGCCGTGGCACAGCTATCAGTGCTTCTAGGCGCTGTCAAATTCCGTCTCGAGTTCCTTAATGTGGAGGCCTGATATTAGTGTTATTTCTTCAAGAATCAACATTGGGTGGACAATTAGAATTTACTTTCTTCTCAACCTTCTCGAATATCCTCAATGAGTTATTAGCTTTCTTAAAAATTCCTGAGACTGTTGTAAAGTTTTTTTTTCCTTTTGAATAGAGGCACGAGTCCAATATAACAGCCGCGTGCTCTCAGAGCAAGTAAATGCAAATGGAATTAGGCAACGGCGAAGCGTATATTTTTCTTTCCGCACAGAGCAAACTAAACCATACCTTGTGCAACACCGCAAGTTAGTCGTCGTGACATCAGAAGGCCCGGGAAGGAATACCATGCAACATCGGCCCATAAAACTGCTATTTTGCTTTGGCGCCGATGCACCTGCTTGTTAAGAATTTCTGTGAAGCTTGCGTCTTGCGTGTAAGCCGACAAGAAAAGGGAAATCAGGAGCGTGTTATGTAAGGCATTACAACCAAGAGGGTGGAACTTCCTATATCCTCCAGACGCCACGAATTACTGACGCTACGCGAATCCCTCTTTCACTTGCGTTCATAGCCGTTGGACGCCGAAATCTGGCAACGGGCGCCCGAAACACGTGGGCGGGGGGAGTTGCTTGCAAGGCATCTGCTTTAGGCACGGAGTGGTAAAAATCGGGCCTGCTAAGGGAGGTCGGCGGATGTATAGTTGTCCGCCTGCCCTGCGCGTGGCCGTGCGCCACGCTTTGCATGGGTTTTTTTACACAGTTTCTTTGCTGTTGTGGCAGGGTAAAATTGAATGCGCTGCTAGTCGACGGTAGTAACCGAGGCTCTGGCCTAAAATGTACGAAGGGCAGAGAACACATTCCTCCTTGGTTTTATTGACGCATATATCCTTGTCGGTACATTCAGTCTGTGAGAGATATTTCTCAAAATACACTATGTTTCCGTTACAGCGCTCCACACAATACAGATATTGCGTGTCGACAGACCAGAGTGTTAAGTTTATCGCAAACGGCGCACCTGACATTCAAATCCATCAGTTTAGGCATCATTCATGCCGTAAATCTGCAGTCATTTCGTGCATACTGTCACTCAGTTGAGAAGGACCACTCCGTGCACAGTGAGTTCACTAAATTTAATGCATGCACGATGTACTTTACAATGGTAGATAATTGCAAAAAAAATTGTTTACTACTTAAGTAAACACGGGAAAGCAAACCACTATTACTCTAAGGCCTTCAGTGTCCAATGCTAATATATGTGACATTGTCACGATATTCGGCGCATTTATGAAAAAAACCAGCGCCGTGCGAATACGATCTCGACAGCGCGCGCAGCTAGAACAGGGGAGAAGAAAACTTCGGAGAACGCCTAGCCTTGTGTGTGTTGCTGCCCTCTACACCATCGCCGCTCACCAGCGCGGCGCCAAGGAATTACTTCACCACATGTCGTCATTTCTTCCACAATGTCGGAGTAGTTTCTACTGAGTCCTGACGCAGAGGGCGCAGCCTTGAGTGTGTTAAATGATGCCCTATCCCCCTTCGCTAGCGCCGCGACGGCGGCAGCACGCCAGAATGATCTCGAAGCATATCGAAGCCAGTCTTCGCGCCTGACCACTAGGGACAAGCGCCCGGAGTGAGAGAGGAATGAAATTGCACAGATGATACTGTGTGTATGTGAGCGCCTGTCTTGTAGCGAAGAACGAACAGACGCGGAACTTACCTATATATGAAGGGCGTTGTTCGCTGTCTGTCAGCCCGAGCCACCGTTTAATAAATTCTCTTCTCCATGGACACATCCGAGGTGCACGAGCGCAGCGCCTACGCGCCCAGCATCACGCCGGGACAAGCGTCGGAAAACATACGCAACTGCATGGCCTGTCACCTCCTGTCGCTGGTACTCGCGCTCAGCTCAGCTCAGCGAAGAAAACGGCGCGAAGGGCCGTACCGGGTGCCGAGACAACGCGTTCTCTGATCGGTTACCCCAACCGCAAACCAGCGAGCCACTTCCGGTGCCGGCGCGAGCGAGGCGCAAATATCTGACATGGACAGATATTTGTCAAGCGCTAGTGCCAGCTCGCGTCTGCACCTGGCCCATTCGCAGACCAGCTACGGCGTACGTTTTTGCGTGTAGGCTTTGCGCTCTTGTGCCTCTGATGGGCCCATGGAGTTGCGCCTTTAAAAGCTTCAGAGAAGCGCGCCCGCTCGACTCCAGGGACAACACCACTCGCCCAGCCACGGTCCAACGAGGCAGCGCGCGGCGGTCTGCGGGACGCACCGTCGTGAACCTCTGTTCGTCGTGATCCGCGCACCGTCGTACAGGACGCACCGTCGTGATCCGCGCTCGTCCTGTCTACTTCTTCCCTGTGTATCGTCCTTTGCGTGGTTTTCGTTCTTAGTTCATGGATTACCAACTAGCCCCCCATCGTACACTCCTTCTGTTCGTCGGACTGTCGCAGTGCTGGCGACAAAAGTTTGTTTGTTTGTTTGTTTGCCTCTCTCTTGTGTTCGTGCACTCTAGGTGCAATAATTAATTTTTGTAATCTCTCTCGAGTGTAACTTTGCACGAATTGCATTGTTTTTTCAATTCCTTTGTATGTGCTCGTACGAGTGCTTGTGAAACCCTCTCTATCATCTCTTTGCTGTATAAAGTATGTTTTGTTTGTGAACCTTTGGCTCCGACCCATTCTCTGGCTTGCGGCTGACGAAAGCTGGACAAAACGTCCAAACCCCTTGACTCTTGGTAGCTGTTCTCTTGCTGAGTCTGCAACGCTGAGACGTGGCGATCCGCTTTGCGACCGAGGCCTCTACCCCCACACGCTCTCAGGGTGTCTGGGAACGCACGCTAAAGTGCTCGAAGTGCTGACAGATGTGAGTAGAATTATATTGACATACAGGCGCATAAGCGGTTCCCACAAATTGCCAACCCTTCTGCGGAGCAAGCACGATGATTGTTTCGTCAACAGTAGTGAATAAGGTATAGCCGCTAGATCCAATTACTTCTTGAGTTAAGGTCACAGCGGCTGGAGGCGCAGTTACTGCTTAAGCTAATGTTGGTCCATTTAGCCGAGCCGGAAGTTCCTCGCGCTTTCCTCCTCCTGTATGAATTGTTTCAGGGTTAGGTTACGCGCAACCTATACGTATACATCTGAAAGTGAAATATGGCAAAAAGAAATTTGAGAGGCATGGGTTCGCATCCCAACGCAAGCATCTGGTGCATTGTCGTTTGCGTTCCAATCAATTACCTTTTGGTGGTAGAATAATTATTATATTTAATTCCTATTCATCAACACAATAGAATGAAAAGAATTTGAAAGGTCCACTATGTTTCGTCGTTTTCGGTAACTGTTTGCTTCCTTCAGGCATGTCATAACGAGCCCCTCTTTTCCCTTCCCTTGTGGGCTGAATAGCTTAACGAAGGCCTCGGTTCTGGCAGTCTTGATGCTGTAGGTACCATAAGAGCATCTGTCGATGCAGAGGCAGCGTCTGTCGGGCAACATATTCCTTAAAACCACTTTCGTTCCACGTCATCGCTGGCGGCAATAAGTGCGGGTACTAGTGCTACTCAGGCTCACATGCAGCATGCCACGCCATCAAGTCATTGCAGGATGCTTTCATGACAACCGTTTCAAAGCGTTAGGCGCTGTTCTTTTCAGCTAATTGCGCGGGGTTCCCGTGAGGAGCCAGGGTCGACCTAAGTGGACTGGAGGAGCATATGATTGCGTTTCAAGGCATTTTTGCGGTGTCTTTTTTGGACAGCAAGCCCCACTTGACAACCGCGAAGTTAGCCTCAGTCGTGGGACCGGCAACGAACGGGCTTCACTGGGCCACCAGCAAGGAAGGGCTCCGGTAAATAGTTCGCAAAGTAAAAATCATCAAAGCCAGTGCTCTTCTCACGCTAGTCTTCTCTACATGAACATCGCTGAAGGGTTGGGGCCTTTAACTTGTGAGCATCCAGTTCGGCAACACTTCTATAGGCATTAAAGTTTGGATTTTTAGTAAATTAACGTTTTATGGTGTGTCTCAAATAAATCTCAACCAAACGGTCCTTCTAGCATCTTTACTGCAGAATACTTATCCCCAAATTACCCGTTCTTTTTGTTTCAGTCTCTATAAAGTATCAGCAGGGATGGATGCATAGTGTTCCAAACGTGAACACAAGCCTGCATTGCAATGCAATTGCATTGTATCAGTGTCAGCATTGCAGTGACGTTGTGTCAGCAGTAGCAGCGATCCTCCTTCCCAGCTGTCCTTTGAAGGTGCACACTTTGCATTGGCCGACACTGTGGGCGTTGACATGTCTTTATTGCTTGAACGGCTGGTGGAATTTGAGGAATTCTTTGACGATTTGTCAACCGTGACATCGCGGTTTAGAGGACGGGATTAGCGTGTAAGGCCATACGGTAACTACTGTGTCCGCAGTATCGCAGGTTGGAACAGTGACTGTTTGTAAGGAGATAGCGCCACCGAGCGTCGTTCGTGAGGAGAAGACGAAGAAGCACGAGGAGCGCGTGCGGAGGGGTACGCCGGGACAGGTGGAAGAGGATTACGTGGCAGAGAAGAGAAGAGCGCGGTGGGCGACGGACGTGGACGAGTTCTGCTGGCTCCCCGAGTTCCGGGCTTGGGCCTGAGCTGCAGACGTCCGGTTCACCAGACCCGGACATCCGTCGTCGAGAGCCTCAACCACCAGGCCCAGGCGCCACTCTTCTCCGTCCATCCGTCAGCTGCTCCACACAGGCCGCCTCTGGTGCCTACGTGGCCTTTCCGGGATACCAGACCTGGTAACCGTGCTGGGAGCCCACAGACGCTGACGCTGCGGTAGCGCTGAAGTCCAACGGAGAAACGCCGGCAACAGTGCATCGACACTGGAACGCGCGGAGACTGCCTGACTGCCCGACACCCAGCCAGTCCTCCCCGCTCGATGCACGTATGAGAGACAAGTAGTCTGCCTTTCCTTTTTGACTTTCTTTTCCCTGTATTTTTCGCAAGGATTTTGTTCTGTTCCCCCGTGTGTTTTTTTCCGTGTGTTGTTGCGTTGCTCTCTTGTTTCTTTCACTTTTTTCCATGCCCATACCGAGATTAGTTTCCTTTCCTATAAAAGCCGCCTCGTTTATTGTTTATACCTTTGTGTTTGTGTTAAATACAACCTGCAATCTTCCACATCCTCACACTGTTAAACGTCAGAAGTTGACAGAGGGCGATTTTAAGGGCACTATCTCTTAATCATCACGTTTCGAGATTTCGTGGTGACTGCTACCACCCTGAGACTACAGCATCATCTGTGGAAGCAACTAGAAAACAGCACATCTCGCGTTGAGACTTGTAGCGCCGTCTACAATAGCATTGTAGAAACCACCAGCTGCCGCATGCCAATGATGACGTCACGGGCATTCAAGATACCGTCACCGTGGTATCCAAGTCTGTTTCCACGAATGGAAGTCTGCCCGCGTTACTCGTGGCTGATTTCAATCGCAACGTTTTACTCAAGAATGGAAGACTCATTTGGGCTGAAACCAGAATAAAACGGTAACGAACCGACCACGCAGTGTGGAACTGCGTTGGTCTTGGTTTTCTGTGAATTCGTTGGTAGGGGGGCGGAATTCGTCGTGGGTATTCCGTAGCTAACTACTTCACAGATCATACGATTGTGTTTGTGCTAATTAAGAAGAACACAGAAGAAGAATGAGAATCCATGGCTGGCTACGAAAGTGTTATGGAAGAAGACAGTTCGGCTAAACCACTAAATGAATAATTTGATGAAGGTGTCAGTGAAGACGTTAAGCAGTGATTTCTGTGATGGTTGGAATATGTGTAAGTGAAATGTTTTGAGTGTATTTATCACATCGGGAAATAAACGTACAAATTCGTATTTCTATTGGTGCACCTACCTTTAATCTCATTCATATAAATTCTAGTAAAAAAACAGCTAACTCTTGTTAGTTCAATATCTTCCAGATAGCCGCCGCGCTGGCTCAGTGGTTATGGTGCTCGGCTGCTGACCCAAAAGACGCGGGTTCGATCCCGGCCGCGGCGGTTGAATTTGTTTGGAGGAGAAATACTTGAGGCCCGTGTACTGTGCGATGTCAGTGCACGTAAAAGAACCCCAGGTGGTCGAAATTTCCGGAGCCCTCCACTAAGGCGTCTCTCATAGCCTCAGTCGCTTTGGGACGTTAAACCCCATAAAAACCAAAAACCAAAATATCTTCCACATGGTGGCGGTCTTTTTTATGGCAGGTTCCTAAAAGTTTGCAAAGAGGTATCGACAACGAACATCTTAGTCGACCCCAATCTGACTGCCTTGTTAGGAAGCGATCTATTCGGGGTCACAATTTATCTCGAATTATACACCACCTAAAAAACTTCAAGTTGCAGCTCAATGCGCTGTAATTTTTCCCCTCAGCTGTTACGCAGGTTAATAAAAGCCAGTCGGATCTATGAAGGTTTTTATTAGAAAATTTTATTTCTGTACATCTGAGTGTAGTTTTATTTCCTTAAAGGCGCTTTCTGGCCTTTTCTGGCGTTTCTGGCTTTCTTTTGGCTTTTTAGTTCCTTAAAGGCCCTTTCTGGCCTTTTCTGGCGTTATCAGGCTTTTTTCCCTTGATCCTCTGCATGTGTACATGCGAAATAAATAAACTGAATTGAATTGAAAACTGAATTTCTTTGCGTACAATTTTTTCAAAGATAGAAGCTGCAGTTTAATTTCTTCACTTATCTTAATTCCGGACTAAATTCGGAACTGCAGTGACAGGAGTTGTACCCTTAAAAATACAAGCGAAAAGGAATGCAAATGACAGGTACTGCAAATTAAGTTCGGACAAAGAAGAATAATTCAGTTAGTGTCCCCAACTAAAATGCGCAAAGAGAGAATTCTAGTAAGTACTAAGTAAACTGTATTTCACAGAACAGAAAAGCTGGGAATAACAAATAACCAGCAATTATGCTATCTATGTCCGGAATTCTCAGCCTTTCAGTAAAACCGCATCTCATTAACGAAATATACCCATATTGCGTCATTCGTTAGAAAAGTTGGAAGTGGCGAAATCAGACTGTCCTACTGACGAATACTGTGCACGGAAAAAAAAGCGGCTGCCGATTTAGCACCTACAAGCACGAAATATTGTGCGGAAGCACTGTTTGTTGGAGGAAGACAACAACTACGCGTACCTGAAATCGCGATTGAGAACCACAGGACGAGGAAGCCAGCTATACGTGTCTTAAACTTTTCATCGCGGGTGCCAGTGTACAGGGGCGATAAAGATTAGCCCAATCACGTCACCGCAGCGACCAAAATCTCGCTGTGCGGCTGGCACAACGCTGAACTTCGCGAACAAGCCTGGTACTTTTTTTATCGGTGTGTTCCTATTCCGAGCGCCAAGAGTTGTCACGTGCCGCAGCCTTGGCACGTCACAGTGCTGATCTTTTTTTTTCGCCACGACTATGGTCCACTGCCGCGTTTCTGCAGCAGTGTTGTCGACGCCAACACATATTAAGGCGAAAGCCTGTAATGCCTCATCATTGTCGACAGAAGGTTGTCAGCAGAAGGTTGTCAGCAGAAGTGTCAGGCTTTCCTATTAAGACCAGAAAAAAAATCTTTGTGCAAGATGGGATTTGAACCACCACACTTCTGTTCCGCAGACGGATCAGACGGATACCTCCCAAACGCCCTCCAGTGTATCCAGCATTTAAGATTCACAAACAATTGTTTGCCTAATTAACATCTTAATCACGCATCAGTGACACAAGCAGTAACACCGCGCTAAAGGCTTTCGCCTCACCACACTTTTGGGTGAACAAAATGCCCCCCGCCAACGCATGCAGCGCACATCTCTCTGTCGCTACCACCACGGAACTGAAACCGTGATAATTAGTTTTATAGTAGCATTAGTTAATGACGAAGTCTATGTCCAATGCACCGCGTGAGAGTGTGTTGCAGCTTAACCTCAGGTGAGTTCCGTTCCGACGATAACCTGGTGCTCTCGCACAGTGACCCGCGAAGCTTATCTTTGGGCGTCGCCGCGGGTTTGAAACCCAGTCGAGGATATTTTTTTTTCATTTATTTTAGTGTGAAAGAAATATTAACCCCGAGGAGGACTTTGCGATGTTTTTGGGTTTGTGCCAACTGATAGAAAGAGGAAAAAGAGACAATTACAGCGCGAAGCTTGGGGAAGGTGGCAAGAGAGCAGCGTTCGTCTGGCGCTCCGCGCGTTTTCGCATGGAAAAAACAAACGCCTCATACGCTGCCTGTAGCGCGTGTGTGAGCATTCGATTTCTGCGGGGCGCGCACGTTAGTTGAACTGAAGTCGTGCAAGTATGGTAGATGTTGTGGGAACGAAGGTGACCCACTATTTGCGTCGTTCGCCCAACGGGCATTTCAGTGAAGTAAGCACTTGCATGGTATTATTTCATTACCCCTTTGGACACGCCAAAAAACTTGGAAAATTTATTAACAAGGCTGTTATACCCCTGTCTACACCTGATGCCTAGCCGAGTGTCCTTCAGAACCCCTACTGTGGGAAAAAAGTTGGAGGCTTATCAAGGTTAAGCCCAGTGGATGCGAAGCAGCCTTCGTTTTGCATTCTTATTATTAACGTCCTTTGCGTTTGGAGGCATCTTGACCGCATACACGCCCGGCGCTAAGACGCTGGCGCGGTTGCGGGCACAGAGACTGACGCGACGGCGGGCGCGAGCCGTTTCATCCCTGGCGTGACGTCACATATCACGTGATGCAGCGATGGTGGCGTGGAGGCCTCCGCCGGGCGACGTCGGACGGCGCGATATGAGGCCCCATCTGCAGCCGGTGTGACGTCATCACGTGACGTCACATCATGTGATCTCACTACAAGGTGGCCACCGCCGGGCGTCGCGCGAAGGCCCGAAACCTACGTTAATATGCTTCGCATAAAATAAATCGAGTATCCTTCAATTGGATTCGACCCCGCGACGGCATGAGCAAAACTAGGCTATCGCAGCAGCCGAACACGCCACTTCTGAAAGTGCAAGATACTCTTGCGCGGTGTATTGTACATGTTATTCTTCGTCAGCTAACAGTAGTACTAAACTAATAAGCCCGCTTTGAGCTATGTGGTCGTAGTGACCGTTAGGAATGTGCTGCATGCGTCGCAATGAGCAACATTGCGGCAGGAACATGTCGCCGCCGCGGTGGCTCAGTGGCTATGGTACTCGGCTGCTGACCTAAAAGACGCGGGTTCGATCCCGGCCGCGGCGGCTGGAATTTCTTTGGAGGAGAAATTCTAGAGGCCCGTGTACTGTGCGATGTCAGTGCACGTTAAAGAACCCCAGGTGGTCGAAATTTCCGGAGCCCTTCACTACGGCGTCTCTCATAGCCTTAGTCGCTTTGGGACGTTAAACCCCAGAAACCAAAAACCAGAAACCAGGAACATGTCATTATTAGTTAAAAGACTATCGCATCAAACTAGGACAGACATAGAA
This sequence comes from Amblyomma mixtum, assembly GCF_055824585.1. NCBI lineage: Eukaryota > Metazoa > Arthropoda > Arachnida > Ixodida > Ixodidae > Amblyomma > Amblyomma mixtum. The sequence continues at coordinate 93,822,040 of NC_143021.1, forward strand.
GGAGACAGGACGAGCGCTAAACGTCAACTGAGGATTTACTGCGGCAAATAGGTACATAAAAGCACTTCGGTGATACATGCACAAACTGAGTAAGAACGAGCACAAACTGCTCCTGAGAAACATTTCTTCCTTTCTGGATAGGGCAAGTGATGTGGGCAAGGATGATCTGGGCAAGGAAGAAATGTATCTGAGGAGCAATTTGATACACTTTGATCAGTTTGTGCTCCTTCTGACTCAATGTGCGCATGTGCCACCGAAGTGGTTTTATGTACTATCGTGAGCAATATGAGCAGGAACACAGGAGCGCGTGCCCGATAGCCTCGAACCCTACTGGCAGCGAAATGCGGTGGCCGCTGTACGAAACAAAGTGGAAAGGGCGCCGCGGTTCCGCTAACTGCTGGCACTCCCGCCTCGCTAACATTGCTGCGAAACGGCAGCTGATTGCGTGTCAGCGGCTGCTAGCGATGATAAGACTATTGTGGCACGCAGAACGTGGCACTGTGTCACCTGCAGTTGTGCGCAAAATGCTTCTCGCTCTATTTCTATGATATGCGCGGGACGTATGCTAGTGATTCCGCCCCGATACTGTAGCGCCTGTAATAGCGTTCACGCTCAAGAAAAAGCAACATTGTTTTCTGATACGTGTTTTGCTGCATCCTTGTTTTTGTGAACGGAGAAAAGTTGTATGTAGCAGTAGGTTGAAATCTTTTGTTGCACGCTAGCCAAATGGTAACAAAATTTGACTGCACACAAACAGTACCCCAATATATTAGTATTAGCTTGAGCTTTTCTTGCACGTTTGGTGAGTTAATAACGGGTCATGGCTCCGCCGGCTTGAAGGACGACCTCCATTCTTCCTGGCAAAGATCCGTACAGAGCCTGGATGAAGGCTGTGTCACGTTGAAGCTGTTGCCACTTGTGTTATATAGCTTCCCACAGTTCATCGGCGGTCGCCAAGTCCAAGGAGAGCCTTGAAAGCTTTGCCTTCATTCGTGCCCAAACATGTTCTATGATATTCAGGTCCGCACCCTTCGCACACCACTCCAGGCTCCTTACCCCATGCTCGTCTAAAAGACTCGACACGACCTTTGCTGTGTGAATGGCAGACAAGTCATGTTAGAATAGATAATACCCATCGGGGTGTGGACCATTCAATGCATAGGGGATCATCTCGTGTTCCAGCAATGGGCAGTACGCAGCACTCGTAAATCTCCCAGGGATTCTTACAATGGCACTTAGGCCTTCACACGAAACAGCCGACCATACGTTTATAGATGTGCGTCCACTTGCGGCCACCTCCTTGATGTTCTGAGGACAGAAGCATGTGTTCTCCATGCGCCATACTCTTTTCTGCTTGTCCCAGCGAGTCGAGAAAGTAGATTCGTCGGAGAATATTACATATTTCCAGTCCCCCACTCTCCAGCTACGGTGATCGACAGCGAACTTCAGGCGAGCAGTTTTGTTGGCAACTGTCAGAAGGAGCTTCTGAGCGGCGATGCGAGTTCTGAGTGCGGCTTCCATTAGCCTTCGCCGTACCGTGCTGTCGCTTACATGTTCCAGGCCGAGAGCACTGCGCACATCCTTCGCACTCTCAAACGGCTTCTCGTTGCCTGCAGCAACAATCTGTAGGTCTTGATCCATCGATGTGGCACGGTGCCACCTTTTGTGCGGCGCATCCTTAATGCGTCCTTCATCTCGATACGCTTGCACTATCCTGTTCACAGTCTTCAGCTGGCAGCCTGTCAAGGCAGCAATGTTCCGCTGCGAGTAACCTTTCTTAGACAGTTCAACGAGTTCTTCCCGCAGACTCAAAGGAACTCGAGACATCATTGGGCGCTGAAACACACCGCTAAGGGTAGACAGACGTGGTGTGCTTTTATAAGCATTTTTGCAAGAATAAATCAATCAAAGGAGGCGCGTCGGCCGTAACGTAGCCTTTTATTTCTTGTTCATGATTGATTGAAGGTGTGACTGGCCATACGATAGGCCATTTTAAATGTTGGCCAGAAAATATTCGTTGCAGCATGCTTGCCAATATCTAAGAATCGCCCCCCCCCTACACACACACACACACACACACACACACACACACACACACACACACACACACACACACACACACACACACACACACACACACACACACACACACACACACACACACACACACACACACACACACACACACACACACACGCACGCACGCACGCACACGCACACGCACACACGCACACACACGCACGCAAAAGAAGCAAAAAAAGGTTAACAGCGGTATTTTTCGCACAACTGCAGGTGACACAGTGCCACGTTCTGCGTGTCATAATCGTCTTATCATCGCTAGCAGCCGCTGACACGCAATCAGCTGCCGTTTCGCAGCAACGTTAGCGAGGCGGGAGGGCCAGCAGTTAGCGGAACCGCGGCGCCCTTTCCACTTTGTTTAGTACAGCGGCCGCCGCATTTCGCTGCCTGTAGGGTTCGAGGCTATTCGGCACGCGCTCCTGTGTTCCTGCTCATATTGCTCACCATAGTACCTGTTTGTCGCAGTAAATCCTCAGTTGATGTTTAGCGCTCGTCCTGTCTCTTTCTTGGCTATTTACATGTTTTAAGCGCTAGTCTTTTAAGTAGTATGACACACCAACTAGCCCAGCTTTCCGCCTTGATTGCATGGGAAACATGTCACAAGAGCAAAATGCGTTGGCGTTGGCAACATTGCTGGAGAAACGCGTCACTCGATCATAGACTGCCGGCGTAAATTATATATGCCAGGTGGAACTGACGATAAAAACGTTGAAGACGCGCATCCTGTCTCTCAGGGCAGCTGGACATTCAATTGAGCTTTCAAGTACGTGGCGGTAGTGTATACCTGCAAAAACTGTGCTTCCGCAGAATTTTTTATGCCTGGCGATGCGAAACCGCCCGACATTTACTATTTATTTACTTATTTGACTTCGCACAAATCTAGAAACATCGCGAACCCAAACCAAGAGAGAAAAACACAGAAATAGAGAGAAAAACAAAACTGAAGGAATTCCGGGCACGCCCGCCAGTCACTGCACGACGACACTGGACTCAAGTGTTTATGTTCCTAAGGTCTATAACACTGGCAGCCAGGCCGGTGGCGATGTTCTCCACGGACAGGGCCGCCGAGCGCAGCAGGGTCTCCCAGACCTCCCAAGTCCTAGATCGCAAGACCCTCGTCGAGGTTTACACTTTGGAATAATGCTTTCGCAGTACATAATAGCTGCACCAAAAATTCCGACTTTCTCTATTATCCGCGAATTTGGTCTGGCTCGCAAGTTTGTTTCAATAAACTATTGTTTCCGGGTCTATAACTCCACCACCAATATAAATTCGAACATACGATTCTGAATAAGCTGGCATAACACAATTTAATTCGATTGTGTTGTTAATGCACAAAATGCCAAACGTTTGTTGCTGCATTACGCACACTGGAGAATGATGCACATTGGGCTGAGAAATCAAGTGCAGATATACAACATTGGAAGCAGAGCCTTCGGTGGTCATCAGTTCACTTCTTAAAAAGAGATCAGTTCTGCTCTCGCAGCCAATTCACGCCAATGTATAACTGATTTCATCGACAGCGGAGCCTAGACGCGAGTTACGCATTGAACTTCGTGGGAAGCAGTGTATGCGGGATAAACCTCAGCAAAGAAGAGAGTTCAACAGGGAAGACATTCGTCCAAGTCATGCCCTGCACGAACGTGTTGCTAGGCGACCAGTAAGAAATAAAACAGTCTAACCTGATGGCAGCAATAGCTGACATCATTAATGAACGGATCTGCTTCAGAGAGGAGACCATTCCCAGAGATTCCTTTACAAATACAATTAAAAAACGATTGTTCTGTTAATTCTTCTGACAAAAGGGAGACTTTTGCTATCTAACACTTAAAAAGAATAAGTAAAAGGGGATAAACACCCCTTTATTCCAGGTACAAAAATTTGACTGGTCGCGTCCGAAAAGAAACAGCTCACTTTTTTTTTCTAATTTCAGTACATTTCTATTTTTAGAATCCATAAAGTATGCAGGCACACATGCATAAAAGTTTTCCTCACTTTGACCTACGACATGAAGGGCGGATTTCGATCGGATTGAATGCGAAAAGTGCTCTGCGCTGAATGTTTGCGGTTCTTCGTGTACGCCACAGGGTCGAAGCCAATCAGGAGCGGGCTACTAAGACATTCTTGAAAAACCTTAGTTCTTCTTTGAATTAAAAAACACAAGTTCTCATAGAACTGGAGGTAGTGTGATAGGAGCCAACACCGGTGGAAGTACACTGCACGCAATTCCACATTCGCATTGTTTTTATTTTTGCGCACCCAGTTTTTGTCAGTCAATTAACACAGCTTCGGTCATAGAATATTTGAAGTCAATTACCAATTTGGAAGCGACGGCGGTACCATGCCACTGCAGAAACGGCAAAGGTTAGACTGTTTTGTTTCTTACTGGTCGCCTAGCAACACGTTCGTGCAGGGCATGACTTGGACGAATGACTTCCCTGTTGAACTCTCTTCTTTGCTGAGGTTTACCCCGCATACACTGCCTCCCACGAAGTTCAACGCGTAACTCGCGTCTAGGCTCCGCTGTCGATGAAATCAGTTATACATTGGCGTGAATTGGCTGCGAGAGCAGAACTGATCTCTTTTTAAGAAGTGAACTGATGACCACCGAAGGCTCTGCTTCCAATGTTGTATATCTGCACATGATTTCTCAGCCCAATGTGCATCACTCCCCAGTGTGCGTAATGCAGCAACAAACGTTTGGCCTTCCAGACGCGCACGCAGATCGCCACGTTGTCACAGCAAGACGTACTCCACGGGAGATACTTTTTCTACTATTTGATATAAGCTTAGCCTACAGTTTGACGTCTTGTATAAAATAAATTGATGTGTCATCAATTTATCAAATAAATTAATAAGTTAGGTGCAGAATTGCTTTAAAGTGGTTGTAGTGTACGCTAGGCATTCCTGCGGAAGGTTCGGAAAGACATGGCTAATTGTTGCCGGAGGAAATTTCTGTGGATTTACGTATTTATTCCCCACTCCCTCCTGTTTGACTGGAGCTCGTCCGAGCTATACCATCCCATGATTCATATCATGGAAGCTTCGAGTGGACTGCCGGTTAGAGCGGTCCTCCTTTATTTCTCGTCTGATACAGGAAGGCTTTACCAAACAGGAAAGCAGCTTCCCGTCGCGGTTAAGTTTGTGAAAGCTACAACCTCACAGGTATATTGTGAATTTAAAGATCAGTACGAAGGGATTGGTAGCAGGTGTGGTCGCTTATCAAAAACGCGTCCACTGCTTAGAATTCAGGAAAAGATAATCTTTATACCGTTTTTCAGCAGTACACCAGATAAGAGTAAAATAGACTTTTATGGCCTAATATTCACGGAGGTGAGACATCGGTGGATGATCGACACTGACCTTAACAGTGAGTTATATGAATATTTTGATTCTCCCCTTTGCCAAGTTATCAGTGTTAGTGAAAGCGACATTAACGTTAGTGAAGACCGCTACCAACGGTGCAAGATTTACCGGAGAGTGAGTGCGTCTGAGGTCTTTTATCGCGATTCGGCAAGCATACCCGGGTTCCCAAAAGGAGAGACGATTTGCGCTGTATTGGCCATTTATGGCAAGGTGCATGGAGACGTTAAGAAAATATCTGAAGCTTTGGCTTTTATTGAAGGATACCGAAGCCTGAACAACACCTTGCACATAGAGAAAATAGGGCTTTGGCGAGATTTCAAATACAAGGTTATTGATTTAGTCCTCCTTCCTACTGGTAGCAGTATTTTATTAAGTGGAGACGTTTACCCATACGCGCAATATTCCCCTGTTCCGCTGTGCTTCTTCAGCCGGCGTAGGGTAAGGAATAGAGTCACCTTTATGGATACCTGGACATCATGCGCCTACTTATGCTTCGCTTTAGTTGGAGCCGCGTCTACAATAGGCGTCTTTACATTTACCCGCTGTCACCTACTTTTTGAATCGCAACGAACGTTCCACGCGGGAAGCTATTTGCTGCTGCTTTCATGCGCACTTCTGTGAAGGAGTCCTCCGATGTCTGCGGCTGACTCTTTAATAAATCGACACCTGGCAACTGCTTTCTGGGCCCTAGGCATGCTCCTTCTCAGCAATTATATACTGTCCAGCATTACAGCCACCCGAAGCGTTCCGATTGTTTCAGGCAGTGTGAAATCCTTCCAAGAAATTCAGTCTCGAATTGAGATAGGCTACACTTGGCTTTGCTTAAGCATGGACTGGATTGGGTTCAATAAAGAAGAATTAGAAGATAATAATCTGAAGGATTTCTTTCAAGTCATTTCTAAGGCTATCGACCGGTGCATTAGCAGTTGCAAATATGAAACCGAGATGTCCGTGTGCTACAAAAAGGTATGGGAGAGTTCATATGTTGCATTTTCGACGTGTAACGAGGAGGAAGTGCGTGCGGCTGCACAGTGGAATTTGGCTCCGGGCGATCATTTCACCACAGTGCATCTAGTACCAGCTTTGCATGTTTTGAACACACTGAGGTAAGTACTTCTGCTTGTCTAGTTGCGCCATCACATCTGCTGCTCGAGCAAGCGGCAGTGTTTACTATCAGTGGCGCATGTCTATCTATGTTTTCAAATTCATTTAGCACCCTATGAAGGGGCCGACGCAGCCCATACATAAGATGTCACGTGTTTTCTCCCTCTGATTGGCAAGTCCTAATGGGACGAGGGGCCTCACACTGCAGGAAATAAAATCGCAAAGTTCTGCCTACTCTATAAGCAACAAATCAACTGTTCTGAACGCAGCATAGCAATTCAAACGCATGAACTGTGTGAATCATTCGTTACCAGGCTTCCTATTTCTGCGAATTGAAGTGGTTTCTCTATGCTTTGCTGCTATCAAAATTTATCGTCATTTTCCTTACAGCGAGCAACACCGCCACCTACTGCTTGCTATCCCTGAACATGGACTAGCTGTTCCTCATCGCATCACGTGCATGCCGCAGGAATCAAGCAATAACGATGAGCATGAACTGTTTCTCTTCTACTTTGTACTGTATTTGCTCGGCTGCGCATTATCGGCTGCAGCTCTGGCTGGAGAACGGCTACAGAAATCTTCATGCCGAGAATCGTTGCATAGCCTCTTCATCGAAACAGAGAAATGAAGAATAATCAGTTTATTCTGCCCTCCCATACTGAATTTGTTTTTTCACGGGAACCACGCGCCATATTTACGGACCATTGTTTGTCAATTTGGCACAAAAACATTAATCATTTACATATTACAGAAACGTATTTCCTCTTTGGATAGTGTCCATCACACCTGTTGCGCACCGCCTCCTTTTCAACTATTTTCCAGCGACGCCAAGCCTGCACTTGCTGTGACCCTGCGTTGAAAAGTGCACCGGAGTTCACGTCGTGGGTGTAGTAACCTGTAATTATGTCACGAACGCATATTATACTGCTTGAAATAACCACACTGCTGCGTACATATTCTTTGTTCGGTTTTCAAGAAAAGGTTGCAGTATATTGAAAGTGAGTGAGTGAAAGTTAGCAAAGCATGGCACAGGTAAGGTGCGCACTTTGTCCTTACACTAACATTACATTATATAATGAACCTGCGCAGATAGAGAAACGAAAAGTAATAATATGCAGTAAGCAACAAGGAAAAGTTTAACACTTGAAGTACTTCTGTTTTCGAAACTACTGGGTACGTTTTGCCCTGGTGCCGTCCCTATTTATGCAGGCGAACCTATTTCACTCACAAAGCAAAATTTTTCCTACCTTTTAATTGCTTTGATTACCGAGTTTTGCGCACACAATGAAATCATTATTTCCGATAAAGCTGTTAGAGAAGACCACTTAAACGCGCTACGCGAATGCACCGTGCACGCTAGACTCGTTTCAACGTCTATTCAATATCGTTCAACTATATATGTTCAACTATATATTCAACTATACACGGGGTGTTACAGGGAAGACTAACTAATCTTATTAAAAAATAAGCTTTCGAGGTCAACTTTTTCTTGCGAGAACTAATCAGGGGCCGTAGCGGGCGCTATAAAAAGGGTTCCTAGTGTTTTTTAGGTAGATAATTCACTAAATTTTTTTTATTCAAACTTTCAGTTATTGCAGTTAGGTGTCTGTCATTCGGAAATTGTAGAGGATCATTGGTCAACCCGATATCAGTCATTATATTTACGAAAATGTAATTGCGCGCAGAACTACGGCGCTAAGAATCTCCTCGCTCGACACGCCCGCAACGGGCTCCGTTCAACAGCTGGGTGCCGCAGTCATGCCCTAGTGTTGACGTCACTCACAATCGAAAACGTCACACGCACACCGCGCTTTATCAGTGGCCCGAACGGAAAGGGGACCTCAGTGGTTGCCGTCTGCGTGCAGCCTAGTCGCCCTCCTAATGCGGCTTATAATTACTGGTGTCCAGCTCGCACGCCGTGACTTGCAAAAAAAAGTAAGAAATGTGTAGCCTAGAAACCAGCAATATCAAATTTTATGGAGCGCATTAGCATCGCCTACTTTATCCTTTCCGCCCCTAAACATAGCTCCAGCTGCGCATGGCCATTTTCCGACGGCTGAGGAAATAGACATGGTTATTGCCTACGTGAACGTGGATGGAAGCCTCATTTAGCCGCAGGTCTATATAATGCACGACACCCCGTTTTTCGCGCACCATCACTTCATTACTTCAAAACAGTGTTCAAGCGTTTTCGGACCAACGGAGTGGTCCATTCTCAAATAAGTATTCGGCACCATGTCCTAAGCGAACATATTGAGACCGGCGTCTTGCCCTACATTAACTGAAAGGGACAGAGAGCGTGAGAGAAGTAGCTGACGCATGTCCATCCAATATCCCTTCAGTTTGGAGAGTTTTGTCTAACATTAGATATACCCGTATCACCAATCTCTGTATCAGGGACTCACAGATAACTACTTCCATCGGTGGCTGGCCTTATGCAAATGGTGCCTCATCCAGTGTGACCAAGATGAAAATTTTTTAAATAATCTGCATTGGATAGAAAAGGCCCACATCAAAGAGCTGCGTTAACTTACACAACGCGCACTACTGGTCAATAGGACACCACCACTGGCTGAGAGAACACAGCCACCAATGGCAATTCTCTATAAATGTATGGCGTGGAATTTTTCGCAGCCACATTTTACGGCCATACTTTGTTGAGGGAAACATGACAGCCAAGCTGTTTACAGACTGCATTCAAAAGGATGTGTTTGCGGACTTCGTACCGGTACTTCCACTCAGCGTTGTGCATTCGATGCGGTACCAACACCATGGAGCGCCACCACATTCGTCTTCCTGTGCTGTGCATTTTCTTGACACCAAGTCTCGTTTGTAATAAATTGTGCGCTGCGGGGCCCTTTCTTGGCCACCGATGTCACCAGATTTTACCCCATTGGACTTTCTTCTTTGGGGGCATGGAAAAAGCGTAGTGTATCAAACTGCTTCAACAAGCCTCAGTGAAACATCGTTCAGTGCGTTTATACAATCGTGCGTTCACTGAAACATCGCGTGCAGCTGTGTATTGGTATGCAAGGCCATCAGTTTGAGCATTTGCTCTGGGAACCTCAACGTTCCTACAGAAATAAACGTTTCATGACTGCGGCCACAGTGTATGTTTTCCTGTGTTTTGCAAATCGATAACTAAATTCCGGAGCGAAATAGCCTTAGAATGCTTTCAAAAGTGACCTCGGGAGTATCACAGAGCGAAACTATTTGCACCGGTGAATGCATGCTCAGGATCGTAGGCCGTGGTCTCACTCGGCGCTCCTGATAAGTCATATTTGAGCGGGTGAGGAGGCTCCAGCAGATGATGAACACCACGCACCAAACTGCCCCAAACTGACTCGCCGCATTCCGAAGGTGACGATAACGCGGAAAGTCGTAGGGCAGCATTAACTAGCAGGGACACGCCCCCGCCTTGGGTATTCCTGTCGCGACGATATATTTCAAAACCGGCAGACTAGACTTCACTGTTTAAAATAGAATGGTAAAGCCAAGATTCTGTGCCGATTGCAACATGTGGATTTACGGCAGAGATCAAAAGTGCAAAGTCATCTGTTTTGTTTTCAATACTTCGGCAGTTTACAACGAGTATGGTCAAGGCCTTCGATGCACTTACTGAACTATTATGCCGACCTTCCATAGATTTACTCCATCCAGTCGCATGTCTTGTTTCTAGCTATCTGTTAATCTCGACAACTCGGTCTTTCTCGGTGTCGTAGCAAAAGCATTTCCCATCCATCACCAGTTTATCATGCCGTAGTTTAAAAGATTATGACAAAGAACGGGCGTACTGAACAAGTTTTGAACGCGCTTGTCTCACTGCAAAAGTGAAATCCTCACGAATAGTATAAGCGGTTTGCTTCAATATAGTGGCGTGCGAAACCACTCTTTCCTTATCTTTGTAACTGCAGAATCTGATCACAATCGGACGGTTTTTATTAGGCTTATATTATCCCAATAGATGTACACGCCCGATACTACTTGCGCTAACAAGTTCACCCAGGCTTGACAGGAAAATTGATAGCGCTTTTTCTTCAGATTCCACCCAGCCCTCCTCTGCAGAGTCAGGTAAACCGCAAAGCACCAAATTATATTTACGGGATTGGTTATTAGAATCATCTAATGACACTTTCAACTGAGCAACCTCCCGGGTTAAACAGTGAACCGCATCAGCATCTAAAGGTTCACTTTGTTCATTCCGGCTCAGAGAGAGCTCTAGTACAGCGACTCTGCCCGCCAGTTCATTTAGAGAAGCAGTCACCACATTGTGCTGCCCTCGTACAGCTTTTAAGTCCCACAAGAATTGTGTTTTAACGTTTTCTAATCGCGTCACAATTTCATAAAGGGAAGTTATAGTAGCCAGCGGAGAGACACCGCTATCCGGGCCGGAGTTTCGCTCAACATCTACGCAGAGCAACAATAACTAACGGGCAGTAAATTTACAAGCAAACGGAGTACAGCTACTCCAACGTTGCTTAACAAATAGTATACAGTCGAACACAGCGTCGGGGCACGACACCGCAATGAGACATGGATTAGACTTGCGATACGTCTTCGCGAAGGGTTGATAACTAACCTGCACAAAGAAGGAGATTGAACTCATGCCGGAAGCGATGTCGAGCCTCCAGTGCCGCACACAGAAGTGGCTATTAAATAGGCGCACTGCGTCCCAAGCGTCACTGGTGTACCAGGTTGCCTGACGAGATGCTCCGTTACTGTCAAAGTCAGTGGCAGTTGAAGTGGCTCCGCAGAGGCGGAAGCCAGGAAAGTTCCAGAAATGTTGCTGACGGCCACATGTGTGTGGGCTGGGTCCGCGAGTAGAAGAGTTTCGTCCAAGAATGGGATGGTAGTGGAAAGGTGGGCCAGGACCTGTACAAAGAAGGGGATTGAGCCCATGCCGGTAGTGATGTCGAGACCCCTCACGCGTTTGCGCGTTTCGATGCCGCGTTTGCGATGCCAAGTTCCTCTGCTAAATTTCTACCTTCACAGATCTGGTCTGGCGGATTCTACACTGTGTCCATTTTGTGTCGTGCCTGAGACAGTGGATCACTACCTGCTGTTCTGCCGCCGCTTCTGGTCTTTGACGACGCGCCGATGAGAAATCCGTTTTCACTAGGGGGGTCTGCCTGTGTCCACTGCGGTTGTGCTTTCCTTTGGCGCTTCTTCGTTTGGACTAAGCAACAGGAGTGCGCGCTGTGCTTTTCAAAATTTTCTTCTAGAAACGCAGCGACTCCAATGCTAATTTAAATTTTATATTATTTGTTTTTTTTTTCTATTTATTTCTGTTTTTTTCTGATTTTCAAAAATTGATCTCAATATTTTATTTTTCTCTCAATCAGTGCAAAATTGAACCATTACATGTGTTGCATTCTAATTTCCACATAAAGCCATCGTCCCGTCTTCGATCTGCAAGCTAATAGGTCCCCTGTCGTTGCCTCGTCCAATCTGTCAGCCTGTGCCATATTACTAATGCTTTTCCTCTATAAATGCTCCTCTTTCAAACAGTTCACCGCCTGTGTCTTGGGTACTTCCTCGTAGTGAGTGTGTGCCATTTTATTTGAGGCCAACCGACCAACCAACGGTACGGGTTGTTCGGTTTGAAAAGCCTGCCACGCTGGGAGTTTTATTCTGCTGGTTCGCTGCTACCCCGTAAATTCTCTACAGTGGTGACTCCTGCCTACGACATGACCGACCCCAGCACTACCGCTACAGGCGGGCTTCCGCCTGACGCTGCGTTGCGCCCACGGGAGGTCGCAGCTATCTAGCTCCGCCTGCCGACATTCTGTCTGAAGTATCGGCAGATATGGTTCGTCCAGGTAGCCATTTTCTATCTGCACCACGTCACCTCAGAGGTATCTCGGTTTCGTTGCTTACTTGCCAATCTGCCTCCTGAGGTGGCTCAAGAGGTGGCGGATGTCATCGTTAGACCCTTGGGCGAGACTCCGAACCGGCGACTTAAGCAGTGCATTCTGGACCGCACCACGGTCTCTGAGGCTGTGCGCCTCCAGCAGCTACTCACCTGCGAAGAGCTTGGAGACCGCCGCCCCTTCCAGCTACTCACTAGCATGCGGCAGCTCCTGGGCGCAAGCAACGCCGACTCTTCCTGCAGCGTTTGCCGCAGTCTACCCGCCTCCATTTGGCTTCTGCGGGGGGCCTGCCCATTGACTGCCTCGCCCAGCTAGCTGATCGAGTCCACGACGCCCTCTCCTCTCCACCACAGCCTTCTGTCATTTCACGATTACAGACCCGGATCGACCAGCTGGACGCTTCTCTCGATGCCCTTCGGACATCCTCTGATGCCCAGCACGGTTTCTTCTCACGTCCTCGCCGCCGTTCGTCTTCGCCGAGGGGATCGCGCTCTTCCAGTCCTCGCTGTCAGCGTATTTGCTGGTATCACCACACTTTTCAAGACCGCGCCTGCGAATGCACTGCACCACGCAACTGGCCGGGAAACACGCTGCGAGACCACTGACGGCGGCATGTGACCTCGCCCTACACCCTGGCCACTTTTTCATGGTCATGGATCGCATTTCCGGCCTCCGTTTCCACGTCGACACTGGTGCTAAAGTCAGCGTACTGCCGTCCTCGAAGGCAGACCGTACTTCCAATTCACCTGGACTTACTGTCCATGCGGCCTACTCAACCTCTATCGCCACGTATGGTCACCGGTCCCTCACTCTGGGCCTTTGCCTGCGGCGCACGTTTCGGTGGGTGTTTATCATCGCCAACGTCCATCAACAGATCCTCGATTCCCACTTACTGACGCATTTTGTACCGGAGGTCAGCATACGTCGCCATCATTTCATCGACAGTACGACGCGCCTTTCCATCACTGGCGTTGTGTTGGCTGTCGCTTCCACTGGAATCGGCACGCTGATCCCATCATGCCCATATACCCAAGTCCTCACAGACTTTCCCGAAGTAACGAGGCGTTGTAATCTCCGCCAGCCAGTAAATCATGATCTAACCCATCACATTTCACGCGTGGTCCAACTGTCGCAGCTCGTCCACCCCACCTCTTCAGTGAGCGCCTGGCGATTGCTAGACGGGTATTCGACCCCATGATCCTGCTGGGTATTATTCGTCCTTCGTTCAACACTTGGGCCTCACTGCTTCATCTGGTGCCCAAGAAAGAACCGGGTGACTGACGTCCGTCTGGTGACTTCAGGGCTCTCAATGCTCACACGGTCCACGACAGCTATCAGCTTCCACACATTCAAGACTTCACTGGACATCTGGAGGGATGCAAAATTTTTAGCAAAGTGGACCTTGCCAAACGTAACATAAAGTTCCCGTTGAACCGGCCGATATGCCGAAGACGGCCATCACTACACCCTTCGGCCTGTTTGAGTACGTCCGCATGCCCTTTAGGCCACGCAACGCAGCTCAAACTTCTCAAAGATTCATTGCTGAAGTGATGCGCGGACTCCCGGCTTTATTTGCCAACATCGACGACGTCCTCGTCGCAAGTCCTACTCCCCAAGATCACGAGCAACACCTCCGGGAACTCTTCTAACGCCTCCAAGTATTTGGCTTGGCCGTCAACGCCCAGAAATGTGTTTTCGGCCCTTCCGAGCTCGAGATCCTGGGCCACGACATCTAGGCGCAGGGAATTCATCCATTGTCTTCTCACGTCAAAGTTTTTCAAGACTTCGCAGTACCCACTACGCTACGCAAGCTCCGCGAATTCCTGGGTCCAGTGAGTTTTTCCCGGCGATTGATCCCGCACTGCGCCGAGATTCTTCACCCCCTGAATTTAATGAGAGGCGAGAGTGCTACATTGCATTATCAGAGGACTTCCTTCGAATTAAATAAATGGTTCATAACTGAACCCTCCTTCTGTCACTTATCCAGCCTCAAGACGTTGGTGTCTTCATTTTTTGTCGCAATATTGCTTTGTTATCCTTCAAAGCTCTCAGGCGGCCATGGACATTTAACCGTTCTTGTGTAGGAACAGTACTACAAGTGTAGGAACTACACAACGATGTCGTTCAGCAAAAAAGGCAACAATAAGGAGCATTCATAAGAGTAAAGGTAAAAAGCACATAATAAATATTATGCCCTGTTAGAATAAATATCTTTCTCATGAAGTAGCTCAAGTTTCTGAAAACCGACTTAATTTCCGTATACACAAGAAAAATTTCGGTCAACACAATCCGTGTGGTGCATTGATTTCTTTACTGTTGGCTAAGCCACGAAGACACGGATCACCTACGAAAGCCCTTACGCATTTTATTAGATATCTCGCAAAATCCAGGACAGATACCATATTGTGGGTAGCATGGCGTCATAAAACGTACATTGGCATAACAAAGTTTGTTCAAACCTTCAGTCGCAATGTTTTTTTCTTTAATTAGAGGCAGCTGTCCAGAATAAATCACCTACTAAATTATTTTTTGAAATGTTTTTAACTTTGAATGAAGTTTCTTGGTAGAGAGAGAGAGAGAGAGAGAGAGAAAAGGACGGAAAGGCAGGGAGCTTAACCAGGCGACGCCCAGTTGGCTACCCTACACTTGGGGAGGGGAACAAAGGGAAAAAAAGGAAAAAGAGCGGCAAGGAAATGAGTCTTCTAAGTGACCAGCGACCACTATGTCACAGGGACAGAGGGCGCGCACTGAAAACTTAAAGATTATAGGCGGGAATGCAACCCCGAGTCCCTTAGGAAATTCAGGAGAGCTTTCACCGCTTTCCGTTGTCTGGAAGGTTGTGTCCAAGGCCCCAGAACGTTAGACTCTGTTAAAGGACGCGAGTCCAAGCGGAGCAGAGAAGCAACTAGGCAACCGCGCTCTCGCTCAAAACGAGGACAGTCACAGAGGAGGTGGCTGATCGTCTCGTCACAACCACACTGGCCACACGCAGGAGTCAGCCATTGAGATGAGATGGGAATAGGCGTTTGTGAACGCCACTCCCAGCCACAGGCGGCACAACAGCGTAGTATCACTGCGGGGGAGGCCGAATGGTATATGATGTTGGAGCAAAAGGTTGAAGTGATGCGAGAGGGGTGTCCAACCTCCAGGGGAAGACCACGACGTTACAGTCAGGTTTCGGGCGAGCAGTTGAAGGTGCCTTGCTGCGTCAGCTCTTGTCAGTGGTATGCGGACAGTGTTGGTTGTCTCGTGAGCCGATCGAGCAGCATCGTCAGCTAAGGCGTTACCAACAATGCCGCTATGGCCTGGTACCCACTGGAAGATGATTTCATGGTCTTGTTCGATTGCCTGGTGATGCAGATATCGTATCTCCGCTATAAGTTGCTCATGGTCGCTATGTCTCAAGGCAGATTGAAGACATTGTAGGGCAGCTTTTGAATCACAGAAAACAGCCCATTTTTGAGGTGATTGTTGTGAGATATACTGTACCGCCGCAAGAAGTGCGGCCAACTCTGCTCCAGTAGAGGTAGTCCGATGCGAAATTTGTTGATGAATTTGAGTCTGTCGCGCAGGAACGACCACAGCGCAAGCAGAACTAGTAGAGGTTACTGATCCATCCGTATAGACGTGAGTACGGTCCCAATATTCGAAGTGGAGCATGGACAGTGTCAGTTGCTTAATAGCTGGCGTCGATAAATTTGACTTCTTCGCTATCCCCGGAATAGCAAGGCGCACACATGGGAGCCGCGTACACCACAGAGGAGAGGGAGATAGTGCTGCCGGGGTGAACTGTTGTGGGATCGACGACTGTTGCGTAGTTATCACCTTCGCAAATGAAGAATGTGGTCTCTGCAGTGGCAAAGGCGCAAGGTGACGCTGTGGAATCCTTGAGATATGACGTATGTGCATTCGCAAGCAATCTAGGACAATATAAGTAGAGATCGGGTGGTCTTTGGCGAGTGCAATGCTACCCTGTGTTGATGCGCTCCGAGGGAGACCTAGGCATGTGCGAAGGGCCTGACCCTGCACTGACTGGAGGCCACGCATGTTAGTTTTGCACGTGTTTGAGAGTACAGGTGCACTGTACCGCAAGCATCCCACAAATAGAGCTCTGTGCAACTCCAGCATTGACTGGACCGACGAGCCCGATGATTTTCCTCCCAGAAATCCAAGTAAATGAGCGATAGATGTTAGCTTTTTTTTCAGTAGAGTGCAATGCGGGCAACCATGATAAATTGCGGTCGATCAGGATCCCTAGGAAACGATGAGATTTGCTGTAAGAAATGACTTGACCGTCGATGCGTACCGGATATGGAGTCATACATTTACGTGTAAATGCCACTAGCGCGCACTTTTCCGGTGAAACGCTGAGACCTTTCTTCTGGAGATAGGAAGAAGTGATCGATGCTGCCCGCTGAAGTCTTGCACGCACCTGGGGACGCGTCACAGAGGAGGCCCAAATGCAGATATCATCGGCGTACATACACACCTGGACGGTGTTGGGGAGGTTCTCAGGGAGGGCGATGAGAGTCAGATTAAACAATGCAGGGCTAAGGACACCGCCCTGGGGCACGCCACGGTAGGTGTAATGCGCAGGCGTCGGGCCATCTTCACATTGGATAAAAATGATCTTTTGGACAGATAGCTCTCTATCCACGCAAACATCCGACCACCGATGCCCACAGCTTCCAGCGCATCAAGGATGGCCTCATGGGTCACGTTGTCGTAGGCACCTTTTACATCCAGAAAGAGTTCCACTGACAAACGTTTCAAGTGCTTCTGTTGTTGAACCGTGGATACGAGGTCAACGACATTGTCAATAGAAGAGCGACCCCGCCTGAAGCCGGCCATAGCGTAGGGGTATATTTTGTAGCGTTCGAGGTACCACTCAAGGCGCGACAAAATCATTTTCTCCATGACCTTTCCTACGCAACTGGCCAAAGCTATTAGCCTATACGATGAGAGCTCGAGTGGAGATTTCCCTGGTTTTAGTATGGGTATGAATCGACTCGATTTCCATTCTTGAGGAACAGCACCGTCAAGCCAAGAGTCGTTGTAGCGTTTGAGGAGCTCTTCTCGCGCGCCGTGGCCAAGGTGGGACAGCGCAGCATATGCGATTCCATCTGGCCCTGGTGAAGGCGAACGGCGACATCCTGCAAGAGCAGCGTCGAGTTCCTCGCGAGAAAAAAGGACATCCATGGCTGAGACCCGTGAGGCAGGAGGAACACGCCGGGAACTCGAAGAAGTTGGTACACCAGCAATTTTCCTGCAGTAGTCCGTTGCTACCTCAGACTGCTGTCGATCTTGGTAGACCGCCAACGCATAGAATGGTTATCTTTGCTGCGGAAGTGTACGGAGGCCCCGCACAGTACGCCATATGAGGGACATGGGCTTGCGGGGATCCAATTGCTGACAAAAGGACCTCCAGCGCTGGTTCGCCAGCTGATCCATTCTTCGTTTGATTTTTTTCTGCGTACGTCTCGCCTCCCGTAGATCATTTCAGCACTTGGTTCGTCTGTATCGCTTTTTGCTCGCCGCCGAAGAGCACGCAGGCGTTCTAGTTCAATATCAAAATCACTGCGTGTTCTTGAGGACGTGATGTGACTTCTCGCAACGTTCATAGCATTAGCTATAGTGTGCTCCAGCCTGCCAGTGAGGGCTTCTTTGCTCGTCTCCTACATATGTTTTCGAAATACTGCCCAGTCGATTCGCGCGAGTTGGGCTGGGGTGGACGCACCAAGGCCGTTTATTTTGAGGTAGGTAGGAATGTGGTCACTTCCATGGGTCTCCACATCACAAAACCAGCGAACACTCCGGTGCAACGACCTTGAAACTAATGTCAGGTCCAGGCAGCTGCTGTAGTGACAGCCGCGCAGGTATGTCGGACTGCCGTCATTCATAACATACAGATCATTGTCGGAAGCAAATAACGCCAGATGCCTTCCTTTGGAGTTAATTCTGGTGCTTCCCCATAGCAAATGGTGGGCGTTAAAATCGCCAGTAATGATCCAAGGAGCACGGGTTTCTTCCATGATGGCCTTCAGCCTTTCGCAGTCTAATTGAGAGGAGGGTGACACATATGCTGCAATCAGTGTGAATTCTAGCGTTTTTGTCTTGATTAAGAAACACGCGTATTGATTGTCATTGTGAGGTGGAACTGGGCAGCAAACATACGTCATGACAGTGCGGAGGTATACCAAGACTTGGCTGCGCTCCCCGCATGTAGGGGCGAAAAAAGATTCGTACCCGGAGAGCCTGATTGCTTCTGATAATTTGGGCTCGCAGATTACCAATATCGGAAAGTAGTTAGTGAATACGTAAGGACGAAAACTTGACATTCGCGACCTCAGACCTCTTGCGTTCCATTGGAAGATCGCGGCGCCTCTGACTTCCTCACGAAAGGTGGGAAGGTGGCCAGCCATTATGGATTAAAGTCCTTGAAGTGCTGAACCCAGGGAGTCCAGCACTAGTAAAACGCTTCGAGCAGTTGGGGATTGCAGAGCCTGTAGGAGAGGCCGAATTACGTTGACCACGGTCTTTAAAATCACGAGGGTTTGGCGGTCTTGCTCCGGGAGCCCGTCTGCAGCGGCCGACGTGCTCAGCGATGGGAGCTTACGTGGAGGGGCCTCAGGAGGACATAATGACGGAAGCGCTGGCCAAGGATCGGAACCTGATGACATCTGGCCACCCTTGTCCACAGAGGGCGGACGGAGCACACTGGGGCGAGGTGGAACAGGAGGTGGAGGAGGGTGAGCAGGAGGCGCCAACAGCGCGTCGTTGCGGCTGTCATTGGCAGCAGCCTGTCTGGATTTCCTCTTGCGTCGGGCACGTCTCTTGCGAACGATCGCGGCGGCTTCGCGGTGCGTCGAGTTGTCTCGGACCATTTGTCTTAGGACAGCACGCTCTTCTTTTAGCCGTGGGCAGTCTCTAGATGAGGCGTCATGGGGACCGTTGCAGTTTGAACACCTGAGAATTTGTGCTGTGCATGTCTCAGAATCATGAGGCTCGGCACACCGGGAACACACACTCGCGTTGCCGCAGACTCCGCTAACATGGCCCAGTTTCATACAATTGGTGCATTGTAGGGGCTTTGGTATGAATGGCCGTACTGCGTGACGAAAAAGGCCTACCTTCACATGTGACGGAATGCTGTCGCCTTTGAAGACAATCTTGACACAGCGAGATTTCCCAAGACGTGAAACTCGGAGAATCACGGTGCCTTCGTTTCCTGGCTTCACAAGTATGGGCAGATCTTCTTGCGTGATCGTCTCATCGACGTCATAGATGACGCCAGAAGAAACGTCCTCGCCGAGCGGGATAACTGTACACCGCCTCGTTCCACACCATTCAGCAGCCGATGGCTAACGCAATGAACACAGGGGATTGCCGATTTTCTTCGTTCACTATGTTTTGAGGCAGCTGGTCGAAACATTATCCACAGAAGAGGTGACCAGTGCTTGAGCGTACCTTCGCTTCGCCTATAGAAGAAAGAGATTAATTTCATAGATATGGGCCAGTAAGTGCGATTATTGGATGAATGTTGTTTTTGCTAGTGTTGCGTGCCTTTCTTATAAATTGCGTTATGGTGTGGCATACTGCGTTATCTAAGGCATACGGCGACGTATTTGGCACGCCACACAGAGTCAACAATATTCGTGATGAGCAAATCGACATGGGCAAGGCTTGGTTTACACAGAAATAAGGGCCCACTGTAGAAGAAATGTACTTGAGTAAAAGATGTTTTTGGGAAAGTTGGTAACATTCTTAATTCATTCCGGCAGCGAAGAAGCACAAACACACAGAGAAGAAACACGCAAAAACATGGACGAACGAACACGGACGAACAAGTACAAAGAAGCGTTCGTCCGTGTTTTTGCGTAAAAGCTCCCGGAGCTTTTATTTCAGTACTAAGCTTATAAGGAGGCGTCCGCTACGCAGCCATGAAAACTCATTCATTTGATAAACATCACTGTCATGCCTGCACAAACAGCGGTGGCACAGCTGGCCTAGCTGGAGTTCAGGCACTGGTGCACTTGTTGCAGCTCCTCCTTACTGCAGTACTACTCGAACTCGTCTTTTTGATTTGTGTTGCAGTTTTGCTGATTGGTTTATCAGGGTGCTGGTTCCACCAGTGCCAGTACCTGTGCTCCCTTGAAGAGAAGCTACCTCCGCACTTGTCACGGGTAAACAGCACGCGTTGAACAGCACCCGCTGCAATTAGAAAGAAAGCGAACAACCGAAAAATCTAGAGAAAATATTGTAACAAATGTTCCGTCAAATTAATATTCGCGGATGACAACCGGGATGTGTTAGTACCCCTTTACCTCAGTTTTAGAATGGTAATCGCGAGTGACCGACCGCAGAGTGCGCTCCAGCAAATCGCACATTTATCACAAATAGTTAGGCAGCCAAAGGAGCGAGGACGCTCTGTGTTAACGTCTTTTAGAGGGTGATGAAAATAAAGAATTCATCACTTTTCTTTGTTATCACTCATTCAAGCGGTGACGATCTCTGCGAAACTGCTGCTCTCAGGCTTGACAGATAACTTCCCTGAGGAGTTTGCGCGCAAGCCGAAAGGGAGGAGATACTCATCAGCTCCAGATGGTAGTTTACACTGTTCGCGGATCGAACGCGGTGCGCAGCTGCTATACAAGTTACCATGGAGGAACTCAGGGCCAATGCTCATCGTCCCGGATGCGACAGTCGCATGTATTTGTTTTGAAAATTTCAACAAGTGTGTGTGGACGACAGCTCCGCTAATAAAATTTTACCAAAATAAAACCCTCCAAGAATTTCACTGTCTTTTCGTCTAAGGTGTACACATGAGGGCAGAGTGCACAGAATCGAAAGTTTGTTATAGCGCAGTGGAACCAAGCCAAACTTTTATTGAATAAAAGAATAAAAAACATTTTCGCGACTTAGATTCGAACCAGCGGCGGCCCAAAAAGATCAGCTTCTCTGGCCACTGCGCGAGAGCACTATGCCATTTCCACAATTTTTTTCTTTATTGCATTGCAATCAAACCCGCTAATGCACCAATTATTTTATGTATCATCTTCATCATCAGCCCCACTACGAACACTGCAAGGCGAAGGCCTCTTCCTTGTCTCTCCAATTAACCCTGTCCCTCGCCCGCTGTGTCTACCCTAGACACGCAAACTTATTAAAATCTAATCCGCCCACCTAACTTTCTGCCGCCCCCTGCCACGCTTGCCTTCTCTTGGAATCCACTCCCGTTACCATTAAGGACCAATGGCTTCTAGCATTGCCAAAAAGATTCCCTGACCAAACCCGTTTCTTCCTCTTGATTTTGAAGAAGATGTAATTACCACGTCTTTCACCCCTGGCCCACTATGCTCTCTTCATGGCACTCAAAACTACACAAATAATACTTCTTTCTGTAGCTCGTTGCATTGTCCCTAAATTAAGTTGAACCCTCTTTGTTAGCCTCCACGATTTTGCCCCATAGGTGAGTACCGGTAACATACAGCTGCTCTATACTTTCCTCTTGAGGGATATTGGTAACCTGCATTCGTGACCTCAAAAAACATGCCATATGCGCCAACCTCGAGGTTCCCTTGCGAGGCTGTTGAACATTACTTTGGTTTTCTGTATGTTAATTTTTATACCCACCGTTCTACGCTGCCTAACTCATTGCCCCTGCTTTCCAGCTCATCTCCTGGATGGCTTAGCAAGGAAATGCCATCAGCGAATCGCAAATTTTTTAGGTATTCTTCATTAACACGTATCCCAAAATGTTCCCAATCTAGGCTTCAGAACACGTCCTGGTAATAGACAGTCAATAGCATTGGCGAGATCGTGTGTCCCTGCAAGACACCCTTTCTTGCTGTAATTTTATTGCTGACTTTATTGCTGACTTCAGTCGTTAGAGATATTTTGCAACATTTTCGCATAAAACTCTTCTACTCCCTGATTCCGCAATGCCTGTATGACAGCTGACGTTTCCGCGGAGTCAAATGTTTTCCCGTAACGAATGAACGCTATACGTAGGAGTTGGTGATATTTTGCTCATTTCTCAATAATCTGATTGATATTGTGAATATGGTCTATTGTCGAGTATCCTTTATGAAAGCCTGCCTGATCATTTGGTTGATTGAAATCTCAGGTTACCGTAATTCTATTTGCGATTAACATGATAAATACCTTGCAGATGCCATTGGGCCGTAATAATTCACTATCTTCATCAGTGAATACTTTGCAGGCGGCGGGAATTGATCAGTCTGAAGTTTTTCAAGGCGTTTCCGTCGCTTTTCTTATTAATTAAGATATAATTAGCTTTCTTCGTATTTTTGTTTTTCTTTATTTGTGACTTACATTGCACAAATCAAGGAAAAGCAAGCAAAAGGTAGTTTTGCAACTGACAATGGCCTGCTCTTCCTATACAATGAAACACTAAAACACTGTATCGCACTGATTAGGACTAACACATTGTAGGTAGTATGGGAAGCATAGGTATGCTCGAGGTCATAGGGCATTCAGTCTGCAGTGTGGCTAGTTTTTCGCGCCCAACTTACCTTCCGTTCTTCAAGAGATCGGCTGTTATCTAATCTTCACCAGCTGCTTGCCCCTTTGCATTGCTCCTACGGCTTTCTTTACTTCCTCTTTACTGGCAGGATGTCCCATCTTTCTGCGCTCCTTCAACTCTCATGAACGTTCTGATTACATGGACGACTGCATAGATGTGTGTAATTCTTCAGCTGCATTAACTATCGTCTCTATACTGCTAATGACATTGCGCTCTTTCTTTCTTAGCGCATACATCTGGTTTTTACCTATGCCTAGTTTTCTGTTCACCACTTTTAGGCTACCTCCGTTCTTGAGAGCATGCTTTATTTCTCTATATTAAACTTCCTTATTCCGGCCACCTTGGGCTAATTCTTAACTTTCGTAGCGCTGACAGTTAGCGTTTCTATATCTGACTTTTTACCTTCTCAGATAGCTTACCGGTACCCTGTCGAATGATCCTACCGCCTACTTCTACTGCGTGCTCCCTAATGATAAACGTGACATTATCGTAGATTGTTTGAAGTTTAAGGTCGTCTTCATAAGTTAGGGCGGAATATCTGTTGTGCAGTGATATCCTGAATTCCTCTACTTTCCTTCTTACCCCTAACTCGTTAATGGGCTTTCGCTCCACTGTTTCCGTCCATTCTCCCTTCAGGCCTAATCTATTTCGAGCCCTTACCATTCTCTGAGCGCTACTACGCACCTTCGCGAGCACCACCCCGTCCTCTCCGATGCCAGGGTGAGCGCATAGTGTAAAATATATTTAATTTTTATTCTGCCATGGCGGCTCTCCCGCATCCACTTGCTGTTCTTTTCTTTAATGAAGAAGTTATTCATTATCAGTAAGTTATTTCTATCTGCGAGCTCTACTAATAACTCTCCCATTCTATTCCTGGAGGCTATGCCATAGCGGGCTACCGCCTGGTTTCTGGCCTGCGTCTTGCCTACCTTCACACTGGAGTCACCCATTAGTACAGTGTACTGTGATTTTAAGCCGAAAACCTTTAATGCCTCATACTGTCGTGACCAAGGAATGTTAGCAAATGTGTCCGCATTTCGGCGTCAATACATAAAAAATAAACTGTCAAGGCTGGGAATCGAACCAGGACATTTGGCATTTGAAGTGTAGACGCTACCAATCCGCCACGAAGGCTCAGGGTTTGGTATGAATAAAGGCGCATCTAGTGAATGCATGGGCTTCCTAAATAAAATAAAAACCTAACGAAGGTAAGAAAAAAAGATAAAAATTATGTAAACATAAAAATAAACAAAGTGCGCCAAGAAACACTTTCGCCTTGCAGCACTTTGGAGAGCCAAAGTGCCCCCTGAATATTTACTTTGTTCTTTGTCGATGCCACGTCTTCATAGAATCTTCGAACATTCTGGTCATCATGGATGGATGTAAGCGCGTAGACCTGCACTACCTTAATATTGTACCTGTTATTAAGCATAACTGCGATATCTGCCATTCTCCCATTAATAGAGTACAACTCCTCCATGTTGCCAGCAATATACTGATTGTTTCGAAATCCCACACCTAGTTCTCGTCTGTCGTCTGTTCGCTAATCCACGATTGCACAATGCATGCCGCCGCATAGTACTGTATACGACTAACTATTCCACACACACTTTTCCGCTATGCAGACACATATTCTCACAACCAATCACACATGGTGTTAAACTGCAACACACGCTCGTTGTTGAGCTCTGTTCGAGTGGCATATACAACACACTATTTGCTCAGTGCATTCCGCATCATCGTCATCACCAAATACTATGTGGTTTCGAAAAGAACAGGGAGATATGTGAGGAGATACCAGCTGCGAGTTGTGTTCTCCGTCATTCAGGTTTGATCTAGGTACAAAACGGCTGCCATTGGAAAATCTTTCTGAATTCCATCTTCTGGCTATTCATGTTAAAAATAATCAGCAATGAAAGCATCCCAAAGAGAGGACCTTTGTGTTTTTCTCAAAAGAGTTTGTGCTGAAAAATAAAGAAACTTTGGGAACTGTAAACTCCTACACGTGCGTCTAAGCGGGACCTGAGTATAATGCAAAATCAAAACTTTACAAAGCCGGGTTCAAACTTTGCTTTATTTATTATCGTAATATTCTTTACAAAGGTTTAATTCGCATTACGTAATGCAGGTATTTACGGGGACAATCAGCTTTTCGCTGTGTCAGCGCATTGTTTTTTATAATTTTACAGGTGCAAACGGATTTTTAAACTAATAATCGTTCCTTTTGAAAGCTAGAGCATACAAAGGAGGCATCTATGAGGCAGGATAAAGAAAAAATACCTTGCAAACGTTGGCACGTAACTAAGGGCTTAAAACTGAAGACTTGAGTGCTCTCAATCTGCCACCAACAACTTGCGACGCTGCAGTTTGCGACGCTTCAAATATTTTTCAGTCACAGCTGGCAGTAGTTCCTGTGCAAAAAAAAAATGGGAGGCGCAGATATTTCCTCACTTTCGGCGGATGCCTCATCCCCGGGTTTCGATAAATAAGCAGCAGCAAGGAAAAACAATGTGAGAGACAAGCGCTCTAGTTGCAGAATAAAGCTACTGCGACCACCTAGCTTTTATTACAACCTTGCAGTGCAATTTGCAAAAACATTGCAGCACAAGCTTATATGGATGGTCAAAGTTGTGGTGCGCTGCTGACCAAGTAGTAATGACAATAATCATAGAATTAGAAACAAAAAAGAGTAGAGCTACGTGTTGTTATTAACGTTTGGAATCAACACGCCCTGCCGTTTCTAAAGTATTTTAAGCTGCGTATGAATCTGCGTTCTTAGTATCAAAACATAGGTCGAATTTTATGCTTGTGTTCACCATAGGACAACAGAAAAAAGAATTGATATTTATAATCTTTATGCCAGTTTTTGTTACTTTTATATCCCTATGTACCTGGAATTGAAAGTGTTTTTCTCGTACAAGCTTCTGCAGCTCCGCATAAAATTCAACAGCATTGAAGTTGCTTGAAAAAAAAAGCCTGTCGTCATTAAGCGAAAGATAGCTTTGAGGGACAAGCGATAGTTCGATGGGGAACAGATATAAACAGCTGCTGTATACTAAAACTTCAGCGTCTATATGAGATCCTCTGCGTCACAAGCTTTTGAATAATTTAAGAAAGGCGACCAGGAGACAACACAAAAAAGCTGTATCCTGCACCATGCAAATTATCAAGATTCTTCCCTACCGCGTTCAAGAAAAAGAACCACAAATGCAGATAATGACGAACTGGGCCACTCAAGAAAGGCGCAAGTGGCATTGTGCACGAAGTTTATTTGTCACACAGCAGTTCCTATATCGGTCAATGTGGATTGGTCTTTCAAGAGAGAGCGAAAGAGCTGATGTTCCTCTTGAAAACAAGGTAACTGGAGAAAAACACGAACAACACAAACAGAAGTGGAAGGGACGCGGGCAGACTGACAACTGAATTTTTTTGTATGGAAGATGGTAAAGGAAATTTTTACAGCCTGTCTTCTGGTGAGTATTCCCACGTTCACAAGCATTGTTGTGCGTGCAAGAAAAAAACTGGAGAAGTTGCGCCTTCCGATTATAGACAAGACAAACATTTTTTACAGGCACAGTGACGCCTTACCTGAGAGTTGTTCGAGGCCTATATTACAAAGAAATAAACCACACGTGTGTCCTAGCGATCATTCCGTAGAACTTTCAGATTGTGAAGCGCAATTTCTAGGCGTGAGAATGTGACCACAACTACTTGGCAGCGATGACCACGTGGTTTATTTTTTTCGCGCATTCGTCATTCATCGAATAAAATTCAGTTGTGAGTGCGCGCGTTCTCGGCACTTCTGTCTCGGTTGTGCGTGTTTTATGGCGCAGTGACGTCATTTTCAAGACGCGCATCCGTCGAGTAGCCCAGCTCTCCGTTCTACTACAGCAGAGTTTGCAAAAATAATGCTGGAAGCTATTAAAAAAAAAAAATCTTGCAGAGAAATCATTCAAGCCTGGAATATTTCGATGGCCAGTGACAGATAGGTTGGCACGCTCCCTGTTTCGTTATCATAGGAGGAAGTAACGTTTCTCGAAGATTTTGTGAATTACAGGAAAGTTTTTGCTATTGCTGCCGCTTTCTAATGGTTCTCTTGTTTTTGTGTTTATTATTTTACCCTTGACACTGCATTTGGTATGAACGTTCTACTTTGCATTTTCTATGGTCCTTGTTTTGGAATGTCGTCCACTGTTTAGTTGTGCGCCGTCGCCTGCTTCCCTGTCTGATGTTGCCAGATAAAATTAGCGTGAACCGCCAAGTAGGACCGCGATGACGGACTAGAAAAGGCGTTATAGGTGCCGCCTCTCGAGCTTACCGCGCATGCACAAACTTTCGCCATCTGGCCGCGCTTCCGCTCACAGAAGCGCTGGCTGCGCGTTGCCGTGTTTCCTGTATGCATGACTCATGTTAGACGTCAAATACGACGGTGTTATCCACCTTGCCCCCTGATCCCCTGCAGCGCTGTTCGTTGGCAACATTCATCGGCAATACAGTCAAGTTTCTCTCCTACGTGCACCGCTCCATCCGAACAATTCTAATTTGGAAATATGATTGCTCGTGCGATTCGGCTGCGGCGCGAAGTACGCTGCTGACGAAACGAAATCAGAGCAGCAGAAGCTCCGGCAGTAGTAGAAAGGGCTACTCTAGCGCGCAGGCCTATTCAAGTTATCGTGCAACAAAGCAGGTCGGGGGTGTGCGCTGCTACACAAGGCCGCTCTGCTACACAAGTTCCTCATTAGCGACCAGCTAGTGAGCCGCCGAGCCCATGCATAGCTTTGTCGTGGGGTGTCTCGGTGTTTTGTTTTTTTCTCAGGCAGTGATCACGCACCTGACATTAGACAGTGAGGCAAAAAAATCATCTTCGATTTCATCGGTTGGCAGGGAGCAAGAAGCTGAAGGGTTGAAATGCGGGCCAGTTGGTACATTGTAAACGGAGAAAAAACCAGTCACACAAGACGACGGACAAGAAGAGTGTACACACCACAACGACTGGACTAACAACTGAAGTTTATTGGAAAATACATGGCCCGAGGAAGGCCAGCAGAGCATGCGCAACAGCATCATCACTAATCACTGCGCGAAAAGAGACAAAGACAAGAAATCTAAACTATCGTGGACGACCTAAAAAAGCAAATTCTTTTTCAAGTAGGCGCACCGAAGTTGTGCTTATACAATCAGAGCCTAACAAACCGATATGATATGCCTCCAGTATTTCCCGCTCCTGTTTTCCCTTGCCTCTACCAAGAATGGTGGTATTGCCGAACAAAGGATAACAGCCACATTCATTGCAATGGCGAGGCAAGTTTGCACCGCCACCGGACCCCAGGGAGGAGTGATGCTCACGAAGCCGGTCATTAATACACCGGCCAGTTTGGCCGATGTAAACTCTCTCGCATGGGAGGGGGAACTTGTACACCACCTGTGCGACACATGTCGTGAAGCGATTCTCATGCTGCGTTGTGCAAACGTGGTTCCTTTCCCTGCCTCGAGAAATGCGCGAACAGAGTCCCGACAGCTTGCAAGGAGCAGAGAACACCATGCTCACTCCCTGCTTGGCCGCCACTTTTTTCAAGTTGTGGCTCACTTTGTGCACGTACGGCATGACCTCGAACTTCTTTCGTTCAGTTGGCCCAACGTCAGTCTTCTTCGTGCGTCCTTGCTTGAGGTTCTGAAGCAGCGATTCAGCCACTGCCTTCAAAAGTGGTTTAGGGAACCCCGCAGCTTCCAAACCTTTGCACTGATTGTCAAGGCTGGTTTTGATGGCATGGTGACAGCTTTTTCCCAGTGCATTGCGGAAACAGTTCATCGCAATCCCTCTCTTTACAATCTTAGAGTGCGCAGAACCGAAAGGTAACAAAGCTTTCTTGCTTCTAGGCGAAAACATCCAGCATAAATGGCCATCGTCAAGGAATGTTAGTTGCAGTTCTAGGAACCTGATAGAATGATTGCTAGGGAGTTCATGAGTAAAATTAAGAGTGCGTGAAGAAGCTTTAAAAGCAGTCAAAACATCGTCTACTGCTGCGGGCAGAGTGTCATTAGGTGAAAGGTCTAAAAATACTAAAAAATCGTCCACGTACCTAAAAACTTTGCACACACGCTTGTCATGAAGTAAGTTTTGAAGTGTTCTGTCAAATTTTGCTAAAAATATCTGGGAAAGCACTGGGGCAACGCTAGAACCAATACATATTCCATTTTTCTGAAGGAACAAGGAACCTTTGAATTCAACAACAGTAGATGACAGGTAAAAAGATAACAACTCCAAAAAAGAATCAACCGGCATGCCACATGCGTTCTGAAAGTTCACAGGACTGCAATAATCAATAAGATCACGCACGGCTGCAAAGAGTTCATCGTGGGGAATGCTGTAGAAGAGGTCCTCAATGTCAACCGAAAAAGCCGTGGTGGCACCGGGGATGCCGAGATTAAGTGCGTCAACAACCGCAGCCGAGCTGTATTTTCCAATAAACTTCAGTTGTTAGTCCAGTCGTTGTGGTGTGTACACTCTTCTTGTCCGTCGTCTTGTGTGACTGGTTTTTTCTCCGTTTAGCAAGAAGCTGTACTCTCTTGTGTTATTTTAATAATATCTCTAGAGCTACGACTGTTCGCTCAGTAGTTCAGTGCGCTATCATGGAACGAGTCGGCAAACTTCACGAGAGTGGCTGCATGCGCACGAAGCACACGACTGGGTCACAGTCATCTCCAAGTATGTTGCTTAAGCTGCGCACTTGCCGGCGGTTGTTTTCTGCAGTTATCGCATTGTTTGGAAAGCTCAGAGCGATCCACGTGATGATAACTGCATGCAGCATGCTCAGCGTTTGCAGCGAACATCACAGTAAACATTTTGCTTGTTCCTTTATTAGAGAGGCTGATAGTATCTGATGCTGTTCGTTTCAGAGCTGTCTGTGCGCTCAGAGGCACGCAGCACATTCGACCGGCTGAAACCAAGCTTTTTTACTACATTCGGCTGGCTCTTCCCAAGCGCTTGCCTCTGTGAAGGGCGCCTCGAGGCGTTCCGAATTTCTTCGCATAGCGTTTGGATACCTTGGAAAATTCAGCTCAAAAAAGGAATGAGTACAAAGGAAGAAGATACAGACGAGCCGAAATCGCCCAGCTCAGCAAAATCGGGGAAAGCGGTAGGGCGAACCAACAAGAACGAAAGAGAGACCCAAGAACGCAGGACAAGGGCTGAACTACGAAAAGAATATTCATTTTCAAATGGGCCATATTATATACAATCCAAAACGCCAAGAGCCCAGTGGCATGAGCAACCACGAAAGTGCAAGCAGCGCCGACGCAACACGCGCAACACTCAACTTTATCGCTGAAGGCCAGATACCAGTAAAATCTCACTGTCGTGCAGCCAAACGCTGAAGGGAGTAACGAAGTTAATAAGTACAGAATGCCTCTTTAATTCACAGCAAAATTAGAGTCAACACGGCGAAGCGAAAGCAGAGTCAAAGGAAAACGCTAAACGACAACAAAAAAAAGATACAGTCAACAACAACAACCTGTGTCTGTGGCTAAAAAGAACTCTAAAATACCATC
Organism: Amblyomma mixtum; assembly: GCF_055824585.1. Lineage (NCBI taxonomy): Eukaryota > Metazoa > Arthropoda > Arachnida > Ixodida > Ixodidae > Amblyomma > Amblyomma mixtum. Next base: position 93,852,553 of record NC_143021.1, read on the forward strand.
AAATCCAAGAGGTCATGGGAAATCAGAAGACGGGTGCACCGGCGTTGTCGGCCGCTACAGTCGGTCGCTGCGCTTGCCTCGGCAACCAGAAGCTGTAGTAGCAGGCTGAAGCCGACGACGAAGTCAGAGGACCTGCCACCGGCTCTGATCGCATCTGCGGAATAGTTCCACAAGAATCAGCGATAGGCGTTCCGCGTTATGGCGGCGGCATGAAATCGACTGTGTACATTTTTGATTTTTTAAGAATTCCAGATCAACATGTTCTAAAGTGTGCCTAACAGTTCCTTAATAATTAATGCTAAATTAATTTGAATATTGTATTAAACCGTAATGCGTATTTTCTTAATATTGTTAACATTATTTTAAAGCTGAAAGGTTCTTGAGAAGAAAAAAATCTAAATTATGTCGTACACTTGCCTTCTTCAACCGACGAGGCGACAGAACTTCGAGCACACGCATCCGCCGTAGAATTACATGTTGCATGGAATCACAGGTGGAGGTGTGCCAGACACATCACACAGGGCAAGATAGCCGCCGCGGTAGACGTTGTCAATGTTGTCGTGATCCACGCATACCAGCAACAGTAGATTGTATCCCAGCGTTGTGCGCAGAGCTGTCAGCAATTGCTGCTGAATGGTGACCTGCCGGTAGTCGACGGCCAGCAAAGGCCGCCCCGGCCACAGACATACATACACGGCGCAGTACGTCTATATCGGGCAGTCTGGCTCTTTGATCAGCAAGCAGGCAGTGAACACAGCCCTGGGTACTGTCCAGTCGATAGTTGCTTCGCGTTCGCCAACTGCCAAAGCAGCCGCAATGCGCCTCAGCAGCGCGGGACACTCATCAAAAGTAGGCACAGTCCTAAGACGGAAGACTCGCCACACATCTAAGCGCTGGCGCTGCGCCATCCAGCTGCGCAGGCATGCTATCCGCCGGAGACGGAATTCGTCGCACTCAGCAGCTTGGACAGCTTCGCACAACGCACCGTGAACATCGGAGGGCTGCAGTTCCTGAAGTCGCGACAACCACGGCAAGCACTCTTCGTCCAAGCGCAACAATTCCGCTGCACTCAATCCACGCAGCAGACATTGCAGGTTTAACATCTGGATATCTGCCATTGAGGAGCCGAGTTGTGGTACAGATGCGGCGACGGTTAGCCGGCGTTCGTCGACGTAAGGAAGTGCACACCCCTCTCGATAAGATAACAAACGCAATCACTTCCATGGAACAGCGGTTTCCATTGCCCACAAGGAGATGTGCGGCTTAAAATTGCACTTCTGAGTGCTGCTGCTGATACATCTCATTCTATTGAGGCCGTATTTAGGGGTGGTTTCATCTAATGACAGGCGTCAAGCCCTCTGCCGGGCGCAATGTACTCAAGGCATCACTCAGAGGCACTCTATCTTTCTATGGTTTGTCATCCTGCATAGATTTTATGAAAGATGCGGAAGTACTTATCTCAGAAGGAGCACTGTCCAACGCGCCCGAAATGAAAAAAAAATGGGTACAATAAATTTAGCAGATAATATGAAGTCATGTGCCGCATTTTTTAGAAGCATATGCGTTAAGGGCTTACCAGCGTCTCTATAACAAGGTACTAGCTGGTTGTCCACATAACTCTTCGTTCTTTAATGCTGGCTGGCTAAGTACCTGCCCTTTCACGGGATTATTCTTGTGTGGGCTGGGCACAAAAAAAATGTTATCGAGTGGTCTAGGTGAGAGGAGCAAACGGCATGTGTTCACGAAGGCAGCTGGAGGCCAATGCCATTGTTCAATGTGGGTGGCTACTAGCTTTATCGATCGACGCACACCTCTTAAGCAAGTCACTCTGATAACTGTTTTTAGGGAAGGTAAGATAAAAGTATATAGAATCTGCCTCGGCACAGGTGACACTTGCCGTCTATTTGCCGTCTAAATACTGGTGCTGACAGCCGCTTGGACGGCTACAAACGCGAGAGTACACTCTTAAAGATTTGAGGCCCGCGTTCGGCAGATATCGTTTATTGCCTAGCTTCTCTCGGCGCAGCTCAGATAGCTCACCGAGTGCAACAAAATCTGCTTGCTGTTCTCGCTGGGTGTTTGCTATGGCGTTGCAATCGACGCGGAAAACTTCAGCGCAGGTTTCCCCATGTATATACTGCCAGCGTTCATTTCATATAGAAGCCCATAGGTTCAATACATGCCAACTTGTGGGTGGAAGCGAGCGTATTCATGGCACGATTGCAAAAGCGAGACCATCAATATTGTGACTAACCAGAAGAATGGCGGCAGCAGACGTAGACGGAAACCTCTGTGCGGCAGAGTTGATTCCCAAAAACCTAGCCCAGCCCAACCGCCACTAATGCGACTGTGTCCTCTTAGTCCTCTTCTTGAATCAGCGCGGAGGTAGCGCTGGTGAGGCTAGTGGCATTTGTCCCTCCACCGTAAAACGAAAGCATCGAGTTGATGCGATGCTATTTACAAAGAAATAGAAAAGCAAAAAAGGAAATGTCGACAGGAAAAGCACAGAGAAAAGTTTATAAATACAGTCGATAAGGAGAGGAAACCGAGGAAAAGTTAAGAATATCATGCACAGAACGAGAGCGTAGATTATATTACAGAGTGAGAAGCACTGCAGTCACGCGAGAGCTGCGATTTCAAGCCAGCCAAAGGAACAGTATAAGTTCGTAGCCGCCGATGGCCGCACTTCCATTAGGAACGACTAAAATTCGCGTTGCCCACGTGCCTACTGGCGGATCCGGAAAGCGTGGCGTCGCTGCGTACGGCGTTCGCAGCATCGTGCAAGAGCTTCGTTGCGACTGATTCATGGGACACACTCAAGGCTCGTTGGCAGGCAACTCTGGTGGCGGCCGGTCAAGACCGCAGACGCCGGGTAACTCATGCACTGAATGACACCCTCAAGCGCATCCGTATAGTGCAAAGGGGAGCACCCTTAACCTTTGCCATGAGCGATTACCTGAGTCTACTTAAAGCACGTTACCACGTGTTGCTCTGCAGTCATCACGGGCAGCTAGTCGTGCACACCAGCTCAAGCGGCCTATATCAGACCCGGCTGTGCTACGACACGTACGCGCAGGCACGGCAGAGGAATTAGCTCCCGCTACTGTGCCTTTCGTGACACTCCCAGACGGCACCCAAAGCAAAACCGCGTCCGATATCTGCACGATCTTTGCAAGTCACTTCTCGAACCTGTTCTCTACGGACAGTTGGCTAAATCTTCAAGATGGTTATGACGGGCTTCTACAAAGCTTTTTTGGAAACTTGCCACGAGTAGCTGAAGAGCTGCATGAAAACCTTTGCGCACCAGCCACAAGCCAAGAGCTGCACGCCATCCTGCAGAGTATGAATGCAGCCTCTGCCCCCGGTCCAGACGGCATTCCAACCAGTTTTTATTCAACGTTTTTTTACCAGATCCAAGGAGCACTGCTGAAAACGGTCAACGGCTTTCTCGCGGATGGGTTACGTCCAAACTTTTTCCGCGAATGCCACATCATACTCATTCCGAAAGCGGGCGGTGACCCCTCCGACCCGCAAGCATGGCGGCCCATAAGCCTCTTAAACACAGACTACAAAATAGTCGCATCTTTACGAAACAGAAGAATGCGGACGATTCTGCCTCACCTAATCCACCGTGCTCAAACCAGCAGCGTGCCTGACCGCTCTGTGTTTTCTGCATTGGCACTCACTAGAGACCTGTTCACATTTGCCAGCAGGACGGGCTTCACCGGGTGTTTTGTTTCACTCGATCAGGCGAAAGCATTCGATCGGGTGGAACACTCGTATTTGTTCGGAGTCCTCGAAGCCTTCGGATTCCCGCCGCAAATTGTCAGCAGGCTGCGCCTACTTTACGCAGACCTGAACGCTCATCTCTCCGTAAACGGCCACCAGAGCGCTCCCTTCTCAGTCACCCGGGGCATAAGGCAAGGATGCCCTCTCTCCCCAACATTTTTCGTGTTATGCCTGGATCCACTCATCCGGCGCATTAACGACAGTCCATCCATACGCGGCTTCCCTCTGCCTGGCCAGGGCCAAATCAAAGTTTCGGCCTACGCCGACGACGTGTCGCTTTTCCTCAAGGACGAGGATAGCTACGCCGCTTTTTCGCGGCTGTTTCTCGAGTACAGCGAGATATCAGGGGCCCTATTGAACAGGGGAAAAAGCAAGGCACTAAGGTTTGGCATCTTCACACCGAACCTTGCGGGCTAGGTGGAGTGGGTGCAGGGAGTGAAAGTCCTGGGAGTAGTATTCCTCGCCAGCGGAGAAGTAGCCCGCGAAACCTGGACTCACCTCCGCACGAAAGCTGAGAAACGCCTCTCGGTGGCGTCAACGTTCCGCCTTTCAATGGCAGAGCGCTGCTATATAGTTAAGTCTACAATCCTAGCCGCATGTTTTTTTGTCGCCCGCGTCGCAAACCCACCGCGCACGTTTGCTCGCATGCAGGCTAACCTCGGCCTGTGGCTCTTTCGTTTGGGCGGGCAAAACCGAACTTGTGTCACGAATGTTCATGCGCCTTCCATCGTACATGGGTGGGTTTGGTATACCTTGTATCCGCACTATGTGCAATGTGTTCGCCTTGCGAGGAGTACGAGATCTTGTACGCAACCCAGAATATATCCCGGGAGAACACTCCTCACATACTTTCTGGGTACAGCGCGCAATGTGTTTTTTACACAACACGTGGTTGGCCCTACAGCCGAGCGGCCGCCAGTATTTTTCGTTAACGTGCGTCGCACACTGGCGTCGTTGTCTGCCAGCGTGCCTGATCTGGATGTTGATGAAACCCCGCCCTCCAGGATGTGTGAAGCACTAACGGTAGCTGAGCTGACACGCGAACAACTCCAGAAAACGAGACGGGCACGCTGGCGCCAACTGACCTCAGCTGCGCTTCCTGCAGATGTCAGGGACTTCGGCTGGCTGCGAGTCTGGCGGGTCCTGCCCACAAGAGACCGCCTTGCGGCGTGGGGCGTGGCGCCCTCCGCCCGATGCCCGCAGTGCGGTCTCTTAGAAACATTGCGGCACGCAATGTTCGACTGTGTAGTGGCGCGCACCTTTTGGGTACTAGTGTCAGGAATGTTCGTAACCCGCCTCGAAGCGCGCACTAGTTCACGCGAACTGTTTACAAATATGCTCTTGTGTGTCGGCATGTTCGTTTTGTGGCGGCAGCGTGGAGCGGCTTCCTTAAATGGGCGTCCGCAAAGAGCAATGTTTCCAATGTTGCAGCGCCTCCGGACGCGCCTCTTTGAGCAAGCATGCGTGGACGCACTGACAATGAGCGAGGCTGAGTTCTTGCGCAAATGGTCGACATACTTTATCGTCCTGCGCGGCGGTCGAGTGTCGGCTTTCATACTGCCATACTGACGTGCTCAGTGCTGCGTCACTGCGCATGTGCTTGAAAGATCAGACTTCAGTTCAACTGTTTTGTTTCGTATTTTTGTTCCTTTCGAAAAAAATAAACTTCTCTTTCTATGCCCTTTCACGGGATTATTCTTGTGTGGGCGGGGCACAAAAAAAATGTTATCGAGTGGTCTAGGTGAGAGGAACAAACGGCATGTGTTCACGAAGGCAGCTGGAGGCCAATGCCATTGTTCAATGTGGGTGCCTACTAGCTTTATCGATCGACGCACACCTCTTAAGCAAGTCACCTGATAACTGTTTTTAGGGAAGGTAAGATAAAAGTATATAGAATCTGCCTCGGCACAGGTGACACTTGCCGTCTATTTGCCGTCTAAATACTGGTGCTGACAGCCGCTTGGACGGCTACAAACGCGAGAGTACACTCTTAAAGATTTGAGGCCCGCGTTCGGCAGACATCGTTTATTGCCTAGCTTCTCTCGGCGCAGCTCAGATAGCTCACCGAGTGCAACAAACTCTGCTTGCTGTTCTCGCTGGGTGTTTGCTATGGCGTTGCAATCGACGCGGAAAACTTCAGCGCAGGTTTCCCCATGTATATACTGCCAGCGTTCATTTCATATAGAAGCCCATAGGTTCAATACATGCCAACTTGTGGGTGGAAGCGAGCGCATTCATGGCACGATTGCAAAAGCGAGACCATCAATATTGTGACTAACCAGAAGAATGGCGGCAGCAGACGTAGACGGAAACCTCTGTGCGGCAGAGTTGATTCCCAAAAACCTAGCCCAGCCCAACCGCCACTAATGCGACTGTGTCCTCTTAGTCCTCTTCTTGATTCAGCGCGGGGGTAGCGCTGGTGAGGCTAGTGGCATTTGTGCCTCCACCGTAAAACGAAAGCATCGAGTTGATACGATGCTATGTACAAAGAAATAGAAAAGCAAAAAAGGAAATGTCGACAGGAAAAGCACAGAGAAAAGTTGATAAATACAGTCGATAAGGAGAGGAAACCGAGGAAAAGTTAAGAATATCATGCACAGAACGAGAGCGTAGATTAAAATACAGAGTAAGAAGCACTGCAGTCACGCGAGAGCTGCGATTTCAAGCCAACCAAAGGAACAGTATAAGTTCGTAGCCGCCGATGGCCGCACTTCCATTAGGAACGACTAAAATTCGCGTTGCCGACGTGGCGGAAGACTTTATATAAAACCGCGGTTCCTAATAGCGAAGCGCCCCTCCGCGGTGGCTCAGTGGTTACGGCGCTCGGCTGCTGGCCCGAAAGACGCGGGTTCGTTCCCTGCCGCGGCGGCTGAATTTCGATGAAGGCGAAATCCTTGAGACTTGTGTACTGGGCGATGTCAGTGCACGTTAAAGAACCCCAGGTGTTCGAAATTTAAGAAGCGCTTCACCACGGCGCCCGCCATAGCCACTGTTGATTTGGGACGTTAAACCCCAATAAACCAAACCTAATAGCGGAGCAGCTGTGTTTCGTACAACCCTTTTTGGCTTACAGGGGCCCACACCCATTCACGCTCAGTTGATAATAGCGCACTTCCCGATGGCGGAGGTTGTAATATCGGGAGCCCGCGTATTCCTGTGGCTTCATGCGGAATAGAGCCAGCTGACAGGTTTTATGACTTTTACGGGGAAGCTGCCCGCTTTTAGTGTGACGTCGTCATCAGCGCACACCAAGCCAGCACAGATAATCAGACCAATATTGGAAGCATAGTGGCAAAGGCCGGTCCTACAGAGGACCTTTCTGAAGCCATCCATTCCCATTATTGGGCCGAGTTCCTGTGCTGCTTGGGCAGAAGCACCGGTTCCATGTCATCCGCCCTTCTGTAAAAATGTGGAACTGGGTAAAGCTCGCTGTTCCCTGAATTGCGGTTTTATTCGCGAAGGTGACGTATGGGAGTTTTGGTGCTTTGTTTTGTGTTCCAGATCCACGTGCTTGGAAGTCATATCCGCCAGCGACTTTTTCAGCCATTCTTTTTAAGGCCCAGTCATCCGGAGTTGGTCTCTTCCTCCTCCGTGTCGATGCCACCAGCCGAACGTGTGCGACAATCATTTCAACCGAAATTCTCATTACAAGGTTCGTAAAGACGTGGAATTGGGGGTACATAGGTCGCCGGTTCGAACCCCTGCCATGAGCTAGGCTGTAACTTAACTAGTAAGTTTAGGCAGCCCAAAACTCTTAACCGTATGAAGTCAACCGGAACATTCTGCAGCAAACGGTTGGCTCCCAAATTTTACACGAATGTCCGACCGCGCTCCTGCCGTGGTGACCCCGGCCCCAACATGGAGCGACCATGCGCAGCAGTGCGCCCCACAGAGGCGCAATGCTTCCTGTTTTCCGTGCGGTAACCAGTTGCAGCCGATCGCCTCATCGACATCCTCGAGGAGGTGGTCGGAGTCGGGGGGCTGACGTACTTGCAGCACCTCGGAGGGTTACGTTTCCTGGCTGCCAAGGCATCCATGGCGCAGGCGGCGAAAATGGTGGCGGTGGGCTCGCTGCTCATCGCCGGAAAGGAGGTGCCACTGCAGCAGATGGGAGTTCCAGCGGGGCACGTGACGGTTTTCCGTCTACCCCCGTGCGTCAGCGACGAGGACCTCGCCGCGGCGTTTTCACCGTACGGGAAGCTGCGCGCCATCACGGAGACCGCCTTCCAGTCCAAGAACCACATCGGGAACGGCACGCGCCTGGTGAAGCTCGAGATGACCCGGGCTCCACCGAACTTTCTGACCGTGGCCGGCAATCGAGCCATGATCGAGTACAGCGGCATGAGGCGCGTCTGTTCCCGGTGCGGCGTCGACGGCCACTTCGACGCCGCGTGCAAGGCGCTGCGCCGCGGCCGGTGCGGAGCGTACGGGCACGTCGGCGCCGACTACAAACCCGTATGCAAGAGGTGCTGAGGTGACCACCCGTCCTCCAACTGCGTCGTGCCGCGGTCCTACGCGGCGGCCACGGCTGCTGCGGCAGCCAGACCTTCCCAGGAGCCTGGTGTGCAACCCGGGCCGAAGGCGACATCTGAAGGGGCTGGCGCCGGTTCGAGCGACGTGGCACAGGAGGCGGCGGTGAGCCCTGTCGAGGGAGCTGACCTGCGGGGCGACGCCGAGACCAGGCCCGCTGACGACCAGGCGGGCACGGAGCCGACGGACACCTCGTCCGGCCAATCCGCGGTGGAGCTGTCCACGGGCAACTCCGACGCCGCCGAATCGACCTCGTCCGAGCCGGACGACTCGCAGGCCGAGTCCTCTTTTGGGGACCCTCCGAGTTTGGAGGCCTCGCTCTTTGACGCGCCCACGGCGGCGCAGCACGAGGGCACGGGCACGGACACCGCGTCGCCTGGCTCGCCCTCTCCCAGTTACGCCCTGCACACGCCTGTGAAGGAGGGCCAGAGCAGCGACGGCTCAAGCGAGTCGCGACCCAAGGCACCGCGCATCCCGGTCGCCCTGCCCCCGCGCGGACCGTGCGCAGCTAAGTTGGTGCGGGGTGCCCGAGAGGTCCTCGATCTGGAGGACCCCAAGCGCAAGCTCTCCTCGTCGTCGGATCGCAGCGCGACCTGTTCTTCGGCCACCCAGGCGCCGAAGAAGAAACCTCTGACGGCAGACGAGGATGGCGTCCTCATGGAGGTAGAGGGAAACGAATTGTTTCCGCAATGACGCCTCCTCGCCGGACTTCAGGCCCTGCCGGGGTTTTGCTCCTCCCCCTGCTCGGCGGCCGCTCGAGCGCCGTTCTTTCGACGGTCTACGGCGCCGTTATATTTTCGGCGCGCTGGCTCCGTCGGCGGGTTTGGCGAACGATGGACGGTGTTTGTGCGGCGGTGCGTGTTGGTGCGTGTGTGACTGTGTTATTGACGCAGCCGCGCGCATCGGCCGGACCTTAGCACCGCGCAACCGTTGGCACCGCTTGGCATCATCGCCCCGTCGCCGCGGGGCCGCCAGCCAGGACGACGGGAGTAACCCCGGACCTGCCCCCCAGCAAGCGCCGCTCAGGAGCCGGTGCTTGGCCACGCGTAGAGACTTTGCCCGACGAACTTTACTGTGAGTCCGTTGCCGTTTTCCTATGCTCACTGTTGTTGCTGTGTTTCTTCCTTTTGTTTACATGGTGGCATCTTTTCGTTTTGCTGCTTTTAACGCGGAAGGTTCTCGGCACCCCGACAAGCAGCCGGAAGTGCTTCATCTTGCGCGTTCGCATCGAGTGGATGTTTTATTTTTACAGGAATGTAATTTTCGCACTCCTGCGGACGTTCTTACTTTTCGTTCTCATTTTAATGTAGATGCCTTTTTTTCGTTAACGGACTCACGGTATTGTGGCGAAGGCGTGGTTTTTCTCTCGCCGGCCTATAGAGCAGGTGCTCACTGCACCTTTGGCGTCGATGGGCGCGTTATAGTGGTGGACATTTTTCTCAATGGCTGCAAGACTCGTTTTGTAAATATTTACACGCCAGTTACGCGCGTTGTGACGAACGAGTTCTTTCGGGCGATCACGCCACACTTTCTTGAAAACATGCCCCACGTCTTGCTTGGGGATTTCAACTGCGTTTTGGACACGCACCGCGATATCAGGGGGCCCGGCCAGGGCACTTCCAACTACCACGCGAAAGAGCTTCGGAAGCTAGTGCGGTCGCAAAGCTTAGAGGACATGTGGGTCGCCCTTCACGGCGACCACTTTGAGGCCACGCGCGTCTGGGGCCAGAGCGCGAGCCGGCTAGACCGGGTTTACATCCCCTCCGCTCTGGCACCTTGCTTGCTCCAGTGCGCAGTCCTGCTGTTTCCATCAGGCCTTAAGTTAAGCGACCACTTCGCCGTGTTAGTTAGATTGCGCGCAGCGCCTGGCCGTTCGTACAACCCCCTGATGTGGCGCATGGATCCCGCGGTGCTCTTTGATGAATAGTGTATTGCTGACATTCGCACTGAAGTGTTTGTGTCCGTTGCTGGTGTCGACCGAGTGTCTCCCGCTGTTTGGGACGCGCTCAAGTGTTGTTGGCGCGATGTGCTCATTCGCGCGGGGAAAGCGCGGCGCGTTCGCGTCACGACCGCGCTGAACGACACTCTGCGCCGCATGCGCATCGTCCGCGATGCCGGTACCCTTACTGTCGCGATGCGTGAGTACCTCGAGACGTTGTGCGTGCGCTACCACTGCGTCCTCGAGGACAGTTCGCGCGCGTCCCTCTCTGCCCTTTCCTCTTGTTTGCCGCTCGACGACGGCGCTGACCTCGCGCACGCCCGTGCCATTAGTCGGCGCGGTGACAAGGGTAGCCCCGTGCAGACGGTCGCGTTGGAGGACGGCTCCACGTCCTCCGACCCAGCTGTTATTGGGCGCGTGTTCGGCGAACACTTCGCGGCACTCTTCACGTCCAGAGGGCTCGATGAGCAAGAGGGTTTCGAGGAGGCCGTCGTCTCGTTTTGCGGGCCCCTTCCTCAGCTCCCTGAGGACGCTTGCGAGGGGCTCAGGTCGCCCGTTAGTTTAGGCGAAGCTTGAGCAGCCTTACGCGCCATAAACCAGCCCACCGCCCCCGGCCCGGACGGACTGTTTTCCGCTTTTTATTCGGCCTTCATCGAAGTCCTCGGCCCCTTGTTAGTTGACCTCGTAAAGGTCCCTTTTGATAGCGGCTGCTTTCCTCTTTCGTTCAGTGTGGGCCGCATTGTTTTGATCCCGAAGGAGGGTGGCACTGCGTGTAGCCCTTCGGGGTGGCGACCCATCACCCTCCTTAGCACCGACTATAAGCTCGTTACCACCTTGCTTGTCCGGAGGCTGCGTGTCCACCTGCTGGACTTGGTTAGTCCCTACCAGTGCTGCGCGGTGCCTGGACGGTCGGTGTTTGCCTCGCTCACACTGACGAGGGACGTGTGTTTGAGTATGCCTGCTCCAAACGGGTTACGGGAGCATTTGTCGCTCTGGACCAGGCGAAGGCTTTCGACTGCGTGGAGCAAGGTTATTTGTTCGCCGTACTCCGCGCTTTGTGTTTTCCCGAAGGTTTTGTCCATATCCTCCGATCTCTTTACGCAGGCTTCAATTGCCAGTTAGTTACGAATGGCAGCATCGCCGGCTCCTTTCCAGTGACGCGGGGAGTGCGACAGGGGTGTCCGCTTTCGCCGGCCGAATATGCCTCAGAAAGGCATATTCGGGGCTTCCCGTTGACCGGGCAGGAGACGGTGGTTGTCTCCGCGTACGCGGACGACATATCCCTTTTTGTACGCGACAGTGACAGCTTTAGCGCTTTCTTGACTATTTTTTCCCAGTATGCAGCTGTGTCCGGAGCGCAATTGAACACGACAAAAAGCCACGCCCTCCGGTTCGGCCAGTTCAGAGGTCCCCTGCCAGCAGACATTCCCTTTGTGAGCGCGGTGCGCGTTCTTGGCGTGCTTTTCGAGCCCACTGGGGTTTCTCCCCGCGTCTGGGACGAAGTTGTCTCGCGGGCAGCAAGCGGCCTCTCCGACGCCGCGCGCTTCAGTCTGTACCTACACGCGAAGATCGCCATGGTCAAGGCTCGAGCGTGCGCCTTGGCATTCTATGTGGCACGCGTCGCGAAGATCCCGCGTCGTACGAGGGGCCGACTGGCGTCCCTGGTTGGGACCTTCGTCTGGGATGGTGGGACAGCGCAGGTTGCCCGCCACCTCCTCCACCTTCCGACGAGCAGGGGGGGCCTCGGTCTGCCCTGCATCCCGACCGTGGCACGCGTACTCGCTCTGAGGACAGTTCAAAGTTTGTTGGCGAGCGAGTTTTATCCCGGCCGCTCGCTTATGCTGTACTGGTTAGGCACGGCGTGGCGCGCGTTTTTTCCCGGGCGCCACACCGGCCCTCAGACGGAGAGGCCTTTTGCCTTTTACCGTGCCGTCGCCGGTATGAAGTCAGCGCTCGAATCCGACCTCGCCGACATCGACGCAGCTAACGTTGCTCCCACGAGGATTAGCGAGCTTGGTGCGTGTTCGCGGCTCTCCGCGGACGACCAGCGCGCGACAGCTGTGTCCAAGTGGGACGCTTGGGCGAATGGCCGGCTTCCGCACGAAGTGGGGTAATTTGAGTGGCTCAGGCGCTGGGGCGTCCTCCCAACGCGCCAGCGCCTAGCCATGTGAGGCGTTGTGCCCAATGAAGAGTGCGCTAACTGTGGTGCTCCCGAGAGCCTCTCGCATGTGTTCTTTCACCGTGTTGCCGCAAAAACCATGTGGCACCTCGTATATAGACTTTTTCGTGTACGCCAACACTCCCGTGGCAGGCGGCGGCGTGGCTGCTTCGAGCAGCTGGTGTACATTTCAGTGCTCTTTGTGTTGTGGCGGAGTAGGTGCCTCGCCGAGGCGCGCCGCCCTCCCGCCTGTGCCATGTACTCTGCCTTGCAGAACTTGCGTGTCGTCATCCGGAAATACCTGTCTGACCGGCTCGAAACAGATGGCGAGGCGCAGTTCCTGCGACACTGCGAGGGAGAGGGAAACAACTCTATCGCCTTAGCGTGCAGGGATTTAGGGCAGCTGGGACTGCTATCACCCCCAGCTGAGGGTGACTTCCTGAGCCCACGAAAGGAGTGAAAGTAAGATTGTCTCGTGAGGCGTTCTGAAAACTTCGTTCCATTCCTCCTAGGATAGAGCTTGCAGTAAGGTTCGACGGGGAGTGTTTATTTATTTATTTATTTCGCGCGAAACCCCAGAGGATGAGCGCCTGGGTGGCGATTTCTCCCTGATTATAACGTTGGTGGACGGGCTCGTATTCCCCGTCTGTGATGAATGAAATTTTCAAATAGCTAAGGATCGATTGTGTCTGGAACCTGCGGAGCATGGTGACTTGCGCTCAATTTAAGTAGGGCTGGGGAGGCGGGAATTGGCTTCTAGTCTATCTCTGGAGGTTGGTGATTTCGGCAAAGGTCTAGAGATCCTTGAAAAACCGTCTGCGTCCGTGGGGCCGACCGCCCGATTGCTTATTCCTTAGGCTAGTCGGTCGATCCCTTCGGTTCCAGAGCTTCCCGCGTGGGCGGGTACCCAGGCAGGTTTATCTTATGGTCGGGAGTCCAACAGCGAATGATGCGTGCTGCAGGGTGGCAGATAAAACATCTCGTGTGCAGGCAATCGTATGTGATGTCAGAATGCAGAGCGGTGCCGTGAGCAAGCGTTGAAAATTGCTTTTTAAGGAAAGGAAATGGCGCAGTAACTGTCTCACATATGTCGCTGCACACGCGAGCCACACCATAGGGGAAGCGATAAAGGAGGTAATGAAAGAAGGAAGAAAGACGTGCCCCAGTGGAGGTCTTCAGAATAATTTTGACCACCTCGGGACCTGGATAGGCGGTCCCCATGCATTAACATTGCACACCACACGGGAGCCTTTTGCGCTGCGCCTCCATCGATACGTCGCCGCCGCGGTGGGGTTCGAACGCGTGTTATCTGATATTTGTTTTTCCCTGGCAGTCACACATGCCTCGTGCCTATCGAGGGCATGGCCAGTGTCTTTATGGTGTTCCGCTGAAGCATTTGAGGAACCATTGCCTTGGGAGGCGTCGTTTTGGTATGGCATGAATTGCCTTATGCCGTCCCCATTTCTAAGCATGCTAGTTTTACGGCGTACATAGATGAATCAGAATTGTTCACCAGATGAATAAGGCAGCGCTAAAATGACGCACCCAAAAGGAATAATCGCACAGAAGCTTTTTTTTTCATTTCATTTATTTATTGGTCTTTGTTGCTTTACAGATTTACGCAAACACTGCTCGGACTCATAGCCAACGGCTATTAACGGGTCCAATGAGTAAAGAAGTATACAAGCACGCCGCCAACAATATACCAAAATAAAGACAGTAAGTTAGTATAAAAAAGGCTATACATCACTCTCAACAATTGTAAGAACGTTAACAAAAGAAACACATATATTACAGATTATAAACACATTAACATATTAACACATTAACATAAACACACTAACATGAACACATTAACATATATACAAACGATCCCCCAATATCGGGGTCTAAGGGAATCGCAAAAGAATCTCAGCTATGGATAATTCGGCCTAAAACATCGCGATAGATAAGCTTAATTGAAACCTAGCAGCATGAATACATTCTACGCACGCTAATGACAAGCTTTTATAAGGATGTGCAGCAGCGGGTGCACTGGCAGCCGGGCGCTCGCTAGGCGTCGCTAGGATAAAACCTGTTTCGCATTGAAACTGCAGTGAACGGCTCTTTCGAACTGGCCAAAACCTATATTATATTGTCACGAATATTACGTGCCACACAGTCGGGGACAGAAGAACTGCTCCAGGCTGCCGAGCGGCTGCAAGCAAGATGGCGATTTTCCTCTACTCCCTCCAATTCTGAGCTCTATCATTTCTCCCTCCTCTGCAGCATCGCCTTGATGCGGCCTGCTTTCGCAGTAGGAAAAAGAGGTTAGAAGCGCAAGGTTAAACAGTTGTCACAACACAGAAATGGCAGCACTCAGATCCAAGTACAATCAGCAGGACGGCCGTCGTACGGCTTCTTAAGAACGACGTGCACAACATCCGGACGTGGTGGTCTGCGCGATGAGCGGGCTGTGTTGCCGGTGAAACTTTGTATGTCACGTCGATAATGCGGCTGAGAACACGGTAAGGACCGAAGTATCGCGCAGTAATTTTTGAGACAGCCCACGGTGAAGAAGAGGTGTCCAAACCCATACATGGTAGCCTGGCTCGAACGTATCAATTCGCCGTCTGAGATTGTAGTTGTCAGCGTTGTCTTGCTGTTAATGGTTCGCTGCCTGGCCAGTTGACGTGCTACTTCTGCCCGCTGAATGAAATCGGCGACGTCGAGATCAGGCCCTTGGTCACAGTGATGGTGTCGACAGGCAACACGGCATCGAAAGAAATAATAACTCGACGACCGAAGACAAGCTGGAAGGGTATGAGCCGCGTTCACTCTTGCAGGGCCTTATTGTACGCGAATGATGCGCATGGGAGAATTTGGTCGAACGTTTTATGCTCTACATCCACATACATCAAGAGAATGTAAGCCAAGGTTCTCTTAAGGCGTTCCACCAAGTCAATTGTCTGTGGGTGGTACGCCGTAGTAAGCCTATGGCTGGTGTGCGTCAGATCTAAGACTGCCTT
The DNA here is from genome assembly GCF_055824585.1 of Amblyomma mixtum. NCBI lineage: Eukaryota > Metazoa > Arthropoda > Arachnida > Ixodida > Ixodidae > Amblyomma > Amblyomma mixtum. Next base: position 93,867,977 of record NC_143021.1, read on the forward strand.
AGTGAAGCGGGCCGTGAAAGCAGCTCCGCGGTCAGGAATTATAACCGCAGGGGCACCATGACACAGCACGATGTTGCGTGCAAAAAACTTGGCTTCTTAGAAAGCAGCTCCGTTCTCAAGCGCCGTTGTCTCAGCGTACCGCATCGATAATCTGTCGTGACAGCAATCCAACGTTTCCCAGTGGGTGAGTGCGGGAATGGGCCGAGTACGTAATTTCCTACTTGTTGTAAAGGCGTTTTCGGAGATGCTATGTGGTGAAGAAACCCGGTGGCTTTCAAGGGAGGCGACGTACGGCCCAGTTACGACAGGTTTTGACGCATGACCGCCCTGATGGAAGTAATCTGAGAAAGTAGTACCTCGGCCCAATCCTTTCCGAGGTACGACTGACTCCCATGTGGCCAGCAGATGGTTCGTCGTGGCAAGCGCTCAAGATGTCGGGTCGCAGCTGTGACGGCACTACGAGTAGAATTGTTACGGTGTTGCCCTCAAGGTTGCGCTTGGAGAAAACGCCGTTTTGTAGAGGGAATTATTTCAGGCTACGAAGGAAAGCACGAAGAACACGGGGACCATCGCAGCCTTCTAGGTACGCGATCAGCGGCGTACCTCCGCGTCCGCCCTTTGATGCTGCGCCATATCGTTTGCGCTAACAGCACCAAAATATGTCTTTAATGATTTCCGGGGAAGCCAGGTCCAATGGCGCTCCTGATAAGCAATCCGCACAAAGCACTGAGTGAAGTGTCTTCTCCCCCGGCGCCCAGTCCGGATTGATTCTGGCGGGCGGAATTGCACGGAATGGTGGAGCCCGGTCTTGAGGGGCTGTCTCTAGGGCGCACACTTGAGGCAACATAGAGAGTCATACAGGAAGGCGACAGCCGTGCCCTTGCCGAGATGCTGTAACTCGTTGGCAAAATTTGCAAGGAGCCCATTACCACAGCAGTCTTGTAGGTGGACGAGCCCGCGAGCGACGGCTACTTCATTCTCGAGCAGCAGAGGTACGTTGCTAGTAGTGCTACAATCGTTGTCGTGGAAAAAAATCATTCCTCACGAGAACGAGCACACTGGACCGGGGTGGCGCCATTACGCCGTCGTCAACAAGTCGCAGAGCATCATCAGCATTAGCCTGAATATGCCCGCTGGTGGGCAAAGGCGTCTCCCAAGAATCTCCAATAAACCTGGTCCTTTCCCAGTTCCGGCCACCGTATCCACGCAAGCTTAATTTCATCTGTCCACCTAACTTTATGCCGCCCCCCTGCTGCGTTTTCCTTTTCTTGGAATCCACTCCGTTACCCTTAAAGACCAGCAATTATCTTGCCTTCGTTTTTCATGCCTCGCCCAAGCCCATTTCTTCCTCTTGATTTCGACTAGGACGTCATTAACCCGCGTTTGTTTCTTAACCCTCTCCGTTCGGTTCCGACCTCTTAACGTGCACCTATCATTTTTCTTTCCATAGTTCGCTGTGTTGTGCTGAAACTGAACCCTCTTTGTTAGACTCCACGTTTGTGCCCCACAGGAGAGTGCCGGTAACAGCTCTTCTACACTTTTCCCTTCAGGGATGTTGACAAACTGCCATTCATGATCTGAGAGACCCTGCCATATGCGCTGCACCCCATTCTTATTCTTCTAATTACTTGCCTCTTATGGTCGCCATCAGCGGTCACAACCTGCCCTAAGCCGGCATATTCTCTTACTACTTCCAGCACCGCGCCATCAACTGCGAACTGCTGTTCTCTTGCTAGACTATTGAATATTACTTTGCTTTTCTACACCTTGATTTTTAACCCCTCCGTTCTGCTTGTCTAATTCAATGATCATGCTTTGCAGCTCATGTCCTGAGTTAGCAAGGCAATGTCACAAGCGAATCGCAAATTAGTTAGGTAATCTCCCTTAACTCTTATCCCCATCTGTGCCCGTTTCAGGCCCCGGAATACCTCCTGTAAACAGGCGGTAGATACCATTGTCAAGATCGTGTCTCACACCGCACACCTTTCCTTATTGGAATTTTATTGCTGACTTTATGCTGGAGTATGGTATCTGAGCAGTCGTTATAAATATCTTCCAATATTTTCACATAACAGTCTTCTGCACCCTGATTCCGCAATGCCTGCATGGCAGCTTAGGATTAGACTCCGCGCTTCTGCCCCATGGGTGAGTACCGGTAACATACAGCTGCTCTATAATTTCCTCTTCAGGGATATTGGTAACCTGCATTCATGACCTCAAAGAACCTGCTATATGCGCCCACCTCGCGGTTCCCTTGCGAGGCTGTTGAACACTACTTTGGTTTTCTGAATGTTCATTTTTATACCCACCGTTCTGCGCTGCCTACCTCATTGCCCCTGCTTTCCAGCTCATTTCCTGGGTGACTTAGCAAGGGAATGTCATCAGCGAATCGCAAATTTTTTAGGTATTCTACATTAACACTTATCCCAAAACGTTCCCAGTCCAGGCCTCGGAACACGTCCTCGTAATAGACAGTCAATAGCATTGGCGAGATCGTGCGTCCTTGCCTGACACCCTTTCTTACTGTAATTTTATTGCTGACTTTATTGGTGACTTCAGTCGTTAGAGATATATTCCATCATTTTCGCATAAAACTCTTCTACACCCTGATTCCGCAATGCCTGTATGACAGCTGACTTTTTCACACTCAAATGCTTTACCGTAACGCATGAACGCTATACATAGGAGTTGGTGATATTCTGCTCATTTCTCAATAATCTGATTGATACTGTGAATATGGTCTATTGTCGAGTATCCTTTACGAAACCCTGCGTGATCATTTGGTTGATTGAAATCTCAGGTTGCCGCAATTCTATTTGCGATTAACTTAGTAGATACCTTGGAGATACTCATGGGCCGTAATAATTGACTATCATCATCAGTAAATACCTTGCAGGCGGCGGGAAGTAACTGATCAATCTGAATTTTTTCAAGGCGTTGCCGTCGCTTTTCTTATTAAGATATAGTTAGCTTTCTTCGCATTTTTTGTGTTTATTTCTGACCTACATTGCGCAAATAAAATAAAAGCAAGCAAAGGGTAGTTCCGCACCTGATTATGGCCTCCTCTTCCTATACAGTGAAACCTACTTAAACACTAAAACACACTATCGCACTGATTAGAACTACTACATTGTAGGTAGCATAGGAAGCATATGTATGCTGGAGGTCATAGGGTATTGAGTCTACAGTGTGGCTAGTTTTTCTCGCCCAACCTACTTTCCATTCTTCAAGAGATGGGCTGTTATCTAATCTTCACGAGGTGCTTGCACCGTTGCATTGTTCCTGCGGCTTTCTTGACTTCCTCTTTACTGGACGGATGTCTCGTTGCTCTGCGCTCCTGCAACTCTCATTAATGTTCTGATTACGTTGGTGACTGCATAGATTTGTTTATATTTCTTCAGCTACATTAACTATCTTCTCTATATTTCTAATCATATTGCCTTCTTTGTCTCTTAGCGCATACATCTGCTGTTTACCTATGCCTAGTTTTCCATTCACTGCTTTTAGGCTACCTCCGTTCTTAAGAGCATGGTTTATTCCTCTATATTAAACTGCCTTCTGTCGGCTACCCTGGGACTTTCATAGCTCTACCAGTTCTATTCTGTCCATAGGGTTAGTGGTTTCAAACTCTGGAGTTTCTATATCACACATTTTTCTATGCTGTCCTGTTTTTTCTATGCGGTATGCTGTCCAACGATCCTACCGCCTACTTCTATTGCTAACTCCGTAGTGATAACCATGACATTATTGTAGATTGCTTGAACATTAATATCGTCTTCATATGATAGCGCGGAATATCTGTTGTGCAGCAACATTATGGATTTCTCTACTTTCCTTCTTACCGCTAACTCGTTAACGGGCTTTAGCTTCATTGATTTCTTCTGTTTTCTCTTCAGTTCTATGCTAATTCTGGACCTTACCATTCTGTGATCGCTACAACGCACCTTTCCGAGCACCACCACATCCTCTACGATGCCAGGGTGAGCACATAGTGTAAAATATATTTCATTTTTATTCGACCATAGCGGCTCTTCCGCACCCACTTCCTGTTCTTTCTTTTCAGGAAGAAGGCATTGATGATCAGTAATATATTTCTATCAAAATATAGTTCATTTTTATTCGACAATAGCGGCTCTTCCGCATCCACTTACTTTTCTTTCTTTTCAGGAAGAAGGCTGCGCCAGTTGAAATCCTCTCTTAAGATCTCGTAGAGGGAAATAATGTTGATGATAATTGTTGTAGGATTCTTGACGTCTTGCTTATTCGAATTGCTCAATCACATTGCAAGAGGACAGTTCTGGAGAGGTTAACTTTTTATAACAATTAAAAGCACAAAGGAAGATACAAGCAAGGACAAAACATATTTACACTTGGCTAACTCGACGTGACGAAACCAACCCTCGGTCCTGCCGAAACAGCTGGTTTTAAACCCTATGTCCCCGCCCTCGGTGGGGAGAATAACCAATCAGGTACTGTAGAAACATTTACATTTGCAATAGGAAGCATAAGAGGGTTCTCACGCAGCTTCCATCCTCTTCGTTCGATGACGTTCTACGTCACACCTGCGGTAACTCAGGACGTTCCACGTCCGCCGCCTATGAACGTGGGTGGCGCTGATGAACACTCTCAAGGTTAGGTTACTTGTAAAAACATAAATGCCCCCGAAAGCAGAAGATTTGACAGCCGTCGCCGTAGCTCAGAGGTAGAGCACCGGGCGCGTAATTCGGAGGTCGTAGGTTCGGATCCCACCGGCGGCATGTGGTTGTTTTTTCTTCTGCTTTTCTAATCAATTAGCATTAAGCGATAACATGTTCAGTAATATTCTAAATTGATCAGCACCACAAATTAAATAAATAAATAAAAAAAAAATCATCTGTGCCCCTTGGTTTCTGTGGCTGTTGGCTTCTGTCGTATTTATAACGAGCCCCTCATTCCCCTTCCCTTGTTTGGTTAATTGCTTAGCGAGGGTCTCGATTCTGGCAGCCTTGACGCCATAGGGAGCATAAGAGGGTTCTCACGCAGCTTCCATCCTCTTCATTCGATGACGTTCTACGTCACACCTGCGGTAACTCAGGACGTTCCACGTCCGCCGCCTATGAACGTGGGTGGCGCTGATGAACACTCTCAAGGTTAGGTTACTTGTAAAAACATAAATACCCCCGAAAGCAGAAGATTTTACAGCCGTCGCCGTAGCTCAGAGGTAGAGCACCGGACGCGTAATTCGGAGGTCGTGGGTTCGGATCCCACCGGCGGCATGTGGTTGTTTTTTCTTATGCTTTTCTAATCAATTAGCATGAAGCGATAACATGTTCAGTAATATTCTAATTGATCAACACCACAAATTAAATAAAAAAATTTAAAAAAATCATCTGTGCCCCTTGGTTTCTGTGGCTGTTGGCTTCTGTCGTATTTATAACGAGCCTCTCATTCCCCTTCCCTTGAGCTTCAATCAGGCATCCACGATGTCTGGGGGCATCACTCCGGAAGGTGAGACCTCCCTAGAGTTGACGCCCTTTCTCCTTGATCTGGAGCGCCGAGGAGGTTTCTTATTCTTTGACTTTCGACGGCGGGACTTGTGCTTGGCGGGGACACTGTCCTCCTCAGAGGAGGCAGAACTCGGAGACACACCGCGCTTCGAGGCCACACTTAAAATTTGCTCATCGGCATCACAGTTGCCGTCGGGGAGTGCAGTGTCAGGTTGGCACTGTGTTACTTGTGGGGCACATCCGGCAGGAGCCTCAGAAGATGTAGCAGTGCAGGCACTCGGCGCCGGAGCCACACCGTCGTCCTTGTCTTCCTCTGGCCCACGCACAGCACAGGCACGTGGGCCAAGAGTGCCATCACTGACACTGCATATAGCTGGAGCCTGCTCCGCCAAGCATCGAAGCTCATCATCTGCAGACAGCTGCTCCATCTGTGAAGGCTGGGTAGGTTCATGCTGCACAGCAGGAACGGGGCCAGACAGCGGGTCAGTAGTCGCTGAGTCAATGGGCGCAACGGCTGGTGTGCCAACAGCAGCATCCAAAACTTCTGTTGCGTTCATCAGGTGCTCCTGCAATGCGTCGTCCATGGCACGGGTGCCACCGCGTAGCTATCAGCATACGACACTACGCACTCTTCTGTAGTATGGCCGATACGCCGACAATCATCACACCGAGGAGTGCGGCCATGACGGCGTATATGGCCAACCTTGTGGCAACGGAGACACAGTGGTGGCCTTCCTGGCACTAAAACCAGACATTGACACCGCAAATTGTCAAAATGTGAGGCACGTCGTTGACAGTGACGCCATCAGCGAGAGTCAAGGCAACGTCTCGATTCAAGGTGCGCATGCCCTCCATTTCTGGAACCCTCCAGTGCTCCACTGTGATGGACGTAATCGTTCCGCAAGCGCGAAGGGCGTCCCGAATGTAAAAATCTTCAAGATGTTCTGGGAGCCAAAGTATCTTGAGCTTTACTGTCTTCGGTTCCGGGTCCATCACTAGACAACGGCGGTTTTTCACTTGTAGGTAGGTAGGAGGTAGGTAGGAAAGACTTTTATTGCTCTAGAAAGGTGCTAGTAGCAGAGGAGAAAGAAGAGGTCCATCTTCCTTCTTCTCCCAGGGTCGGTGCCCCTATTCCAGGGCACCGCTGAGCTTCGCTGCTCGTTGGGCGTGCTGGATCAGACCTTGTTGGCAACCCAGATCGCCGCTGGAGAGCCGGCTCTCCAACTGTTCTGCACTCGGGTCTTTGCGAAAGCTGTCGTTTTTACTGCATTCCCACGTGATGTGGTACAACGATGGTTTGCTGCCACACCACGGGCAAGTGTCCCGATATTGCGTCGGATAAATCTTGCTAAGGATATGCAGGTTTGGGAATGTTCCTCGGCTCATCAGGCTATGGGAGGCACGTCGAGGACTCACCAACCGCTGGAAGATGCAGCGCTTTAACAGGAAGCTCAAGCTCAAGATGGCAGAAGTCACCAAGATAGCGGAGGAGTACGCGACCCAACTGGCCAGGCAGAGCTGGCAGCAGTTCAGTAGCTCGCTGGACGGCACCCTCAGCACGGCCAAAACGTGGCGTATACTCAAGACCCTCCTCGACCCTACCCAAACCAGGGCCGAAAGCGGGAAAGCTATCCGCAGACTCGTCCACACCTTCGAGGGTACGGAAGAGGAACTGCTAGATAAGGCTAAAGAGAAATGCTACGGCACGACCTTGCCTGTGGCATACGCGAAACCATACCTGGGGAAACCGAACACCCACTTAGACAGGCCGATCACCAGGGAAGAAGTGTTCGCTGCCATAAAGGCATGCACGCGCAACACTGCGGCGGGAGCAGACAAGATCCAGAACGCACTCATACGCAACCTCTGCGACGAGGCGGTCGACCAACTGACCACCTTCCTCAACGGGCACTGGGCCGCAGGAACGGTTCCTGAAGAGTGGAAGCATGCAGAGGTCGTAATGATCCCCAAACCGGGTAAGAAACTCCAGATCGAAAATCTCCGACCTATCTCATTCACCTCCTGCCTAGGCAAGCTCTACGAGCGAGTCGTTACTCGGAGGCTCCAAAGCTACATGGAAGACGAAGACCTGTACCCCCCCCCCCCCCCCCCCAGTATGTTCGGCTTCGGAGCCCACCTCTCCACCCAGGACATCCTCTTACAACTCAAAGAGGAAGTCCTCACCAACGTCCCGAGCGTAGGCGAGAACGTGGTTATGGCCCTCGACATCAAAGGAGCCTTTGAGACGTTAGCCACACGGCTGTAATGGAAGGACTCGACAACCTCCACTGCGGCGAGAAGATTCACAGCTACGTGAAGGCCTTTCTCTCCAACCGCACTGCAGCAGTTGGGCTCGGAGACCTTCGCAGCGCTAAATTTTCGACCCCCAACAAAGGCACACCTCCAGGGTCCGTCACCTCGCCACTACTTATCACTTGTAACAACTGAGTGCTCACGAGCTTAGCTTTCGCTAACGCTGTCTTGCATGTTATCATCCATACGTGAGACATCTGAAACTGTCCGATAGAGCTGTGTCACGGAGGTCAACGACACCCCGTAAGACATCTCTAAAGTCCTGGGCCCGATAAGGACGGCCAGCAAGGTCCGCATGCAGAAATACGGAGTTAAAAATCAGCTTACCAGCAGGCAGACGGGGAAGAATAGTACGGTAAGTATTACTGGCAGCAGAAGCCGCAACAGTACCTCGGCCTAGGGCCGATTTATCCATTTCTGCGGAGAGCATCAAAAACGCGACCGTTCGGAACGCCGTCTTCGTCTTTAAATAAAGAAACTTCTGGAACTGTAAACTACACATGCGTCTAAAGGGTGCGTCTAAAGGGGACCTGAGTATATTGCAACATAAAAACTTTACAAAGCTGTGCTCAAACATTGCTTTATTTATTATCGTTATCGTCTTTAAAATGTTTAGTTTGCTTTACTTAATGCAGGTATCTACGGTGACAACCAGCTTTTCGCTTTGTCAGCGCATGTTTTTTTTTAGTTTTACAGGTGCAAACCGATTTTTAAACTAATAATTTGAAATTTGTCAATTGAAAATTTATTTCTCCACACACATTACAGTGGAAAAAGGGAACACTGGGCAAAAAGCTGCATAATGCAGCTTGAAGTAGCACCCAGTGCCCCATGAATACAACGACAGCAGTGTGTTTCGCGAACGTCAGGCTCATGTTGAGCTGAATATCCCTTTCAGCTCAATCGTTCCTTTTAAAAGTTAGAGCATACAAAGGAGGCATCTATGACGCAGGATAAAGAAAAAATACCTTGCAAACATTTGCACGCAACTAAGGGCTTAAAACTGAAGACTTGAGTGCTCTCAATCTGCAACCAACAGCTTGCGACGCTGCAGTCTGCGACGCTTCAAACATTTTTCAGGTACAGCTGGCAGTAGTTCGTATGCAAAAAAAATGAGAGGCGCAGAAATTTCCTCACTTTCGGCGGAAGCCTCAGCCCTGGGTTTCGATAAATAAGCAGCAGCTAGGAAAACGAATGCGAGAAACAAGCGCTCTAGTTGCAGAGTAAGGCTACTGCGATCACCTAGTTTTTATTACATCCTGGCAGTGGAATTTACAAAAACATTGCAGCACAAGTTTATATGTATGGTCTAAGTAGTGGTGCGCTGCTGACCAAGTAGTAATGAAAATAATCATAGAAATAGACACGAGAAGGGATCGAACTACGTGTTGTTATTTACGTTTGGAATCAACACGCCTTGCCCTTTATAAAGTATACTAAGCTGCGTATGCATCTGCGTTGCTAGTTTCAAAACATAGGTGGAATTTTATGCTTTTGTTCACCCTAGGAGGACAGAAAAAAGAATTAATATTTATACTCTTTAAGCGAGTTTTTGTTACTTTTATATCCCTATGTACCTGGAATTGAAAGTGTTTTTCTCGCACAAGCTTCTGCAGCTCCGCATAAAATTCAACAGCATTGAAGTTGCTTGAAAAAAAAAGCCTGTCGTCATTAAGCGAAAGATAGCTTTGAGGGACAAGCGATAGTTCGATGGGGAACAGATATAAACAGCTGCTGTAGACAAAAACTTCAGCGTCTATATGAGATCCTCTGCGTCACAAGCTTTTGAATAATTTAAGAAAGGCGACCAGGAGAAAACACGAAAATGATGTCTCCTGCACCATGCAAGTTATCAAGATTCTTCCCTATCGCGTCCAAGAAAAAGAACCACAAATGCAGATAATGACGGACTGGGCCATTCAAGAAAGGCACAACTGGCAGTGTGCACGAAGTTTATTTGTCACACAGCAGTTCCGATATTGGTCAATGTGGATTGGTCTTTCAAAGAGAAAGCGAAAGAGCTGACGTTCCTCTTGAAAACAAGGTAACTGGAGAAAAACACGAGCAACACAAACAGAAGTGCAAAGGACGCGGACAGACTGACAACTGAATTTTTTTGTATGAAAGATGATAAAGGAAGAGTTTTACAGTCTGTCTTCTGGTGAGTATTCCCACGTTCAAAAGCACTGTTGTGCGTGCAAAAAAAAACTGGAAAAGTTGCGCCTTCCGCTTCCAGGCAAGACAAACATTTTTTACAGGCACAGCGACGCAGTACCTGAGAGTTGTTCGAGGCATACACTATAAGGAAAAAATAAATGACACGTGTGTCCTAGCGATCATTCCGTTGAACTTTCAGATTGTGAAGTGCAATTGCTGCGTGCGAGGATGTGACCGCAACTATTTGGCAGCGAAGACCACGCGGTTTTTTTTCGCGTGGTTTTTTCATTCTCAGAAACGATGACTCTGAAGGGACATCCTGACTTATGTGAGTTATGTTTCTGAGAATGGGTGCTGTCAAAAGTCATCAGCATCCTTTCTGCAATCTAAGCTAAAGGTATTACCAATTGACGACCCTTACATGATTAACAGCTCTAATCAACTGGTGACATTTTTAAATGACAACTGTAAGAAAGGCGTTCATGGACATCAAGGATTTGTATTATTCTCTCCCGCACAAAGGACTTCTAACATGTGTAGAGGATGCCAGTGACAATTACGGCGCTGTGAGCTTTCAGAACGATACTGGCATCACGGTTGATAATTTTTTAAACTATTGTCGCTGTATCTGTCCTCTACTTACGCCGAGTGGGGGGATTCTATTTATCTACAGAAACAAGGTGTCTGTATCGGCTCGTGCCTCGCTCCAGTTCTGAGCAATATTTATCGGTCCTTTTGCAACCGAAAACTGTCTATCAGCCTACCAGGTTTGTTAACTGCAAAGATTTTTAGATACGTTGATGACTACTCGGTGTTGCTGGAAGGTCGCAATGAATGTTCCGCTTCCACTGCTGCTGTTGTGTCTACATTTAAGGAGAGCCTCCAACCTCTGGTTTTAACCTTCGAAGCTCCAGAAAATGATAGTATACACTTCCTAGACCTCCCCATCCGTTTCTCAACGAACCATGTATGCTGGTGCTATGAGCCCAGAGCCCAAATGCCCCTCCTCCCTGTGATTCTGCGCATTCCAAAGTACTGACAAGAGGAATCATCAGCCTGTGTTTTAGGAATGCCATTGAAAAGTCTTGCCATCACCTTCAAACCCATAGTTTTGACATGCAAGTTTCGCGCCTTGTAGCCGCTGGGTATCAACAACAACTGCTGTGTTCTGTGGCTTGCCGCTTGTTACAAAAACACCATCAGGGAAGTGAGGCCGATCAACAGGATCACACCAATAAGAAGACGGTTGTCCTTCCGTACATGCATACTGTTGGCCACAATCTGAAGAAAATTGCAAGCAGGACTGGCGTAAAAGTTCTTTTCTCGGCACCTGTAAAGCTCGCTAGACTATACGCGAAGGTTAATTGCGAAGAGGCATCACCTAAACGGTGCCTCATAAAACACCGTGAACCTTTTGTACCATGAAGGTGGGGGTTGTCTACAGCATTCCTTTGTCTTGCGGGAGACAGTACATCGGACAGCCGCCGCGGTGGCTCAGTGGCTATGGTGCTCGGCTGCTGACCCAAAAGACGCGGGTTCGATCCCGGCCGCAGCGGCTGGAATTTCTTTGGAGGAGAAATTCTAGAGGCCCGTGTACTGTGAGATGTCAGTGCACGTTAAAGAACCCCAGGTGGTCGAAATTTCCGGAGCCCTCCACTACGGCGTCTCTCATAGCCTTAGTCGCTTTGGCACGTTACACCCCATAAACGAAACCAAACCAGTACATCGGACAAACTGGAAGATGTTTTAATGAACGATTGCTTGAGCATAATAATGACATGAGCAATGTGGCCATCAAAGGCCACCTTGTCACACTATAGAGGGTGCGAAAGATGTAATCCTATCTTCTCCGATGCATGTGCCGTCAGAGGGCACAAACAAAGGGACAGCAGGGAAATTGTCGAAGCATTTCTAATCACAAAAGCTGATGAAGCATGTGTTAGCAACCCTTCTTTGGCATTGACAAGAAAGGAACTTGTGTACTGGGCGAGAGTGTGCATCGATATTAGCTATCGTCAAAACTGTCGTGTGTTTTGATTGTGTTCCTGTAGCGTTGTTTTTTCCTTGCACCATGCTATAAAGGCAAGATCGTGCATTAAAAGATTACAGTTGCAGTAAGCGCCTTGTCCGTGTGGTTTCTTCGTTCGTCCTGTCAATTTTGAGCTTTCTATCATCTAGTCATCTACCAACTCGCCCACCAATCGATTCTTCTGAAAGCCAGTGACAGATAGGTTGGCACGCAAATAGTTTCGTTAACATAGGAGTAAATAACGTTTCTCGAAGACTCTGTGGATACAGGAATGTTCTCGTTCTTGCTGCTGCTTTCTAATTGTTATATTGTCTTCGTATTTATCCTTTTACCCTTGACACTGCTTTTTATATTGACGTTTTACTTTGGCTTACCTATGGTCCTGGCTTTGGAGTGTCGTCCACTGTTTCGTTGTGCGCCGTCGCCTGCTTCTCTGTCTCATATTGCCATATAAAATTCGCGAGAACCGCCAAGTAGTAGCGCGAGGACGAACTAGAAAAGGCGTTTTAGGTGCCACCTCTCGAGCTTTGCGCACATGCGCAAACTTTCGCCATCTGGCCACGCTTCCGCTCACAGAATCACGGGCCGGGCGTTGCCGTGTTTCCTTTACGCATGACACATGCTACACGTCAAATATGACGGTGTCATTTACCTTGCCCCTTGATCCCCTGGAGCGCTGTTCGCTGGCAACATTCGTCGGCAATGCAGTGAAGTTTCTCTCTTACGAACACCGTTCCATCCGAATAATTCGAATTTTGAAATATGATTGCTCGTGCGATTCGGCTACGGCGCGAAGTACGCTGCTGACGAAACGAAATCAGAGCAGCAGAAGCTCTGGCAGTGGTAGAGAGGGCTGCTCTAGCGCGCAGGCCTATTTAAGTTATCGTGCAACAAGGCAGGTCGGGCGTGTGCGCTGCTACAGAAGTTCCTCAATAGCGACCAGCCAGTGTGCAGCCGAGCAACCCATTGCTTTGTAGTGGGGTGTCTCGGGATTTTTTTTTCAGGCTGTGATCACGCACCTGACATTAGACAGTGAGGCAAAAAATTATCGGCGGTCTCAACACTTTGCAGAGAGCAAGAAACTGTACTCCATGTTATTTTTATATCACTCGAGCTACGACTGTTCGCTCAGTAGATCAGTGCGCTATCATAGAACGAGTCGCCAAACTCCACGAGAGTGGCAGCATGCCTACGAAGCGCACGACTGGGTAACCGTCATCTCTAAGTATGTTCCTTAAGCTGCGCACGGCCGGCGGTTGTTTTCTGCAGTTATCGCATTGTTTGGAATGTTCAGAGCGATCCACGTGATGTTAACTGCATGCAGGATGCTCAGCGTTTGCAGCGAATCTCACAGTAAACATTTTGCTTGTTCGTTTATTAGAGAGGCTGTTAGTATCTGATGCTGTTCGTTTCAGAGCGCTCTGTGCGCTAAGAGGCACGCAGCACATGCGACCGGCTGAAACCAGGCACTTTTACTACATTCGGCCGGCTATTTCCAAGCGCTCGCCTCTGCTGAGGGCGCCTCGGGGCGTTCCGAATTTCTTCGCATAGCGTTTGGATACCTTGGAAAATTCAGCTCAACAAAGGGATGAGTACAAAGGAAGAAGACACAGACGAGCCGAACTCGCCCAGCTCTGTACAATCGGGGAAAGCGTCAGCGCGAACGAACAAAAACGAAAGAGCGACACAAGAACGTAGTACCAGGGCTCAACTACCAAATAAATTTTCATTTTCAAACGGCCCATACTATATACAATCCAATACGCCAAGAACCCAGTGGCATGAGCAACCATGACAGTGCAAGGAGCGCCGACGCAAGCACTCAACTTTATCACTGAAGGCAAGGTACCAGTAAAATATCCCGGTCGTGCAACCACATGCTGAAGGGAGGAACGAAGTTTATAAGTACAGAATGCGTCTTTAATGCACAGCAAAATTATCGTCAACACGACGAAGCGAAAGCAGAGTCAAAGTAATACGGTTAACGAGAACAAAAAACTATACAGAGAACAACAACCACCTGTGCCTGTGGCTAAAAAGAATTCTCATATGCCATCTAATCCAGGAGGTAATGGGAAATCAGAAGGCGGGTGCACCTGCGTTGTCGGCCGCTCCAGTCGGTCCCTGCGCTTCCCTCGCCCGCCAGCGGCTGTAGTAGCAGGCTGAAGCCGACGACGAATACAGAGGAACTGCCTTGGGCTCTCATCGCATCTGCGCAATAGTTCCACAAGAATCAGCGGGAGGCGTTCCGCGTTATGGCGGCGGCATGAAGTCGACTCTGTACATTTCTGATTTTTTTTTAATTCCAGATCAACTGCTCTAAAGTGTCCCTAAACAGTTCCTTAATAATAATGCTAAATTAATGTAAGTATTGTAATAAACCGTAATCCGTATTTTCTAAACATTATTAACATTATCTATATTATGTCGTACACTTGCCTTCAATTGACGAGGAGACAGAACTTCCAGCGCACGCATCCGCCGTAGAATTACATGTCGCATGGAATCACAGGTGGAGGTGTGCCAGACCCATCACACAGGAGAAGATAGCCGTCGCGGAAGACGTTTTCAATGTTGTCGTCATACAAGCATACCAGCAACCGCGGATTGTATCCCAGCGCTGCGCGCACAGCTGTCAGCAATGGCTGCTGAATGGTGGCCCGCAGGTAGTCGACGGCCAGCAAAGGCCGCCCCGGCCACAGAGCTAGATACACGGCGCAGTACGTCTCTATCGGGCAGTCTGGCTCTTTGGTCAGCAAGCAGGCGGTGAACACACCCCTCTGCAATGTCCACTCGATAGTTGCTTCGCGTTCGCCAACTATCAAGGCAGCCGCAATGCGTATCAGCAGCGCGGGACACTCACCAAAAGTAGGCGCAGTCCTAAGACGGAAGACCCGCCACACATCTAAGCGCTGGCGCTGCGCCATCCAGCCGCGCAGGCATGCTATCCGCCGGAGGCGGAATTCGTCGCTCTCCGCAGCTCGGACAGCTTCGCATAATGCACCGTGAACATCGGATGGCGGCAGTTCCTGAAGTCGCGGCAACCACGGCAAGTTTTCTTCGTCCAAGCGCAACAGTTCCGCTGCACTGAACCTACGCAGCCGAAATTGCAGGTTTAACATCTGTATATCCGCCATTGAGGAGCCGAGTTGTAGTACTGATGCGGCGATGGTTAGCCGGCGTTCGTCTACGTAAGGGAGTGCACACCCCTCTCGATAAGTTAACAAACGCAATCACTTCCCTAGCACAGCTGTTTCCGTTGCCCACAAGTAGATGTGCGGCTTAAAACTGCACTTCTGAGTGCTGCTGCTGATACATCTCATTCTATTGAGGCCGTATTTAGGGGTGGTTTCATCTAATGACAGGCGTCAAGCCCTCTGCCGGGCGCAATGTACTCAAGGCATCACTCAGAGGCACTCTATCTTTCTATGGTTTGTCATCCTGCATAGATTTTATGAAAGATGCGGAAGTGCTTATCTCAGAAGGAGCACTGTCCAACGCGCCCGAAATGAAAAAAAAATGGGTACAATAAATTTAGCAGATAATATGAAGTCATGTGCCGCATTTTTTAGAAGCATATGCGTTAAGGGCTTACCAGCGTCTCTATAACAAGGTACTAGCTGGTTGTCCACATAACTCTTCGTTCTTTAATGCTGGCTGGCTAAGTACCTGCCCTTTCACGGGATTATTCTTGGGTCGGCGGGGCACAAAAATAATCTTATCGAGTGGTCTAGCAGAGAGGAACAAACGGCACGTGTTCACGAGGGCAGCTGGAGGCCAATGCCATTCTTCAATGCGGGTGCCTTACTCGCTTTATCGATGGACGCACACGTCGCCGTCTCTAAACCAAGTCATTCTGACAGCTGATTTCAGGGACGGTAAGATAAAAGTGGAGAATCTACCACGGCACAGGTGGCACTAGAGTTGTTCTACTTGCCGACTAAAAACTGCGCTGTCAGCCGCTTGCACGGCTACAAACGTGAGAGTACACTCTTAAAGATTTGAGGCCCGCGTTCAGCAGCTATCATTTATTGCCTAGCTTCTCTCGGCGCAGCTCAGATAGCTCACCGAGTGCCACGAAATATGCTTGCTGCTCTCGCTGGGTGTTTGCTATGGCGTTGCAATCGACGCGGAAAACTTCAGCGCAAGTTCCCCATGTATATACTGGTAGCGTTCATTTCATATAGAAGCCCATACGTTCAATATATGCCAACTTGTGGGTGGAATCGAGCGCATTCTATGGCACGATTGCAAAAGCGAGACCATCAATATTGTGACTAACCAGAAGAATGGCGGCCGCAGACTTAGACGGAAACCTCTGAGCGGCCGAGTTGATTCATAAAAACGTAGCCCATCCCAACCGCCTCCAATAAAGTTGGTGGTGCTTTGCCGGCTCTTCGGGCTGAACTGCGTTCAAAAATGAAATCTTCACGGTGCCACTTTTTTAATGTCAAGATGCACAATTTTCTAAAAACTGACCCCCAAAAGTTCTGGAGGCATCTGTCACAGAAAAAAGACCCGGTTAACAAACTTCTCCTTAACAACACAGTTGTTACCGACTCCCTCTGCTTAGCGACTGCCTTCAATGAGCACTTTTCTTCTGTATTCCTGAGTAACAGCAACTCAGTCTCCGAATCTCGAACTAGCCATTTCAATCTGCCAGACCTAATTATTAACGAGGAGGGTATTGTTTCGGCTCTATTGGAGTTGAACACAAAAAAATCCTCTGGACCAGACGATATCCCTAACGCTTTTCTGTACAGATATGCTGAGTGGTGCGCTAAATACCTTTTCATTATTTTTACTGAAAGTCTCAGGACAGGAGAAATTCCAAACGATTGGAAAACAGCAAAGGTGATACCCATTCACAAATCAGGAGACAAGCTTTGCGTGAAGAATTACAGGCCGATTTCTTTGTTATGTACGTCCAGTAAGTTATTAGAACATTTTATTTTCAAGCACGTAAGTTCATTCTTAGAGGGCAGCGGTTTTTTTATTGAAAGCCAGCACGGGTTTCGGCAAGGCTTGTCGACAGTGACGCAGCTTATTCATATTACAAATGAAATTATGATGTCGCTAGACAATAATGGACAGGTAGATTTAATTTTCATTGATTTCGAAAAAGCGTTTGACCGGGTATCGCATAGCAATCTTTTGTTAAAAATAAGGTGGTGGTTAAATAATCTGCAAGTAGTACAATGGTTGGATTCCTACCTTACACAGCAGCATCAGTTTGTTCAGATATCTGAATCTCATTCCACATAAGCGCCAGTACTTTCGGGAGTTCCCCAGGGCTCAGTCCTTGGGCCGCTTCTCTTCCTTATTTATTCGAATGACCTGTCCTTCAACTCACGCATACGCTGTCGGTTCTTCGCCGACGACTGTGTTATATACCATAGTATCACATCAGTTGAAGCCCAGGCACTCCTAACCGACTACTTAACAGCAGTTTCCAGCTGGTGTTGTACTTGGCAAATGGGTATAAACAGTTCAAAATGCGGAAAAATGACAGTAACACGAAGGAAACAACCGCTCCAATGCACATACAAAATCAATGGCCTTCCGATCAACTCAGTGACTCAGGCGAAATATCTTGGGGTAACCATGACATCCAACCTGAACTGGAGCGTACACATCCAGTCCATTGTCGCAGCAGCGTCCAAAAAACTTCGGTTTTTAAAGCACCGCCTAAAGCATTGCACGAGCAAATCAAAACTGACAGCATACACATCACTTGTGCGTCCAGTGCTCGAATACGCCGACGCTGTATGGGATCCGCACACAAAAACGGATATAAAAATTCTTGAAGGCGTCCAGAGGAAAGCACTCCGGTTTATTTACCACGCTTATGGTCGGCAGGTCTCGGTATCTGATTTGCTCAACAGATCTGGGCTTCCCACGCTTGAATCCCGTCGAAAGCAGCACCGACTAAAAATGTTGTTCAATATCATACATAATAAAACAAAACTGAATTTTCAGAGTTACATGCAAAACAACACAACACGCCCCACCCATAACAAACACGAACGGACTATCTTGATGCCACGATGCCGAACAAAAGCATATTCTTGTTCCTTCTTTCCACGCACCATTTCCGAATGGAACCGACTGCCAAGCGATATCACCAACCTGGTATCTTCAGAATCTTTCTTGTCTGCTGTTTCGGCTCATGTATCGCAGTAGCGCGTCTAGTACACAGTGTATTTCGATTTCCTTGTTTTTATTCTGTTAACTTAGTATGTTTGACGTCGGATGATTTGCCTGTACTTTTTTGCTTCCCGTTGGTCTTATTGAATTTTGTTCTCGTACTGTAATCGCCCTTTGTTGCTGTTATTTGGTTGTTACTACTTTTTATTTTTTTTTCATTTTTTTTTCTCTTTGTGCACTCCTGCCTTGACCGCCAAAGGGCAGTCGGCAGTATTTATGACATAAATAAATAAATAAATGCGACTGTGTCCTCTTAGTCCTCTTCTTGAATCAGCGCGGAGGTAGCGCTTGTGAGGCGAGTGACATTAGTCCCTCCACCGTAAAACGAAAGCATCAAATTGATGCGAAGAAGGGTATCTAAAAATGAATAGAAAAGCAAAAAACGAAATGTCGACAGGAAAAGCACAAAGGAAAGCTGATAAATACAGTCGATAAGGACAGGAAACCGAGAAAAAAGTTAAGAATATCATGCACAGAACGAGAGCGTAGATTAAAATACAGAGTGAAAAGCACTGCAGTCACGCGGGAGCTGCGATTTCAAGCCACCGAAAGGAACAGTATCAGTTCGTAGCCGCCGTTGGCCGCACTTCCATTAGGAACGACTTTAAAATTCGCGTTGCCGTGGCCCAGTGCTCGTGGCCCAGTGCTCGTGGCTTAGTGGTTTGAGCGCCCGTCTCGGCTGCGGGAGGTGGGTGGTTCGAAACCCACCGCCGGACACCCACCGTTAAATGGGTACAAGCGTCCCCCGGCCTGGCGCTCGGATTCCTTTAGGGGTGTACGCTTGGCAGAAGCTCCGTAAACCCCGCTGTGCCCCTTGCGGGCCAAGCCCAGTTTCGAACAACCTCGCAGCCTGCTAAAGGTGGTAGGTACCCGTCGGCCAACGCGGTTCGAACGCGAGCAAAGCCCTAACGCTGGCACTGGGCGCACGCGCGCCCCAGCGCAGCGGCCTTTCACTCTACGTGAGGAGAAAGAAAATCCCTCCGCAGGGAAAACCTCCCTCAGCGCCGCGGTGTTGTACACACACACCGTCCTGCAGTTCTACCCATAGAACGCCCAACTCTCGCACTATTCCGCTGGCTCACCGCAGCCGGATCAGCAGAAGTCATAAAAAAGGCGCAGCTTTTCAATTTCTCAAGTTGGCGCAGTGCCACTGAGCTCACGTTAGAGCGAACTCGTTTAAACTTCATCGAACTCTTCAAACTCCGTCGAAACTGTAAAGACTGAACTGAATCACGAATCACCTTTGCAGGCTGATGGTGTTCGAAACTGGTTTGGCCCCCGAAGGGACACAGCGGGGTTTGCGGAGCCTCTTCCAAGCGCACAACCCCTGAAGATGCCGGGCGCCTGCCCGGGTGTGGCTTGTACCCATTTTTACCGGTGGGTGTCCGGCGGTGGGTTTCGAACCAACCACCTCCCGCAGCCGAAGCGGACGACGAGCCTCTAGGCCACGACTTCGAGGCGCGGCGGAAGACTTTATACGGTCCTAATAGCGGAGCGCCCCTCCACGGTGGCTCAGTGGTTACGGCGCTCGGCTGCTGGCCCCGAAAGACTCGGGTTCGATGCCGGCCGCGGTGGCTGAATTTCTATGGAGGCGAAATTCTAGAGAATCGTGTACTGTGCGATGTCAGTGCACGTTAAAGAACCCGAGGTGGTCGAAATTTCCGCAGCCCTTCACTACGGCGTTAAACCAAAATAAACCAAACCTAAGAGCGGAGCAGCTGTGTTTCTAACAACCCTTTTTGGCTTACAGGGGCCACACCCATTCGCGCTCAGTTGATAATAGGCGCTCTGTTGACTTCCCTAAGTCGGAGGTTGTAATATCGGGAGCCCGTGTATTTCTGCGGCTTCATGCGGAATCGAGCGAGCTGACGGGCTTGATGACTTTTACGGCGAAGCTGCCTGCATCTAGTGTGATGTCGCCATCAGCGCACACAAAGGCAGCACAGGTAATCAGGCCAATATTGGAAGCATAGTGGAAAAGGCCGGTGCTACAGAGGACCTTTCTGAAGCCATCCATTTCCATTATTGGGCCGTGTTCCTGTGCTGCTTGGGCAGAAGCAACGGTTCGATGTCATCCGCCCTTCTGTAAAAATGCGGAACGGGGTAAAGCGCGCTGTTCTCTGAACCGCGGTTTTATTCGCGAAGGTAAAGTATAGGAGTACCTGGTGCCATGTTTTGTGTCCCACATCCACGTGTATAGAAATCATATCCGCCAGCAACTTTTACGTTACGTTACGTTTCCTGGCTGCCGTGGCTTCCATGGCGCAGGCGGCGAAAATGGTGGCGGTGGGCTCTCTGCTCATCGCCGGAAAGGAGGTGCCACTGGAGCAGATGGGAGTTCCAATGGTGCACCTGACGGTTTTCCGTCTACTCCCGTGCGTCAGCGACGAGGACCTCGCCGCGGCGTTTTCACCGTACAGGAAGGTGCGCGCCATCACGGAGACCGCCTTCCAGTCCAAGAACCACACCGGGAACGTCACGCGCCTGGTGAAGCTCGAGATGACCCGGGCTCCACCGAACTTCCTTACCGTGGCCGTGACTCGAGCCATGATCGAGTACAACGGCCTGAGGCGCGTCTGTTCCCGGTGCGGTTCCCGGTGCCGCGGTCCTACACGGCGGCCACGGCTGCTGCGGCAGGCAGACCTTCCCAGGAGCCTGGTGTGCAACCCGGGCAGAAGGCGACACCTGAGGGGGCTGGCGCCGGTTCGAGCGACGTGACACAGGAGGCGGCGATGAGCCCTGCCGAAGAAGCTGACCTGCGCGGCGACGCCGAGACCAGGCCCGCTGACGACCAGGCGGGCACGGAGCCGACGGACACCTCTTCCGGCCAATCCGCGGCGGAGCTGTCCAGGGGCAACTCCGACGACGGAATCGACCTCGTCCGAGTCGGACGACTCGCAGGGCGAGTCCTCTTTTGGGGACCCTCCGAGTTTGGAAGCCTCGCTCTTTGACGCGCCCTTGGCGGCGCAGCACGAGGGCATGGGCACGGACACCGCGTCGCATGGCTCGCCCTCTCCCAGTGATGCCCTGCTCACGTCCGTGAAGGACGCCCAGAGCAGCGACGGCTCAAACGAGTCGCGACCGACGGAGCCGCCCATCCCGGTCACCCTGCCCCCGCGGGGCCCGTGCGCAGCTAAGTTGGTGCGGGGTGCCCGAGAGGTCCTCGACCTAGAGGACGCCAAGCGCCAGCTATCCTCGTCGTCGGATGGCGGCGATACCTGTTCTTCGGCCACCCAGGCGCCGAAGAAGAAACCTCGGACGGCAGGCGAGGGTGGCGTCCTCATGGACGTCGAGGGAAACGAATTGTTTCCGCCATGGCGCCTCCTCGCCGGACTTCAGGCCCTGCCGGGCCTTTTCCTCCTCCCCCTGCTCGGCGGCCGCCCGAGCGCCGTTCTTTCGACGATGTACGGCGCCTTTATCTTTTCGGCGCGCTGGCTCCGTCGGCGCGTTTTTCGAACGATGGACGGTGTTTGTGCGGCGGTGCGTGTTGGTGCGTGTGTGACTGTGTGTTATTGCCGCAGCCGCGCTCATCGGCCGGACCTTACCACCGCGCAACTGTTGGCACCGCTTGGCATCGTCGCCCCGTCGCCGCGGGGCCGCCAGCCAGGACGACGGGAGTAACCCCGGACATGTCCCCCAACAAGCGCCGCCCAGGAGCCGGTGCTTGGCCACGCCTACAGACTTTGCCCGACGAACTTTACTGTGAGTCCGTTGCCGTTTTCCTATGCTCACTGTTGTTGCTTTGTTTCTTCTTTTTATTTACATGATGGCATCTTTTTGTTTCGCTTCTTTGAACGCGCAAGGTTTTCGGCACCCCGGCAAGCAGCGGGAAGTGCTTTATCTTGCGCGTTCGCATCGAGTGGATGTTTTATTTTTACAGGAATGTAATTTTCGCACTCCTGCTGACGTTCTTACTTTTCGGCCTCGTTTTAATGTAGATGCCATTTTTTCGTTAACGGACTCACTGTGTTGTGGCGTAGGCGGGGTTTTTCTCTGGCCGGCCTTTAGAGCAGGTGCTCACTGCACCTTTGGCGTTGATGGGCGCGTGATAGTGGTGGACATTTTTCTCAATGGCCGCATGACTAGTTTTGTAAATATTTACGCGCTAGTTACACGCGGTGTGACAAACGAGTTCTTTCGGGCGATCGCGCCACACTTTCTTGAAAATGTGCCCATGTCTTGCTGGGGGATTTCAACTGCGTTTTGGACACCCAATGCGACATCAGGGGGCCCGGCCAGGGCGCTTCCAACTACCACGCGATAGAGCTTGGGAAGCTAGTGCGGTCGCAAAGCTTAGAGGACGCGTGAGTCGCCCTTCACGGCGACCACTTTGAGGCCACGCGCGTCTGGGGCCAGAGCGCGAGCCGGCTAGACCGGGTTTACATCCCCTCCGCTCTGGCACCTTGCTTGCTCCAGTGCGCAGTCCTGCTGTTTCCATCAGGCCTTAAGTTAAGCGACCACTTCGCCGTGTTAGTTAGATTGCGCGCAGCGCCTGGCCGTTCGAAGAACCCCCTGATGTGGCGCATGGATCCCGCGGTGCTCTTTGATGAATAGTGTATTGCTGACATTCGCACTGAAGTGTTTGTGTCCGTTGCTGGTGTCGACCGAGTGTCTCCCGCTGTTTAGGACGCGCTCAAGTGTTGTTGGCGCGATGTGCTCATTCGCGCGGGGAAGGCGCGGCGCGTTCGCGTCACGACCGCGCTGAACTCTGCGCCGATTGCGCATCGTCCGCGATGCCGGTACCCTTACTTTCCCGATGCGAGATTAGCTCGAGACGTTTCGCGTGCGCTACCACTGCGTCCTCGAGGACAGTTCACGCCCGTGCCTCTCTGCCCTTTCCTCTCGTTTGCCGCTCGACGACGGCGCTGACCTCGGACATGCCCGGTTCATTACTCGGCGCGGTGACAAGGGTAGCCGCGTGAAGACGGTCGCGTTGGAGGACGGCTCCGCGTCCTCCGACCCAGCAGTTATTGGGCGCGTGTTCGGCGAACACTTCGCGGCACTCTTCACGTCCAGAGGGCTCGATGAGCAACAGGGTTTCGCGGAGGCCGTCGGCTCGTTTTGCGGGCCCCTTCCTCGGCTCCCTGAGGACGCTTGCGCGGCGCTCAGGTCGCCCGTTAGTTTAGGCGAGGTTCGAGCAGCCTTAGGCGCCATGAACCAGTCCACCGCCCCCGGCCCGGACGGACTGGTGGCCAGTTTTTATTCGGCCTTTTTCGAAGTCCTCGTCCTCTTGTTAGCTGAACTCGTAAACGTCGTTTTTGACAGCGGCTCCTTTCCTCCCTCGTTCAGTGTGGGCCGCATTGTTTTGATCCCGAAGGAGGGTGGCACTGCGTCTAGCCCTTCGGTGTGGTGACCCATCACCGTCCTTAACACCTACTATAAGCTTGTTGCCACCTTGCTTGTCCGGAGGCGGCGTGTCCACCTGCAGGACTTGGTCAGTCCTTACCAGTCCTGCGCGGTGCCCGGACGGTCGGAGTTTGCCTCGCTCACACTGACGAGGGACGTGTTTGAATATGCCTGCTCCAAACGGGTCCCGGGAGCCTTTGTTGCTCTGGACCAGGCGAAGGCGTTCGACTGCGTGCAGCATATTTATTTGTTCGCCGTACTCCGCGCTTTCGGTTTTCCCGAAACTTTTGTCCACAACCTCCGCTCTCTTTACGCAGGCTTCATTTGCCAGTTAGTTGTGAATGGCAGCATCGCCGGCTCCTTTCCAGTGACGCGGGGAGTGCAACAGGGGTGTCCGCTTTCGCCGGCCCTCTTCGTCCTCGCACTCGACCCGCTGCTGCGTAGGGTAGCAACGGAAAGGCGCATTGCGGGCTTCCCGTTGACCGGGCAGGAGACGGTGGTTGTCTCCGCGTACGCGGACGACATATATCCCTTTTTGTACACGACAGTGACAGCTTTAGCGCTTTCTTGACTAGTTTTTCCTAGTACGCAGCTGTCTCCGGAGCGCAATTGAACACGACAAAAAAGCACGCCCTCCAGTTCGACCAGTTCAGAGGTCCCCTGCCAGCAGACATTCCCTTTGTGAGCGCGGTTCGCGTTCTTGGCGTGCTTTTCGATCCCAATGGGGTTTCCCCCCGCGTCTGGGACGAAGTTGTCTCGCGGGCAGCAAGCGGCCTCTCCGACGCCGCGCGCTTCAGTCTGTCCCTACACGCGAAGGTTGCCGTGGTCAAGACTCGAGCGTGCGCCTTGGCATTCTATGTGGCACGCGTCGCGAAGATCCCGCGTCGTACGAGGGGCCGACTGGCGTCCCTGGTTGGGACCTTCGTTTGGGATGGTGGGACAGCGCAGGTTGCCCGCCACCTCCTCCACCTTCCGACGAGCAGGGGGGGCCTCGGTCTGCCCTGCATCCCGACCGTGGCACTCGTACTCACTCTGAGGACAGTTCAAAGTTTGTTGGCGAGCGAGTTTTATCCCGGCCGCTCGCTTATGCTGTACTGGTTAGGCACGGCGTGGCGCGCGTTTCCTCCCGGGCGCCACACCGGCCCTCAGACGGAGAGGCCTTTTGCCTTTTACCGTGCCGTCGCCGGTATGAAGTCAGCGCTCGAATCCGACCTCGCCGACATCGACGCAGCTAACGTTGCTCCCACGCGGATTAGCGAGCTTGTTGCGTGTTCGCGGCTCTTCGCGGACGGCCAGCGCGCGACAGCTGTGTCCAAGTGGCGCGCGTGGGCGAATGGCCGGCTGCCGTGCGAAGTGTGGGACTTTGGCTCAGGCGCTGGGGCGTGCTCTCAACGCGCCAGCGCCTAGCCAGGTGGGGCGTTGTGCCCAATGAAGAGTGCGCTAACTGTGGTGCTCCCGAGAGCCTCTCGCATGTGTTCATTCACCGTGCTGCCGCAAAAACCATGTGGCACCTCGTATATAGACTTTTTCGTGTACGCCAACACTCCCGTGGCAGGCGGCGGAGTGGCTGCTTCGAGCAGCTGTGTACATTTCAATGATTCAGCTGTGTAAATTTCAGTACATTTCAAGTTACACAGTTCTGCAGAGCCCATATCTGCAGCAAAGTTTTCAACGCTAAAGCGCACTATTCTATTGACTTTTTTCCTCCACAGTGGTGTCCACGCCAAAAACATGCAAGGCGCGTCCCTGTTCTAAGAGCGCGACTATTATTTGTATAGCAGTGTTATTTGATGAATTAGACGGTGTGCAGTGCACAGCGCAAGAGTGTGTTACAGTTTACGCGAAGTGCGTTCGGTTCCGAAGAATGCCTACCGCTCTCGTGCAGTGGCCAGCGGAGCTAGTCGGTTGACGCTATCGCGGGTTTGAATCCCAGTTACGGTTGTTTATTTTAATTCAATTTATTTATTTATATCAGCTCGCACAAACCCACAATCACAAAGACCGCTAGTAGATGAACATCGCAACACTATGCTCGGTGTTTACCTTTCGGAATGGTGCCCTCGCATTAAAAAAAGCTATTGGCATTTGGGCGCCTATACCGGTACATTAATCAAAATAGGAGAAAACAGGCCAGTGCCGCACATCGCGATGGTTTTTCAGGCAGAGGGAGAGGGAAACAACTCTAATGCCTTAGCGTGCAGCGATTTAGGGCAGCTGGGATTGATATCACCCCCAGCTGGGGGCGACTTCCTGAGCCCACGAAAGGAGTGCCAGTTGGATTGTCTTGTCAGGCCTTCTGAAAACTTTGTTCCATTCCTCCTCGGATAGACCTGGCAGCAAGGTTCGACGGGGAGGATTTATTTATTTATTTATTTCTCGCGAAACCCCAGAGGATGAGCGCCTGGGTGGCGATTTCTCTCTGATTATAAATTTGGTGGACGAGCTCGTATTCCCTGTTTGTAATCAGTGAAATTTTAAAATAGCTAAGGATCGATTGTGTCTGGAACCTGCGGAGCATGGTGACTTCCGCTCAATTTAAGTAGGGCTGGGGAGGCGGGAATTGGCTTCTCGTCTATCTCTGGAGGTTGGTGATCTCGCCAAAGGTCTAGGGATCCTTGAAAGACCGTCTGCGTTCGTGGGGCCGACCGCCCGATTGCTTATTCCTTAAGCTAGTCGGTTGACCCCTTCGTTTCCAGAGCTTCCCGCGTGGGCGGGTACCCAGACAGGTTTATCTTATGGTCGGGAGTGCAACAGCGAATGATGCGTGCTACAGGGTGGCAGATAAAACATCTCGTGTGCACGGCCACTTACGATTCAAAACCTCCGCCCTAGTTCATGGCTGTGAACAATCGAGATTAGTCCGGTCGCTTCTCGCGTCACGAACAAAAATGATAACACCCCTTTCCTCCTGACTTGCGCGAACGAACGGGCACTACAATGATACGCGGTATTATCCCCCTCCCAAAGAAGCATCGTCTCGATGCTTTAAAATGAAAATAAACAGGGCGAATGCAAACTTCGAGTCCTTTAGCGTTCATAATATCGCTTAAGGGCAGCGGTAAAAGCTTCAAGTCTGGCCGTCTCGTCGTCGTCGGTGTTCTAGTTGTCGTCGTCGTAGGGGTCGTCGTAGTTTTCGTCGTAGTTGAGGCATAGTCTTGTGTCTTCGTCGATGGAGTATCTTTGTCATTGCGCTTAGAAGCAACCTCACCTCCAGAGGCTGCTTTATTTAGTATAAAATTCTGGGGCTGGGGAAGCGTCCACGCACTGCGTAACCTCGGCTAGGAGATACAAAGCGCGGGGACGATGGCGACTGGGAACAAGATAGGCGGCTTGGCGATGAGCATTCTTCCCGACGCAAAAACTCCTCGATTTCGGCTGGTCGCTGGCCGGGTCGGGGTCGTGGGGCGTCGTAAGAAAACCCTCGGATGCCCATTCTCCTGTATGGGCAGTACCGGAGAATGTGACCGGCTTCGCCGCAGTGGAAGCATAGCAGGCGGCGCTGGTCGGGCGTTCTCCACTCCTCGCATTTCCTCGGCAGTGTGCGACGCTCCTAGGATGAGCGGGTTGGGGCGAGAGGGCGGCGGTCCAACGAGGCTGGCTGAGGGCGATAGGGGCTTGGGTCCCGTCGTCGAGGTTTCAGGACGACGCACTGCTGCGGCGTAAGTCATGGCTGGGGGCTGCAGAGGCTGCGTGGATGTCGGCGTCACACCCAAGGCATTTTGAACCTCGTCGCGGATTACGTCAGTGAGTGATGTAAGCTGCGGCTGCGTTACCGTTGGCAGCAATCGTCAGAGCTCTTCTTTCACAACTTGGCGTATAACCTCCCGCAGGTTATCGTTGTTAGCGGTGTCCAGGGAGCTTGCTGAGAAAACGCGCTGCTGGCAGTCATACTGGCGGGCTCGGGCATCAAGAGTTTTTTCCATCGTGGATGCCTCTTCTACAAATTCCCCGACAGTTTTCGGTGGGTTGCGTACTAGGCCGGAAAACAGTTGCTCTTTAACTCCTCGCATGAGCAGCTTTACTTTTTCTTCTTCCTTCATGTTTTCGTCGGCACGCCGGAAGAGACGCTTCATTTCCTCAGTGTACACTGCAACGGCCTCGTTTGGGTGTTATATGCGAGACTGTAGCAGCTGCTGGGCTCTCTTTCGCACGACGTTCGTGAAGGTCTTTAGAAGCTGCTCCTTGAAGGTTTCCCAGTTCGTGAGGCTAGCTTCCTCATTCTCAAACCAGATTCTTGCTGGTCCCTCCAAGGCGAAGAAGACGTAGCTAAGTTTCGTAGCATCATCCCAGTTGTCGAAGACAGCCACACCGTCGAACTGTTCCAACCATTCTTCGGGGTCGGCGCCAGGCGAAGCGTCGAAGGTTGGTGGCACCCTGGGCTGGTGAAGAATGATTGGAGTCGTCGTCTGGGGCAAGCTCATGGTGGATGTTGCTACTGGCTTTCGCTTCCGGGTAGGATCCGGCAGAATCCCGAACTCAGGTGCGTCTCCTAGCAGGCGTCGGCTTGCGCGGTGGACTGGACTGAGGTCCTGCGGTAAATGACTCAGAGGGCTGGCGTCACGACTTATAGGGGGTGTCCGGGATATGGGAGGCCACCCAGCACCTCCACCAGATGTCACGTTGTAGTGACGGCAGTCCAGCGGTCAGTAGGACACCAACAATACTAGGAAACGAAGTTTTTTTATTTTGGCTTACTTGCGCCCGCAAAAGAACCGAATCACTCGGGGGCGCCGTAAGCAGCAAACGTGCTGGTCAGTCGTCGAACTATGAATGCCCGCTGCTCGCGGCATCGTTCAATTTAAAGCCGGCAAGGAAACTTCGAGATAACACGGCTGTTATCTAATCTTCAACAGCTGCTTGCACCTTTGCATTGCTCCAACGGCTTTCTTTACTTCCTCTTTACTGGCCGGATGTCCCGTTGCTCTGCACTCCTGCAACTCTCATTAATGTTCTGATTACGTTGGTGAGTGCATAGATTTGTCTAAATTTCTTCAGCTACATTAACTATCTTCTCTATATTTCTAATGACATTGCCTTATTTGTCTCTTAGCGGATACATCTGGTGTTTACCTTTGCCTAGTTTTCTCTTCACTGCTTTAGGCAACCTCCGTTATTGAGAGCATGCTTTATTTCTCTATTATAAACTTCCTTATGTCGGCTACCTTGGGCTTACTTATAAACTTTCATAGCTCTACCAGTTCTGCTCTCTCCGAAGGGTTAGTCGCTTTCAAACTCTGGCGTTTCTATATCACACTTTTTTTCTCCTGAGATGGCTTGCTGGTATCCTGTCCAACGCTCCTACCGCCTACTTCTATTGCTGGCTCCGTAGTGACAACCATGACATTATTGTAGATCGCTTGAACTTTAATATTGCTTTCGTATGATACAGCGGAATATCTGTTGTACAGCAACATTCTGGATTCCTCTACTTTCCTTCTTACCGCTAACTCGTTAATGGGCTTTCGCTTCATTGATTTCTTCTATTCTCTCTTCAGGTCTATGCTAATCCTAGACCTTACCATTCTGTTATCGCTACAACGCACCTTTCCGAGCACCACCACATCCTCTACGATGGCAGGGTGAGCGCATAGTGTAAAATATATTTCATTTTTGTTCGACCATAGCGGCCCTTCCGCATCCACTTCCTGTTCATTCTTTTCAGGAAGAAGGCATTGACGATCAGTAAGTTATTTCTATCAAAATATATTTCATTTTCATGTGACCATAGCGGCTATTCCGCATCCATTTCCTGTTCTTTCTTTTCTGGAAGAAGGCATTGATTATCAGTAAGTTATTTCTATCAGTGAACTCTACTAATAACTTTTCCATGCTATTCCTGGAGGCTATGCCATAGTAGGCTACCGCATAGTTTCTGGCCAGTTTCTTGGCTACCTTCGCACTGAAGTCACCCATTAGTACAGTGTACTGTGATTTTAAGGCGAAAGCCTTTAATACCGCATACTGTGGTGAACCAAGAAATGTTAGCAAATCTGTCCGCATTTCGGCGTCAGTACTTAAAAAAAACTGTCGAGGCTTGGAATCGAACCAGGGCATTTGGCATTTGAAGTCCCCACGAGGGCTGAGGGTTTAGGTATGAATAAAGGCGCATTTAGTGAATACATGGGCTTCCTAAATAAAATAAAAAACCTAAACAAGGAAGAAAGAAAACAGACAAAGATGAAAATAAAGTAAAAAGAAAAATAAAACAAACAAAAATTAAAAATAATATATGAGAACTGAAAAAAAAAACAAAGTGCGCCAGGAAACTGTTTCCCCTTGCAGCTCTTTGGAGAGCCAAAGTGCACCCTGCTTATTTATTTTCTTCATTGCCGATGCCACGTCTTCATAGAATCTTCGAACATTCTAGTCATCATGTATGGATGTAAGCGTGTAGACCTGCACTACCTTCATATTGTACCTGTTATTAAGCCTGATTGCGATAGCTGCCATTCTCCCATTAATAGAGTACGACTCCTCCATGTTGCCAGCAATATACTAATTGCTTAGAAATCCCACACCTAGTTCTCGTCTGTCGTCTGTCCGCTAATACACGATTGCACAATGAATGCCCACCGCATACTACTGTATACGACGAACTATTCCACACACACTATTCCCCTATGCAGACACATTTTCACAACCGATCATACGCGGTGTTAAATTGCAACACACGCTCGTTGTTGCGCTCTGTTCGAGTAGCATATTGTCACGTTGTAGTGACGGCACTGCAGCGATCAGAAAGACACTACAAAGACTTGCAAAGTAAGCTCTTTATTTGGGCTGACTTTCGCCCGCAAAAGAACTGAATCACTCGGTGGCGGCGTAAGCAACAAGCGTGCTCGTCAATCGTCGAACTAGGAATACCCGCTGCTCGCGGCATCGTTCAATTTAAAGCCAGCAAGGAAACTTCGAGATAACAGGTCGAGATCATCTAGAGTAATCTGGAAACACGTAGATGCAGCTCGGCATGCCTGCCATCAATCGATATTAGTCCGGTCGCTTCTCGCGTCACGAACACAAATGATAACACCCCTTTCCTGCGCCCTGGCGCGAACGAACCGACACTGCAATGATACGTGGCACTACCCCACTCCCAAAGAAGCGTCGTCTCGATGCTTTAAAATGAAAATAAACACGGAGAATGTATATTTAGAGTCCTTTAGCGTTCATAATATGGCTTCAGGCGTACGACATGTACGATTTCCAGGCGTGTGTGGAGTCGCTGAGATGCTGTCGTGCCGTCGGGGATGACTTCATAGTCGAGGTCACCGATGCGACGGAGAACCCTGTATGGGCCAAAGTAGCGTCGCAGCAAATTTTCACTCAATCCCCGGCGGCGAACCGGCGTCCATATCCAAACACGAACACCTGGCTTGTAATGCGTGTCTCGTCGGCGCAAATTGTAGCGTCGGGCGTTGGTGTGCTGGTGGTCTTGAATGCGAAGCCGCGCAAGTCTTTGGGCTTCCTCGGCGCGATGAAGGTAGGCGGCGACGTCGAGGTTGTCTTCGTCAGAAACGTGCGGGAGCATTGCGTCGAGCGTTGTCGTGGGCTTCCTGCCGTATACCAGCTGGAATGGGGTAAACCTGGTTTTCTCCTGGACGGCAGTATTATAAGCGAACATCACGTAGGGCAGAATGGAGTCCCACATCTTGTGTTCGGCGTCGATGTACATGGAGAGCATGTCTGCGATGGTCTTGTTCAGACGCCAGAAGCTCTGTGAGTCCGTTGGTTTGTGGATGATAAGCAGTGGTCCTCCGATGGCTTGTCTGGCTGTAGTTTAAAATGGCTTGCGTCAGCTCCGCTGTAAACGCCGTTTCTCTGTCTGTGATGAGCACTTGGGGGGCGCCGTGTCGGAGAAGAATTTTTTCGACAAAATATTTTGCAACTCCTGTTGCGGTACCACTAGGCAATCTTTTGCTCCGGCTTAGCGGGTCATGTAGTCGTTAGCCACGATGATCCCCTTGTTACCTGATGATGAAGTCGGAAAGGGGCCGAGGAGGTCCATCCCGATTTGCTGATAGGGCTTAGTTGGCGGTGGTATGGGGTTCAGGAGTCCGGCTGGTCTAGTCGGAGGCGTTTTGCGTCGCTGACACTCACGGCACGGTTTCACGTAATGGGAAACGTCGGTAGCTAGCTGCGGCCAATAGTACTTCTCCTGGATGCGGTGCAACGTGCGAGCAATCCCGAGATCCCCTGCAGTCGGCTCGTCATGACATGCCTGCATAATTTCTTGCCTGAGATTTTTGGGCACGACAAGAAGATGCACTGTCCTGTTGGGCGCGATGTTCTTCTTCAGGAGGACATTATTGTGAAGGACGAATAACGACAGTTGGCGCTCGAACCCCCGGAGAGGCGATGTGGTCTTGCCTTTCAAATAATCAAGTAGGCTTTGCAACTCAGTGTCCGAGCGCTGCTGCTGCGCGAAGCTGCTGGCGCTTACCGGTCCTAGGAAAGCGTCGTCGTCTTCCTCTTCCGGTGCTGCGTCTACGGGGGCTCGAGATTGGCAGTCTGCATCGGAATGCTTGCGGCCAGATTTGTAGACTGCAGTTATGTCGAATCCTTGAAAACGCAGGCTCCAACGAGCAAGGCGGCCGGAGGGATCTTTCAAATTGGCCAGCCAGCACAGAGCATGCTGATCGCCGACAACCTTGAATGGTCGTCCGTATAGGTAGGGGCGAAATTTGGACGTGGCCCAAATAGTGGCGAGACATTCTTTCTCTGTCGTCGAATAGTTGGCTTCGGCTCTCGACAGTGAACGGCTAGCGTACGCGATAACTTTCTCCTGTCTGCCATTTTTCTTAAACGAGGACCGCTCCTCAGCCCACACTGCTTGCACTGGTATGGACTTCGGTTTTGGCGTTTTCATCAAAGTGCCCAAGCACTGGAGGGGACTGTAAGCGGAATTCAGCTCGTTAAAAGCTTCCTCTTGCGGCCTTTCCTATTTAAAGGGCACGTCAGCCTTGGTAAGTTGGGTCAAAGGTTCAGCGATGCGCGAAAAGTTCTTGACGAATCGCCGGTAATAAGCGCACAATCCAAGGAATCTGCGTATAGCTTTCTTGTCATTAGGCTGTGGAAACTCTGCCATCGCAGCCGTCTTCTGGGGGTCTGGGCGAACTCCATCCTTGCTTACGACGTGACCAAGGAACAGCAGCTCCTCGTAGGCGAGCGGCACTTCTCTGGTTTCAGTGTCAGGCCTGAAGACTTGATCGTTTCCAGCACTATCCGAAGCCTTCTGAGGTGGTCTTCAAAGCTTGAGGAGAAGACAACAACGTCATCTAAGTAGACTAGGCAAATCTGCCACTTCAAGCCTGCGAGCACCGTATCCATTACTCGCTGGAACGTCGCTGGGGCAGAGCAGAGGCTGAATGGCATCACCTTGAACTCGAAGAGTCCGTCTGGCGTGATGAACGCACTCTTCTCGCGATCTCTTTCGTCGACTTCAATTTGCCAGTAGCCGCTCTGCAGGTCCATCGATGAGAAGTACTTAGCGTTGCATAGCCGATGCAGTGTGTCGTCGATGCGGGGAGGGAGTAGACATCCTTCTTCGTAATGCTGTTCAGGCGGCGGTAATCGACGCAGAAGCGAAGGGTGCCGTCTTTCATTTCCACTAGGACAACTTGTGCTGCCCAGGGGATCCTTGATGGCTGGATGATGTCGTCACGTAGCATTTCCTCAACTTGCTTGCGGATAGCTTGGCGTTCTAGCTGTGATACGCGGTAGGGGCTCTGTCGCAGTGGTCGGGCGTGTTCGTCTGTGACAATGCGGTGCTTGGCAAGGCTGGTTCGTCGCACATTCGATGCTCATGAGAAGCAGTCGCTGTACTTTTGAAGAAGGCTGCGTATTTGGTTTTGTCTGCTCCGGGTTAATGCTGGGTTGATATCAAACGTGGGTTGATGGCCTTGGTCAGTTGTTTCTACGGGTTGGTCAGGTAGGGCAAATATGTCTCCGATGTCTGCCAGCTCGTCGAGGAAAGCGATCGTCGTAGCTTTGTTTACATGCCAGTATTCTTCGGAGAAGTTGGTTAGCAGCACCTGGGCTTGGCCATTTCGGATTTGGGTGACTCCCCTTGCGACGCCCAGTCCTCGATCAAGGAGTAACTGAGTGTTCCCCTCGACGACGCCTTCGGCAGTTTCGACGTCTGCAGTACCTATGCAGGCGACCACACTTGATCGGGGCGGCACGCTCAATGCTTCGTCGAGGACGTTTAAGGCAATGTGGTGAGTCGCTGTCGTCGCGGCAGATATGGCTTTTTCCGTGGAAAGCTTGATCGAAATGGATCTAAGGTCGATGATCGCTCGATGTTCATTCAGGAAGTCCATTCCCAAAATCACGTCTCGCGAGCATTTCTGTAGGACCAGGAAGGTTGTAGCATAGGTTCGCCCATTTACTGTAACTCTCGCAGTGCAGCGTCCTGACGGCGTAATAAGGTTACCATCTGCGGTGCGGATCAGCGGGCCATCCCAAGTTGTTACTTTCCTGAGTCGGACAGCGAGTGGCCCGCTCATGACTGAGTAGTCAGCTCCCGTGTCGACCAAGGAAGTAACCGCGTGACCGTCGACCGTAACCTCAAGATCACTTGTTCGCGTTCTCGTATTGTACGTTGTCTTCGGTGTCCGATCTCGGCTTCGCCGAGTAGTGAGGCTGCGGTGGGCGTACTCCGACGTTACTTCACTGGGCAGCGGGAAAAGCTTCAAGTTTGGCCGCGTCGTCGTCGTCGTAGGTGTTGTCGTCGTAGTTGAGGCATGGTCTTGAGTACTCGTCGATGGAGGATCTTTGTCATTGCGCTTAGAAGCAACTTCACCTCTAGAGATTGCTTTATTTCGTTTAACCTTCGGGGGCTGGGGGAGCGTTCACGCACGGCGTAACCTCGGCTAGGAGATACAAAGAGCGGGGACACTTGCGACGGGGAACGTGATAGGCGGCTCGGCGATGAGTATTCTTCCCGACGCAAAAACTCCTCGATTTCGGCCTATCGCTGGCCGGGTCGGGATCGTGGAGCGTCGTAAGAGAACCCTCGGATGCCCAGACTTCTGTATGGGCAGTGCCGGAGGACGTGACCGGCCTCGCCGCAGTGGAAGCATAGAGGGCGGCGCTGGTAGGGAGTTCTCCACGAGTCGCATTTCCTCGGCTGTGTACGACGCTCGTAGGACTGGCGGATTGGGGCGGGGGGGGGCAGCGGTCCAACGCAGCTGGCTGAGGGCGATAGGGACTTCAGTCCCGTCGTCGAGGTGCAGGACGGCGCACAGCTGCGGCGTAAGTCATTGCTGGGGGCTCCATAGGCTGCGTGGTGGTCGGCGTCACACCCAAGGCCTGTTGAACTTCATCCCGGATGACGTCTGTGAGCGATGAAAGCTGCGGCTGCGTTCCCGTTGGCAGCAATCGTCGTAGCTCCTCTCGAACAACTTGACGGATAACCTCCCGCAGGTTATCGTTGTTAGCGGTGTCCAGTCAGTTTGCTGAGAAAATGGGCTGCTGGCGGTCATACTGGCGGGCTCCGGCATCAAGAGTTTTTTCCATAGTGGATGCCTCTTCTACAAATTACGCGACGGTTTTCGGTGGTTTCCGTACGAGGCCCGCAAAGAGTTGCTCTTTAACTCCTCGCATAAGCAGCTTGACCTTTTCTTCTTCCTTCATGGAGGAGTCGGCACGCTGGAAGAGACGTTTCATCTCCTCAGTGTATACTGCAACGGTCTCGTTTGGTTTTGTATGCGAGACTGTAGCAGCTGCTGGGCTCTCTCCTTTCTCACGACGTTTGTGAAAGTCTTGAGAAGCTGCTCCTTGAAGGTTTCACAATCCGTAAGGCTAGCTTCCTCATTTTCAAACCAGATTCTTGCTCGTCCCTCCAAGGCGAAGAAGACGTACCTAATTTTCATGGCGTCGTCCCAGTTGTTAAAGAGAGCCACACGGTCGAACTACTGCAGCCATTCTTCGGGGTCGGCGCCAGGCGAAGCGACGAAGGTTGGTGGCACCCGGGGCTGGTGAAAATGATTGGAGTCGTCGTCTGGGGCAAGCTCATGATGGACGTTGCTACTGGCTTTCGCTTCCGGGTAAGGTCCGGCAGAATCCCGAACTCAGCTGCGTCGCTTTGCAGACTTCGGCTTGCGCGGTGGACTGGACTCAGGTCCTGCGGTAAATGACTCAGAGGGCTGGCGTCACGGCTTGCAGGGGGTGTCCGGAACATGGAAGCTAACCCAGCACCTCCACCAGATGTCACATTGTAGTGACGGCAGTCCAGCTGTCAGGAAGACACCAGAAAGACTTGCAAACGAAGCTCTTTATTTTGCTGACTTGCGCCCGCAAAAGAACTGAAGCACTCGGTGGCGGCGTAAGCTACAAGCGTGCTCGTCAATCGTCGAACTACGAATTCCCGCTGCTCGCGGCATCGTTCAATTTAAAGCCGGCAAGGAAACTTCGAGATAACAGGTCGAGATCATCTAGAGTAATCTGGAAACAGGTAGATGCAGCTCGGCATGGCTGTGATCAATCGAGATTAGTCCCGTCGCTTCTCGCGTCACGAACACAAATGATAACACCCCTTTCCTGCGCCCTGGCGCGAACGAACGGACACTGCAATGATACGTGGCAATAATCAACACACAGTTGCTCGGTGCATCGTGCATCATCGTCATCACCAAATACTATGCGGTTTAGAAAAGAACAGGGAGATATGTGAGGAGATACCAGCTGCGGGTTGTGTTCTCCGTCATTCGGTTTCGATATGTGTACAAAACGGCTGCCTCCTGAAAATCTTTCTGAATTCCATCTTCTGGCTGTTCATGTTAAAAATAATCAGCAATAAAAGCATCCCAAACAGGGGACCTTTGTCTTTTTTTCCAAAAGAGTTTGTGCTGAAAATAAAGAAACTTTCGGAAGTGTAAACTCCTACACGTGCTTCTAAAGGGTGCTTCTAAAGGAGACCTGAGTATATTGCAAGATTAAAACTTTACAAAGCCGCGCTCAAGCTTTGCTTTATTTATTATCGTAATCACCTTCAAAATGTTTAGTGTGCTTTACTTAATGCAGGTATTCACTGGGACAATCAGCTTTTCACTGTGTCCGCGGGTTTTAAGCATGAAATACTTTTAGCCCCCGTTGTCGGCAGTGTGGTGACGTCACGCCGAGACCGAGATCCACTCATCCGGGCATTGAAATCCACTCATCCGGGCATTGAAATCCACTCATCCGGGCATTGAAATCCACTCATCCGGGCACTGAATTCCAGTCATCCGGGCTCTCAAACGAGAACATCCGGGCACCGTACGAGACTTAACGAGAATTAACGAGACTCTGTAAGCCCTCCTACGCGACCGGCATGCAAGCGCCGGTTGGTCTCCAAAGGAGTCACAAAAAATAACTACTGCCAGTGCCTTCTCAATGTTTATCAAGATATCAGTCGCTGTGCGTTTGATAATGCACGGAATTATAATTTCCGATTTCTAATAACGCGTGCAAAAAGCACATAAATGCCACGATACACTTGGTTGTCGTACGTGATCTCTTAGGGGCTTCGCGCATCGAAGCAAAGCCGCGCAGGCGGACAGGGGCCCGGGGGAGAAGCGCTGCGTTCAAAGGGCAAGGCATCGCGCCGAACGGGTGGTGGCGTTCCTCCCTTCCTTTACGGTGCGGTTCGGGTGTCCACCGAGATGGCAGAGAATTACTCCACCATTTCCTTTCCTCAAAAAACCTTGCGTTCAAATGGCAAGGCGTCGCGCTGAACGGGTGGTGGCGTTCCTCCCTTCCTGTACGGTGCGGTTCGGGTGTCCACCGAGATGACATTAGGCCCGTAAACATTTCATGCTTACTCTACTCTCGGTTACGGGAGAGGCAGAGAATTTTTTTTTTAATTTTGCAGGTGCAAACAGATTTAAATCTAATAATCATTCCTTTTAAAAGCTAGAACATACAAAGGGGGCATCTATGACGCAGGAAAAAGAAGAAATACCGTTAAAACGTTAGCACGCAACTAAGGGCTTAAACAGGGCTTGAGTGCTCTCAATCTGCAACCAACAGCCTGCGACACTGCAGTCTGCGACGCTTCACATATTTTTCAGTGAGAGCTGGCAGTATTCTTATGAAAAAAAAAAAATTTGGAGGCGCAGAAATTTTCTCACTTTCGGTGGATGCCTCAGCCCCGGGTTTCGATAAATAAGCAGCAGCTAGGAAAAAGAATGTGAGAGACAAGCGCTCTAGTTGCAGAGTAAGGCTCATGCGACCACCTAGCTTTTATTACATCCTGGCAGTGGAATTTGCAAAAACATTGCAGCACAAGTTTATATGGGTGGTCATAGTTATTTGCTGCTGACCAAGTAGCAATGAAAATAATCACAGAAACACAAAACAGAGTAGAACGACTTGTTGTGATTAACGTTTGGAATCAACACGCCTTACCCTTTCTAAAGTATTTTAAGCTGCGTATGCATCTTCGTTGTAAGTTTCAAAACAAAAGTGGAATTTTATGTTTTTGTTCACCATAGGACGACAGAAAAAAAGAATTGATATTTATGTTCTTTATGCGAGTTTTTGTTACTTTTGTATCCCTATGTACCTGGAATTGTAAGTTTTTTTTTTCTCGTACAAGCTTTTGTAACTCCGCATGCAATTAAACAGCCTTCAAGTTCCTTGAAAAAAAAAGGTTGTCATCATTAGGCGAAGGAGAGCTTTGAGGCACAAGCGATTGTTCGATGGGGAACAGATATAAACAGCTGCTGTAAATTAAAACTTCAGCGTCTATATGAGATCCTCTGCGTCAAAAGCTTTTGAATAATTTAAGAAATGCGACCAGGAGAAAACACGAAAATGATGTTTCCTGCACCATGCAAGTTATCAAGATTCCTCCCTGTCGCGTTCAAGGAAAAGAACACAAATGCAGATCATGACGAACTGGGCCACTCAAGAAAGGCGCAAGTGGCACTGTGGACAAAGTTTGTTTGTCACACAGCAGTTCCTATATTGTTCAATGCGGATTGGTCTTTCAAAGAGAGAGCGAGAGAGCTGATGTTCCTGTTGAAAACAAGGTAACTGGAGAAAAACACGAACAACACAAACAGAAGCGGAAAGGACGCGGACAGACTGACAACTGAATTTTTTTGTATGAAAGATGGTAAAGGAAAATTTTACAGCCTGTCTTCTGGTGAGTATGCCGCCGTGGTGGCTCAGTGGTTATGGTGCTCGGCTCCTGACCCAAAAGACGCGGGTTCGATCCCGGCCGCGGCGGCTAGAATTTCTTTGGAGGAGAAATTCTAGAAGCCCGTGTACTGTGCGATGTCAGTGCACGTTAAAGAACCCCAGGTGGTTGAAATTTCCGGAGCCCTTCAGTACGGCGTCTCTCATAGCCTGAGTCGCTTTGAGACGTTAAACCCCATAAACCATAAACCACAACCTTCTGGTCAGTATTCCCACGTTCAAAAGCATTGTTGTGCGTGCAAAGAAAAAAACTGGAGAAGTTGCGCCTTTCGCTTCTAGACAAGACAAAATTTTTTTACAGGCACATTGACGCCGTACCTGAGAGTTGTTCGAGGCCTATACTATAAGGAAAAAAACAACAACACGTGTGTCCTAGCGATCATTCCGTTGAACTTTCAGATTGTGAAGCGCAATTTCTAGGCGCGAGGATGTGACCAGAACTAGTTGGTAGTGATGACCACGTGGTTTTTTTTTTTCGCGTATTCATCTTTCATCGAATAAAATTCAGTTCTGAGTGCGCCTGTTCTCGGCACTTCTGTTTCGGTTGTGCGTGTTTTATGGCGCAGTGACGTCATTTTCAAGACGCGCATCCGTCGAGTAGCCCAGCTCTCCGTTCTACTACAGCCATAGAGTTTCTTACTATTACCTAGAGGGAAAGCTGGCAAGGCGTCTATGGGAGTTTGCATGGAGACCCCACGTGACCACCTCAGCCACCATGGGCGCTCAAAGCATCATGGGGCGGTGAGCTACTTGTTGCGGAACTGTAACTTTTGGCCAGAAATTAATAAAAAAATAAAGCTGTTTGATAGCTACAAACGTCCTAACATTCAATATCTTGTCTAATGATTGCAACAAACGAGCAGAAAAGCATTTAAGTGCAAAGTTTGCCTAAAATAAGACATGACTAGCTTTCCTATTGGCCAAGTGATGAACACTAAAAAAACTAATATTTCGTAATTAACAGGCGCACTTTTAAAAGTAAATATGTTTTCAAAAAAAATATTGTTGTTTAGATACTTTAAGAGGTTTTTTAATGGCATTTCGGAAGAGTAAAACCTTTTATTGGCGTCGTGTGTCGTCGCGTCTTCACTACTATGGCTTTTGCACACTGCGTTCGCGCGAAAGTCGTCTGCGCACACACGAACTACGTTTTCGGAATGAAACGCCTTAGTACTGCCACTCTGTGTTCCCGAAAAACTACGACTGTGCCGCAACAAGTAGCTCACCGCCCCATGATGCTTTGAGCGTCCATGTTGGCTGAAGTGCAGCGCCGCCAGCTTTCCCTCTAGGTAGTAGTAAGAAACTCTATGACTACAGCAGAAGTTGCAAAAACAATGCGGGAAGTTATTCAACAAAAAAAGAATGTGGCAGGGAAATCATTCAAGCCTGCAATATTTCGAAGGCCAGTGGTGTGGTTTGGTTTATGGGGTTTAACTTCCCATAGCCACTAAGGCTATGAGAGACGTCGTAGTGGAGGGCTCCTAAAATTTCGACCGCGTGGGGTTCTTTAACGTGCACTGATATCGCACTTTACATGGCCTTCTAGAATTTCTCCCCCAAAGAAATTCAACCCCCGCTGCCGGGATGGAACCCGCGTCTTTTGGGTCAGCAGCCGAGCACCATAACCACTGAGCCACTGCGGCGGCGCTGTCTTTTTCGTTATCATAGGGGGAAATAACGTTTGTCGAAGATTTTGCGGATACAGCAATGTTTTCGTTCTTGCTGCTGCTTTCTAATTGTTCTATTGTTTTCGTATTTATACTTTTATCCTGGACACTGTTTTTGCTACGAATGTTTTACTGTGGATTATCTATGGCCCTGCTTTAGGAATGTCGTGAGCTGTTTGTTGTGCGCCGTCGCCTGCTTCTCAGTCTGATATTGTCAGATAAAATTAGCGAGAACCGCCAAGTAGGAGCGCGACCACGCACTAGAAAAGGCGTTATAGGTTCCGCCTCTCGAGCTTTCCGCATATGCGCCAACATTGGCCCTCTGGCGACGCTGCCGTTAGCAGAAGAGCGGACCGCGCGTTGCCGTGTTTTCTTTATGCATGACACATGCTACGCGTCAAATATGACGGTGCGATTCACCTTACCTCTTAATCCGATGGAGCGCTGTTCGCTGGCAACATTCATCGGCAATATAGTCAAGTTTCTCTCTTACGTACACCGTTCCATCAGAACAATTCGAATTTTGAAATATAATTGGTCATGCGATTCGTCTCGGCGCGAATTACGCTTCTGACGAAACGAAATCAGAGCAGTAGAAGCTCTGGCCGTAGTAGAAAGGGCTACTCTAGGCGCTCCTGCCCCGAAGAAAGTGACAACCAGCGCGCAGGTCTATTCAAGTTATCGTACAAGGCAGGTCGGAGGAGTGTGCTGAATCTATAGGCCGCTCTGCTACACAGGTTCCTCATTAGCGACCAGCTAGGGTGCCGCCGAGCCCGCTCATAGCTTTGGCGGGGGGTGTCTCGGTGATTTTAAGCATGAAATGCTTTTAGCTCCCGTTGTCGACAGTGTGGTGACGTCACGCCGAGACCTAGAGCCAACATCCGGGCACCAAATTCCACTCATCCGGGCACTGAATTCCACTCATCTGGGCACTGAATTCCACTTATCCGGGCACTGAATTGCACTCATCCGGGCACCGTACGAGATTTAACGGGACTTTCCAAGATAGAGGGCCGCGCTTCCGCGCCGTTCCCAAGGTCGGCGCTGCGGTCCCACACTCGCGCATGGAAAAGACCGGCCGCTGGGCCTTCAGGTCATGAAGTTTCCTTCTTTGGTAGGCATATGTATACACGCTCACGGAGTATTCGAACGCGCTGCATATACATTCTTGTCAGGCCTCCGTCTCGTCGTGACCGCGTAAGCTTCTGCATCGTCCTGAATTTCAATGCCGCCACCGTCACAGCTGCTTAAGCCGAGCAGTGGAGCCTGATGAAAGGAGAGGTAGGAAGCGTCTTGCGGAAAGCGATCGCTTTGCGAGTGATACGCCACAGCAGAAGACTGCTCGCCCCTGCCGACAACGCCATGATTATGCGGCCTCTCCCGAAAGCGACAAGGCCGCCACGGTTCGTGGCTGCCTACCTCAGCCCGCACTATTGCAGGCGATCGCTTCGACGCAACAAGAAGAGTGTGGTGTGTTGAATACTAGACACATTTCAAGATTTTGACTAGTACCATCTACAACCAATGTGTTATGCCCGTAAACATTTCATGCTTACTCTACTCTCGGTCACGGGAGAGGCATTTTTTTTCAGGCACAGATCACGCACCTGACATGAGACGGTGAGGAAAAAATCACCTGCGATTTCATCGGTTGGCAGGGAACGAGAAGCTGTACTCTCTTGTGTTATTTTAATAATATCACTCTACCTACGACTGTTCCCTCAGTAGATCAGTGCTCCGTCATAGTACGAGTCAGCAAACTCGACGAGAGCGGCTCCATGCGTACGAAGCACACGACTGGGTCACCGTCTTCTCCAAGTATGTTCCTTAAGCTGCGTACGGCCGGCGGTTGTTTTCTGCACTTACCGCATTGTTTGGAATGTTCAGAGTGATCCACGGGACGTTAAGGGCTTGCAGCATGCTCAGCATTTGCAGCGAATTTCACAGTGAACATTTTGCTTGATCTTGTATTATAGAGCATGATAGTACATGATGCTGTTTGTTTCAGAGCCCGCTGTGCGCTAAGAGGCACGCAGCACATTGGACCGGCTGAAACCAGGCACTTTTATTACATTGGGCTGGCTCTTTCCAAGCGCTCGCCTCTGCTGAGGGCGCCTCGAGGCGATCCGAATTTCTTCGCATAGCGGTTGAATAACTTGGAAAATTCAACGCAACAAAGGGATGAGTACAAAAAAAGAAGACACAGACGAGCCGAACTCGCCCCGCCCAGCACAATCAGGGAAAGCGGCAGCGCGAACCAACATGAACCCAAAAGACGCGGGTTCGATCCCGGCCGCGGCGGCTAGAATTTCTTTGGAGGAGAAATTCTAGAAGTCCGTGTACTGTGCGATGTCAGTGCACGTTAAAGAACCCCAGGTGGTCGAAATTTCTGGAGCCCTTCACTACGGCGCCCCTCATAGCCACTGTTGCTTTGGGAAGTTAAACCCCAATAAACCAAACCGAATAGCGGAGCATCTGTGTTTCGTACAACCCTTTTTGGCCTATAGGGGCCCACACCCATACGCGCTCAGTTGATTATAGGGCAGTTCCCTAAGGCGGATGTTGTAATATCGGGAGCCCGTGTATTCCTGCTGCTTCATGCGGAATTTAGCCAGCTGACGGGCTTGACGACTTTTACGGCGAAGCTGCCCGCTTTTAGTGTGACGTCGTCATCAGCGCACACCAAGGCAGCACAGGTAATCAGACCAATGTTGGAATCATAGTGGCAAAGGCCGGTGCTACAGAGGACCTTTCTGAAGCCATCCATTTCCATTTCCATGCTCTGGGATGTGCATGTAAATAAAGTCGTTTCTCGAATTTCAAGGACTGTGGGTATACTAGCTAAATTCAAAAATTTCTTACCTCCTGCTGTTAAACTTCATTTGTTTAATGCGTTATTTATGTCTAATGTGAACTACTGTATTCTTGTTTGGGGTAACACTACATTTACAAACTTAAATCAAATTCAAATTCTACAAAAGAAAGCCGTTCGACTAATCGCAGGTGTGGAGGCAAATACACACACCAGAAGCCTTTTCACGAAATTCAAAATACTTTCCATACATAGCCTTTATTATTTCACCTTGGCCAGAAGATATAAGCAAGATCTTCATAGCGAGGAGGCTCTTATTCCATCCATAGCAAACTTAAAATTAAGAGAAGGCAGGTTGACGTCTCGGTCTCCAGAAATTTGGAAGGTTCCTTTTTTGCGTACAAATTTTAGCCGTCAAATGTTAGAGTATTCCCTTCCATCGTTACTTAACTATCTTCACAGTCATAACATCCATTTAGAAAATATTAGCATGTCAATGTTGAAGACTTTTTTTTCGTCATAATAGAGATGGTACCTTCACTAAGAATTGTATAATGATGATGTATTTTTTTCCCACTTTTATATATGTATTGTGCCTATGCTATCTTCCGACATGAAAATGCAATATTCTTATTTTGCTATTTTGCTTCAGTTCGTGCAGTGGCTTTGCACATTCATTTTTTTTGTGTGTGTTGAGTGTGTTTGGAAAATTAATCACTACGTTGCGCAACCGTTGTATGCCTTGTAAAGAGGGGCTTGAACCTCGTCAAGTGAACTATTTTTCACTTTTGTTCAAGCCCCTACCGCTTTGACGGAAATAAATCATATCAAATCATATCATATCAAATCAAATTATTGGGCCGAGTTCCTGTGCTGCATGGGCAGAAGCACCGGTTCCATGTCATCCGCCCTTCTGTAAAAAATGCGGACTGGGTAAAGCGCGCTGTTCGCTGAACCGCGGTTTTATTCGCGAAGGTAACGTATGGGAGTACCTTGTGCCATGTTTTGTGTTCCCCATCCACGTGCATGGAAATCATATCCGCCAGCGACTTTTTCAGCCATTCTTTTTAAGGCCCAGTCATCCGGAGTTGGTCCCTTCCTCATCCATGTCTTGATGCCACCAGCCGAACACTGTGCCACAACCATTTGAACCAAAATTCTCATTACAAAAGTCGTAAAGGCGTGTAATTGGGGGTACATAGGTCGCCGGTTCGAATCCCTGCCAGGAGCTAGGCTGTAACTTAACTAGTAAGTTTAGGCAGCACAAAACGCTTAACCGTATGAGGTCAACCGGAACATTCTGCGGCAAACGGTTGGCCCCCAAATTTTACACGAATGTCCGGAATAGGTGGGCCGATTTTGGCGCCTGC
Organism: Amblyomma mixtum; assembly: GCF_055824585.1. Classification (NCBI taxonomy): domain Eukaryota; kingdom Metazoa; phylum Arthropoda; class Arachnida; order Ixodida; family Ixodidae; genus Amblyomma; species Amblyomma mixtum. The sequence goes on from NC_143021.1 coordinate 93,912,547, forward strand.
TAGCCGGATGTCATAACCGGGTTCAAATAGATTTGTGCTTTGGTGTTTGGGCATCACGCTGTAGCGTGTGATTGTTTTTTCTATTATGTAACCGCCCCGGTTACCATGGCAACCACTGGGTTACGGTTATGGTTCGCTTTATAACGCATAACACTGAGACCTACAACCCTAGAATAGCGTCATGCTCTAATAGAATATCCTTGGTATGGAGGCCGCCATCTTGAATTCTATCCGTGGAATCAAAATAACTCGCAGGCTCGAACCATGGCCACTAGAGCCAACGCTCTAAAGGTGCTGTGGTTTAGCATTGCTTTGCGCTAAATATTGCGCGAATACACAGCTTTTTCTACGCTGGAACCGACACCACATACCTGAGAGCGCTACTTATGTTGTACTGACTCAACGCACCTAGAGACTCCCAGCGATTTATCCAACGGGCATGGCGTCACGCAGAACCGGCGATGGCGTACCGTGGACTCCTTGGCACCGCTGCAGCAAGCTGTCGGGTTACACATATAGCGCCCGGCGACGCTATAAAGCGCAGGCGCTGCGATCGGCGTTCCCGCGATAGAAGAAAATAAAGATGGACAGCGCGTGCTCGGAACGCACGCCCGGCACGGGCTGTTCGGAACTAGAAGCCGCCACGCTGGCCATCTTGCTCTGGTGCTCCGCTGCGACTCCGCAAATCTTCAACAGTGGTGACCCGGCGTACCGTGCCTTCTATCCCAGCGTCGTCCTAGCATGGCGTGCTGGCAGGACCCAAGTTTCGACCCGCCGCTCCCAGCGTTCCGGCCTGCAGGCGTCGGCGGTTGGTGCGCCCAACTGGAGGCTGCGATGTACCTGAACGGCATTACCATCCAGCCGTTTAAACACGCAGTCCTTTGCGACATCCTCCCGCCCGACCTCCTGCGTCGGCTCAGCTACTCTGCCTTCGGCTGCCGGCCATACGATGAGCTGCGTGCGGCCGTCTTGGCTGACTTCGGCGCCTACTATGTTCCGCCGCCGCCCTACGACGCAGCGGACCCGTTTCGCCGCCGCCAGCCTCTGGCCCTGCACCGGCCTCGCTAGCGCCCACGCAGCCTACTTCAGAACCCGGCCCGCCTCAGCAGCCCCTCGCCGCCTCGCCGCCACTCCTGCACAGCGTTTCCAGCCCGGCCGTCCCTCTCGACGCCACATCAGGTGGGATCCGCACGAGCTTCGCCTCGCGTCCTGCTCCCACTACTATCCTACCCTCCGCGTCTCTGGCTCTGCCTCCTTGCGCTTCAGTGGCGTTGTCGCCACAGCCTCCTGCAGCCAAAGACGACTCTGCGGCAGCAGTCATGCCGAGGCTTCCGGCATCTCCATCTACCTCGTCACTACCGCCAACAGCTCTGAAGGCCTCTGTTGTGAGGTTGAAGCCGTCGCCCGCTGATGCTCAAGAGCCCTCGACAACGACCAAGCCTGCTTGTCACACTCACAGCCCCTCAGAAGGTCCGCAGAGCACTGCTCGTCATCAGAAGCAGGATGAGAAGGCCGACCCGGTGACAGCAGTAACAAGCATGGCGGTTGCCTCCAACCCCACTTTGCCTGACACAGTTCCTGACCCAGTGTCAGCGCTTGCTCTCAAGCCCGACCATGCCCACACGCGCATCAGCACTGGCCAGTTGCTCCAGACTGCCACTCCCGCTTTACCCAAGCACCTGGCATTGAACCGAGCAACTTCCTCCGTCATCACCACAGCTGTCACCGTTGTCTCGTCGGTCACACCTGTGCCAACGCTAGTGGCCGGCCCGCACTGCTCGCGCCCTACATCAGGGGCAACTGAGCCATGTAAGCCAGCCATTTCCACCTATTTGGACGACTTGAAGCTGGGGCTACAGCAGCGACACGACACCGCGATAAAGACCACATGGGTCCACGGAGCCGTTTTGGCCGCTCCCTTGCTTGCGACGGCGTACTCTGTGTGCCAGCTTCCCGCCGACATCAGCTGCAACGGTCCATCACCAATGAAACTTGTGCCAGCGGGCAGCACTACAGTCGGTGACGGCCCGACCATGGCCTCCGTTGCCCTAATATCCTTTGTTAGCCCGGCACCCTGCATCATTCGCCCATTGCGCTGCAGCCAGGCTCGTCCACCTGAGCCCGCGCACTGCACCCGACGGCTCTTCCCGGCCCCTGACATGAACTTACCGGACCTTGTAGCGACCCCGTTGGGACACTGTGCCTCTAGCTGCCTGCTTGCCTGCCGTGGCTACTTCAGCTCTGCCCCGTCGGCGCGTACATTTCGACGTTCCGTCTAGGCGGGGGCCCTATAGCGCCCGGCGACGCTATAAAGCGCAGGCGCTGAGATCGGCGTTCCCGCGATAGAGGAAAATAAAGATGGACAGCGCGTGCTCGAAGCGCACGCCCGGCACGGGCTGTTCGGAACTAGAAGCCTGCCACTCTGGTCATCTTGCTCTGGTGCTCCGCTGCGACTCCGCAAATCCTCAACACACACTTTAAAGCGAAGCTTAAACATCTTCAAATATTTTCGTCGTGCAGAGCAGAGCACAGCGCGAGAGTGTGTTGCAGTTTACGCGAAGTGGGTTCGGTTCCGAAAAAAGCCTAGTGCTCTCGCGCAGTGCCCAGCAGAGCTAGTCTGTTGACGCCATCGCGGGTTTCAATCCCAGTCACGGATGTTTATTTTAATTTAATTTATTTATTTATTTCAGCTCGCACAAACCCACAAATACAAAGACCGCTGGCATACAAACATCGCAAGACCATGCTCGGGGTTTACCTTCCGGATTGGTGCACTCGCATTAAACAAAGCTATTGGCGTTTGGGCGCCTGTACCGGGACATTGTTCAAAATAGGAGAAAACGGGCCAGTGCCGCGCATCGTGATGGTTTTTCAGGCAGAGGGAGAAGAAAACAACTCGATTGCCTTAGTGTGCAGGGATTTAAGGCAGCTGGAATTGCTATCGCCCCCAGCTGGGGCTGACTTCCTGAGCCCACGAAAGGAGTGCCAGTTGGATTGTCTTGTCAGGCATTCTGAAAACTAGGTTCCATTCCTCCTGGGATGGAGCTTGCAGTAAGGTTCGACGTACAGGATTTATTTATTTATTTCTCGCGAAACCCCCTTCCTCCCTGATTCTCCCTGATTATAATTTTGGTGTACGGGCTCGTATTCCCCGTTTGTGATGAGTGAAATTTTCAAATAGCTAAAGATCGATTGTGTCTGGAACCTGCGGAGCATGGTGACTTGCGCTCAATTTAAGTAGGCCTGGGGAGGCGGGAATTGGATTCTCGTCTATCTCTGGAGGTTGATGATTTCGGCAAAGCTCTAGGGATCCATGAAAGACCGTCTGCGACCGTGGGGCCGACCGCCCGATTACTTATTCCTTAGGCTAGTCGGTCGACCCCTTCGTTTCCAGAACTTCCCGCTTGGGTGGGTACCCAGACAGGTTTATCTTATGGTCGGGAGTGCAACAGCGAATGATGCGTGCTGCACGGTGGCAGATAAAACATCTCGTGTGCACGGCCACTTATGATTCAAAACCTTCGCCCTATTTCGCTGACCTCATGCCTCGGAAAGCTCCTCGAGCATGTTGTGTTAGCGAGACTCACAAGTCACATAGCGGACAACAATCTTTACCCGCATAGCATGGTGGGATTCCGCCCCCATCTATCCGCACAGGAAGCCATGCTGCAACTCACACACGATCTTTTTGACCCGCTTCTTCCAGGTCAACTCAGGGCAGTCTTAGCTTAGAATCTTTCCAAAGCCTTTGATCGCATTGAACAACAGGCGATCATGACTGCCCTATCCCCATTGAATGTGGGTGTGCGCACGCATGCCTACATTCCAGCATTCCTCATAGACCGCACGGCTAACATACACTTAGGCCCTTTGTCTTCCCCCTCCTACACGCTTCAGAGTATCGGCACCCCTCAAGGGTCCGTCCTTTCCCCCTTTCTCTTTAACATTACCCTAATCCCCCTCGCCCGAAAATTGGCAACTATTCCGAAAATTGGCCCGAAAATTGGCAAAATTGGCAACTGAAGCACACTCTTTATGCCGACGATATCATCCTGTGGACCACCCACGGCAGTGACGGCGCCATAGAGAGCACCTTACAGGAAGCAGCCACACTCACCCAAAATTACACACGGACCATCGGACTGTCTTGCTCCCCAGAGAAGTCCGAACTGCTCCTCATACGTCCTAAGAACCACCGCTGTCCCCGCTCCCCCATTGCCATTGAACTGCATGGTGACCCCGTACCTGAGGTTGGCACCCTCCGTGTATTGGGCCTGCACATCCAGAACGATGGCAGAAAAACCACCACCCTCAAGAAACTCAAGCAGGTTGTAGGCGCGATATCGCACCTCATCCGCGGGGTTTCGGGACATCATAGAGGCATGAAGGAGCGCGACCTATGTCGCCTCATTCATGCCTTTGTCCTCAGCCGTGTGCTGTACACTACCCCATACTTACAACTATCCAATCATGACATAAACGCTTTGGATGCTTTGATTCGCAAGGTATTCAAAGTAGCACTTCATCTTCCCTCAACACACCCAAAGACAGATTACTAGGCCTGGGCCTCCACAACACGATCGGGGAACTAGTGCAGGCCCACCGACAGGCCCAATACATCAGGCTCACGCAAACCTTCACAGGCCGGTATATCCTGGACTCCCTCGGAATCAGAATACCGGCCAACGACCCAACCACCCTCGACATCCCACGACCCTTTCACAGGGAGCTCCTCATCAGGCCGCCCCCGAGGAATTTGCACCCGTCTCACCATGAGCATGTCAAGGGAGAAAACCAGCCAAAAAAGACGGAAACACAAGAAGAGAACGACACAGGACAACGGCTGGACTAACAACTGAATTTTTCATTGAGTACAGACCGCCAAGTAATCACCACGCATGCGCCAAGACAACACTCAAACATGATCACTCAAATAATCAAATTCTTTTGCCGTTAATGCTATCGATGGTGAGCTGACGCAAGCATCACCATGTTTGGCAATCTGGAAGGCCTCAAAGATTTCACGAGCCTTCCGTGTTTTTCCGCAGCCCAGGATGGTGACATCTGCGAAACGTGGGGAACATTTTTCGGGACATCTACTGCAATGCAGAGCAAGATTACCATCTTCACCAGCGCCGACTTTTGTTCTGTGCTTGCGCAACCTCTCGTTCACACAGTCCCCTGTCTGACCTATATAAAATTTTCCACAGGTCAGCGGAATCTTGTAGATCACTTCGGTCCGGCACTTTGTGTACATAGTTCTATGTTTGGTCGTGCAACGCTTCTTATTTCCGCCAGGCATAATTCGTGCGCAAAGTCCTGAAAGCTTAACTGGCGCAGAAAACACCAAATTGACCCCCTGGCGCTCGGCGACTTTCTTAACATTGTGCGCCACTTTGTGCAAATAAGGCATGACTTGCACTTTTTTCCTTTTGTCAGGTGCATCATTGTTTCCCTTCTTGGCCATGCCATTCATCTCCTTTAATACGGATTCAGCGACCGCTCTCAACATTTCTCCTGGGAAGCCTGCATCAGATAGACGTTGGGCTTGCGTAGTGACACTGGTTGACACGGTGTGGCAGCAACTTTTTTTCACGGCGTTATGGAAACAAGCCTTAGCAATACCTGGCTTAACTAGTTTAGAGTGGTTAGAGTCAAAGGGTAGCAGCCCCTTTTTTGTTCTTGGTGAGTACATCCAGCACACATGGCCTTTTCCAGAAAAGGTTAGCAACAAGTCTAAAAAACGGATGGAATTGTTAGTGGCTAGTTCGTGAGTAAACTTCAAATGGGATGAGCAGCGCCTAAAGACACCCAAAACATGTTCAACCATCATCTTATAGGAGTCAATAGGTCCGATGTCACCATCCTTGGCTGCGGAAAAACACGGAAGGCTCGTGAAATCTTTGAGGCCTTCCAGATTGCCAAACATGGTGATGCTTGCGTCAGCTCACCATCGATAGCATTAAGGGCAAAAGAATTTGATTATTTGAGTGATCATGTTTGAGTGTTGCCTTGGCGCATGCGTGGTGATTACTTGGCGGTCTGTACTCAATGAAAAATTCAGTTGTTAGTCCAGCCGTTGTCCTGTGTCGTTCTCTTCTTGTGTTTCCGTCTTTTTTGGCTGGTTTTCTCCCTTGACATGCCTTACCAACAGGCCCACCATTCTTCCCTGCACCATGAGCAGCGCCGCAGAGCCCGTGCGAAGGCACTCCATCGAGCGTACGGCTCTGAGCCGGACGCCGTATGGGTGGACACTGCCTGCACGGGTGATGAAGCGACAGCAGCTGCGGTGGACTCCTATTTATCCACCCTCCCCACACTACCTCTCCCTCCAGACACCTCCGCAGCGGCTGCTGAGGAAGCCGCCATTGCACTTCATATCACCCGAACGGAAGCCCGGTACATTTTAAGTGACTCTAAAACTGCGATTTTCAATTTTCCATGAGGCCGACTCCATATGTCCTTGCTTTTGGCATACTGGACTCACCCCATGCACCCCCACTCCGTCAAGTGGAGCTGATATGGGTGCCTGCGCACTCCGGGAATCCCGGAAACGAGGCCGCCAACCTTTTAGCCCGAGGTTCTTTAGACCGGGCTCGGTGGCCTCGGATCGGGGATTAACGAAGAAGCGCATGCACTCATTCAGCGGGCTGACGCAGGCCTACAGAGCCTCAAGCCATCTCTATCCCCCGCCGCACCCCTCCCTAGATAACAAACAAGCAACACTCTGGCGCAGACTACAGACACACTCTCTCCCCTCACCCCTTACCCTCGCCCACTATCATCCCTCCTTCCCCAATCCGGCATGCGCTCTATGCCCAGAACCTTTCGCCTCTTCCCTCTGGCCGGTGGACCCTCCCCCGCGGGACCCAGAGAACCTCAAGACTTGGGAGGACTGGGAGCCCCGGATGCGCTCGGAGGACCCGGACTTGTAGACTATCGCCACCGGCCGGGCGGCCAGTGCTTTGTACCTTAGGAACATAAACACTTGAGTGCAGTGGAGTCGTGCGGGGACCGTGGGGCGTGCCCCGAATTCCTTGTGCAATAAAGTTTTTTTTCTCTCTCTCTCTCTCGTCTTAATGCAGAGGGGTGCCGTGAGCAAGCCTTGAAAATTGCTTTTTGAGGAAAGGAAATGACGCAGTAACTGTCTCACATATGTCGGTGCACACGCGAGCCACGCCATAAGAAAGTGGTAAACGAGGCAATTAAAGAAGAAAAGAAGACGTGCCGTAGTGGAGGTCTTCAGAATAATTTCGACCGCCTGGGGACCCGGATAGGCGATCCCCTTGCATTAACATTGCACAGCACGCGGGCGCCTTTTGAGCTGCACCCCTCTGCATACGAGGCCGCCGCGGTCGGATTCGAACGCGGGTTCTCTGATATTTGTTTTTCCCTCGCAGTCACACATGCCTCGTTCCAATTCATGGCATGGCCAGTGTCTTTATGGTGTTCCGCTGAAGCATTAGAACAACCATTGCCTTGGGAGCAGTTATTTTGGTGTGGCTTGAATTGTATTTGGAACGTCCCCATTTCTCAGCATAATAGTTTCACGTCGTACATAGCTGAAAGAGAATTGTTCATTAGATTAATAAGGCAGAGCTAAAATTACGTCTCCAAAAGGAATAATCACCCAGACGCTTTAGTGCGACACCATAAAGACCCTGACCACACCTTTGACTGGTACACGGCGCGTGTGCCTGCCAAGTAAAATCACTTTCAAAGCAATGAATCAAGGAATTGTTCTCTATTCATTGGCCTTCAGATACAAATATATGGTTGCTAAGTCATTTATATATATGCAGTCATTCCCCTATATATCTAGCCCTAGGGCAATCGCAATATAATTCCAGCTATGGATAATTCGGCAGAAACACAACGCGACAGATAAGCTTATTTGTAACCTAGCATCACGAATACATTCTACGCACGCTAGTGACGAGCTTTCATAAGGATGCGCAGGCGTGGATGCACTGGCAGCAGAGCGCTCGCTAGGCGTCGCTTGGATAAAGCCTGCTTCGCATGGAAACTGTAGTGAACGTTTTTTAGTAGTGAAGCAGCGCAACGGCACAAGGCCAACGGAAGAAGAGGACAAACACAGCGCTGTGTTTGTCCTCTTCTTCCGTTGGCCTTGTGCCGTTGCGCTGCTTCACTAGAAAATATGTCAGACCAACTCGCCCACCAGTTCATGTTGTGTAGTGAACGGTTGTTTGAAACTGGCCAAAACCTATAATATATTGTCACGAATATTACGCGCCACACAATCGGGCACCAAAGAACTGCTCCAGGCTGCCGAGCGGTCGCAAGCAAGACGGCGATGTACCTCTACTTTCTCCACTTCTGAGCTGTATCATTGCTTCCTCCTCTGCACCATCGCCTTGATGCGCTTCACGCGAACGACGTCCACAATATCCGGACGCGGTGGTCTGCTCGTTGAGCGGACTAGGGTTGCCAGTGAAACTTGGTATGTCACGTCGATAATGCGGCTGTGAACACGGTAAGGTCAGAAGTATCGGCGCAGTAATTTTTCAGACAACCCACGATGATGAATTGGTGAACCCACGCATGGTAGCCTGGCTCGAACGTAATAAATTGCCGCCTGAGATTGCAGCGGTCAGCGTCGACGTGCTGTTGACGCTGTGTTTGCTGCCTGGCCAGTTGACGTGCTTCTTCAGCCCGCTGAACGAAAGCGGCGACGTCAAGATCAGGCTCTTGGTCACACTGAGGGTCGACGGGCAACATGGCATCCAAAGACGTAATAACTGGACGACCGAAGACAAGCTGTAAGGGTGTGAGCTGCGTTGGCTCTTGCAGGGCCCTATTGTACGCGAATGATACGTATGGGAGCATTTGGTCGCACGTTTTACGCTGCACATCCACATACATCGAGAGCATGTCAGCCGTGGTTCTGTTAAGGCGTTCCACCAAGTCAGTTGTCTGTGGGTGGTACGCCGTAGTACGCCTATGGCTGGTGCGGGTCAGATCTAAGACTGCCTTATTCAAGCGGGCCGTGAAAGCAGCTCCGCGGTCAGGAATTATAACCGCAGGGCACCATGGCACAGCACGATGTTGCGTACAAAAAACTTGGCTACTTCGAAAGCAGCTCCGTTCGCAAGTGCCGTTGTCTCAGCGTACCGCGTCGATAATTTGTCCCGACAGCAGTCAAACGTTTTCCAGTGGGTGACTGCGGTAATGAGCCGAGTACGTACATCCCTACTTGTTGGAAAGGCGTTTTTGGAGATGCTATGGGGTGAAGAAATCCGGTGGCTTTGAAGGGTAGCGACTTACCGCATACCACTGACAAGAGCTGACGCAGCAACGCACCTCCAATTGCTCGCCCGAAACCTGACTGTGACGTCGTTGTCTGCGCGTGGAGGTTGGACACCCCGCTCGCACCACTTCAACCTCTTGCATCAACATCATATACCATTCGTCCTCCCCCGTGATGATACTACGCTGTTGTGCCGCCTGTGGCTGGGAGTGGCGTTCACAAACGCCTATTCCCACCTCATCGCAATGGCAGACTCTCCAGCGAGTGACCAGTGCGGTTGTGATGAAACGATAGGACACCTCCTCTGTGACTGCCCTCGTTTTGAGCGAGAGCGCCGTTTCCTAATTGCTACTCTGCACCTCTTGGACTCGCGTCCTTTAACAGAGTCCAACGTTCTGGGGCCTTGGACACAACCTTCCTCACAAAGGAAAGCGGTGAAAGCGCTCCCGAGTTGCTTAAGGGACCCGGGTTTGTATTCCCGCCTATAATCTTTAACTTTTCAGTGCGCGCCCTCTGTTCCTTAGAAAACACTTAGAAAACTCATTTCATTGCTGCTCTTTTTCTTTTTTCCCCCTTTGTTCCCCTCCCCTAGTGTAGGGTAGCCAACTGGGCATCGCCAGGTTAACCTCCCTGTATTTCCGTCCTTTTCTCTCTCTCTCTCTCTACGGCCCACTTTCGACAGGTTTTGACGCATGACCGCACTGATGGAAGCCATCTGTGAAAGTAGTACCTCTGCCCTATCCTTGCTATGGTACGACTGACTCCCATGTGCCCGGCAGATGGTTCGTCGTGGCAAGCGCTCAAGATATCGGGTCGCAGCTGTGACGGCACTACGAGTAGAACTGTTACGGTGTTGCTCTCAAGGTTGCGCTTGAAGAGGACGCCGTTTTGCAGAGCGAAGGAATGTACCCCACGAAGGAAAACACGAACAACATGAGGACCATTGCAGCCTTCTAGGTACGCGATGAACGGCGTACCTCTCTGTCCGCCCTTTGAAGCTGCGCCATATCGTTTGCGCTAACAGCACCAAAAAAATGTCTAATGATTTCCGGGGAAGCCAGGTCCAATGGCGCTCCTGATAAGCAATCCGCACAAAGCGCTGAGTGAAGTGTCTTCTCCTCCGGCGCCAGGTCCGGATTGATTCTGGCGGGCGGAATTGCACGGAATGGTGGAGCCCGGTTTTGAGGGGCTGTATCTAGGGCACACACTTGAGGCAACATAGAGAGTCATACAGGAAGGCGACAGCCGTGCCGTTGCCGAGATGCTGCAACTCATTGGCAAAATTTGCAAGGAGCCCATTACCACAGCAGTCTTGTAGGTGGACGAGCCCGCGAGCGACGGCTACTTCATTCTCGAGCAGCAGAGGTACGTTGCTAGTAGTGCTAGAATCGTTGTCGTGGAAAAAAATCATTCCTCACGAGAACGAGCACACTGGACCGGGGTGGCGCCATTACGCCGTCGTCAACAAGTCGCAGAGCATCATCATCATTAGCCTGAATATGCCCGCTGGTGGGCAAAGGCGTCTCCCAAGAATCTCCAATTAACCTGGTCCTTTCCCAGTTCCGACCACCGTATCCCCGCAAACTAAATTTCATCCGTCCGCCTGACTTTAGGCTGCCCCCTGCTGCAGTTTCCTTTTCTTGGAATTCACTCCGTTACCCTTAAGGACCAGCAGATATCTTGCCTTCGTTTTTCATGCCCTGCCCAAGCCCATTTCTTCCTCTTGATTTCGACTAGGATGTCATTAACCCGCGTTTGTTTCTTCACCCACTCCGTTCGCTTCCTGACCTCTTAGCGTGCACCTATCATTTTTCTTTCCATAGTTCGCTGTGTTGTGCTTAAGCTGAACCCTCTTTGTTAGACTCCACGTTTCTGCCCAACAGGTGAGTGCCGGTAAGATACAGGTGTTGTAAAATTTTTCTCTTAAGGGATACTGGCAAACTGCCATTCATGATCTCAGATAACCTGCCATATGCTCTGCACCAAATTCTTATTCTTCTAATTACTTTCCTCTCATTGTCGCCATCAGTGGTCACAACCTGCCCTAAGTCGGCATATTCTCTTATTACTTCCAGCACCGCGCCATCAACAGCGAACTGCTGTTCTCTTGCTAGACTGTTGAATATTACTTTGGTTTTCTGCAGCTTGATTTTTAACCCCTCCGTTCTGCTTGTCTAATTCAATGATCATGCTTTGCAGCTCGTGGCCTGATTGACTTAGCAAGGCAATGTCACAAGCGAATCGCAAATTACTTAGGTAATCTCCATTAACTCTTATCCCCAACTGTTCCCGTTTCAGGCCCCGGAATACCTCCTGTAAACAGGCGGTAAATACCATTGTCAAGATCGTGTCTCCCTGCCGGACACACTTCCTTATTCGAATTTTATTGCTGACTTTATGCTTGAGTATGGTATCTGAGCAGTCGTTATAAATATCTTCCAATATTTTCACATAACACTCTTCTGCACCCTGATTCCGCAATGCCTGAGGATTAGCCTCAACGCTTCTGCCCCATGGGTGAGTACCGGTAACATACAGCTGCTCTGTACTTTTCTCTTCAGGGATATTGGTAATCTGCATTCGTGACCTCAAAAAACCTGCCATATGCGCCCACCTCGCGGTTCCCTTGCGAGGCTGTTGAACACTACTTCGGTTTTCTGAATGTTAATTTTGATACCCACCTTTCCGCGCTGCCTACCTCAGTGTCCCTGCTCTCCAGCTCATCTCCTGGGTGACTTCGCAAGGCAATGTCTTCAGCGAATCGAAAATTTTTTAGGCATTCTCCATTAAAACTTATCCCAAAACGTTCCCAATCCAGGCCTCGGAACACGTCCTCGTAATATACAGTCAATAGCATTGGCGAGATCGGGCGTCCTTGCCTGACACCCTTTCTTACTGTAATTTTATTGCTGACTTTATTGCTGACTTCAGTCGTTAGAGATATCTTCAAGCATTTTCGTATATAACTCTTTTACACCCTGATTCCGCAATGCCTGTATGACAGCTGACTTTTTCACACTCAAATGCTTAACCGTAACGCATGAACGCTTTACATAGGAGTTGGTGAATTTCTGCTCATTTCTCAATAATCTGATTGATACTGTGAATATGGTCTATTGTCGAGTGTCCTTTACGAAACCCTGCGTGATCATCTAGTTGATTGAAATCTCAGGTTGCCGCAATTCTATTTGCGATTAACTTAGTAGATACCTTGCAGATGCCCATGGGCCGTAATAATTGACTATCATTATCAGTAAATACCTTGCAGGCGGTGGGAAGTAACTGATCAGTCTGAAAATTTTCAAGTCGTTGCCGTCGCTTTTCTTATTAATTAAGATATAGTTACCTTTCTTCGTATTTTTGTTTTTGTTTATTTCTGACCTACATTGCGCAAATCAAGGAAAAGCAAGCAAAAAGTAGTTTCGCACCTCACAATGGCCTGCTCTTCCTATACAATGTAACCTACTTAAACACTAAAACACACTATCGCACTGATTAGAACTAATATATTGTAGGTAGCATAGGAAGCATAGGTACGCTCGAGGTCATAGGGCATTGAGTCTACAGTGTGGCTAGTTCTTCTCGCCCAACCTACCTTCCATTCTTCAAGACATCGGCGGTTATCTAATCTTCACCAGCTGCTTGCACCTTTGCATTGCTCCTACGGCTTTCTTTACTTCTTCTTTACTGGCCGGATGTCCCGTTGCTCTGCACTCCTGCAACTCTCTTTAATGTTCTGATTACGTTGGGGACAGCTTAGATTTGTCTACAATTCTTCAGCTACATTAACTGTCTTCTCTATATTTCTAATGAAATTGCCTTCTTTGTCTCTTAGCGCATACATCTGCTGTGTACCTATGCCTAGTTTCCTCTTCACTGCTGTTAGGCTACCTCCGTTCTCGACAGCATGTTTTATTCCTCTATATTGAACTGTCTCATGTCGGCTACCTTGGGCTTATTTATTAACTTTCATAGCTCTACCAGTTCTGTTCTGTTCATAGGGTTAGTGGTTTCAAACTTTGGAGTTTCTATATTACACTTTTTTTCTCCTGAGATAGCTTGCCGATATGCTGTCCAACGATCCTACCGCCTGCTTCTATTGCTAACTCCGTAGTGATAACCATGACATCATCATCATCATCATCATCATCATCATTTATTTGACCCTTAAAGGCCCCTGGGAGGGGGTATTACATAAGGGGGGGGGGAGTAGTACATTTATCATGACTCACATTGGTGGGGAAAAAAAGAATTAAAAAAAGAACAAACAAGAAAACACACACACAACAAAAGCATAAAGAGAAATAAAGTCACGAAAGGGAAATGAAACCATTTATACAGCAAGATAACACATCAGACGTTCTTTAAACCTTTCTGAATCGCTTTCAATGACAACCGATTCAGGAAGCCGATTCCAGTCTTGAATAGCGGCTGGCAAAAAAGATTTGTTAAAGGCATTAGTTGATCCGTGTAAACGTTGGATGCTCATAGAGTTGAATAAACGGGATGACGTGCGCACAGGAGGGACTAGAAGGGACTCGCGTAGGTTAGGAAAATTGTGATATAATTTGTGCAATAAACATAAGCGAGAAACTTTGCGTCTAAGGGCTAGTGGGCTGATAGCGATGGATGACTTGATAGAGGTAATGCTGTGGTGAAAATCGTAATCTGAAGTAATGAAGCGTGCCGCACGATTCTGAATGGATTCAATGGTGTTAATTAAGTAAGCCTGGTGAGGAGACCAAATTGCTGATGCGTACTCAAGTTTAGTGCGAATAAAAGTCTCGCATGCTAGTTTACGGATTGATTGCGGAGACAGTGAAAGTGACCTTCTAAAAAAACCCAGTGTTTTTGATGTATCAGCAACGAGTTGAGTGATGTGTTTTTCCCACGTCAGTTTGCTGCTGATTGGACACCTAAGTACTTATATGATTCAACCTGCGAAAGGAGAGTTAATTGAAGAGAATAAGGATACGTAATATTGGAATGCTTGCGTGAAATTTGCATAAATTTGCATTTAGTGATGTTCAGCTCCATCAACCATTCGGAACACCAGTTATCTATTTTTTGTAGGTCATTTTGTAGGATAACCTGGTCGTCGTGAGAGGAAATGCGACGATATAACACACAGTCGTCAGCGAAAAGACGAATGGACGAAGATATGCCGGATGGGAGATCATTGATAAATATGAGAAAGACCAGGGGCCTAAGCACAGAACCCTGCGGCACGCCTGAAATCACTTCATGAGTTGCAGAATGATAACCGCCGATGACGGTATATTGAAACCGGTTAGTGAGGAAACAGTTAATCCATGATAGTGTGAGGGGATCAATATTGAGGCAAGAAAGTTTTGACATAAGACGTCGGTGCGGGACGCGATCGAACGCTTTTGAAAAGTCTAAAAATATGACATCGGTTTGAAATAATGATTCCAAATGCAAATGAAGGTGAGTAGTGAATTCAAAAAGTTGTGTCTCGCATGAAAGACCGGGGCGGAAGCCATGCTGCTTAGAAAAGAAAAATGAGTTATTGTGAAGGTGGCTGGCGACTTGAGAGTATATAATGCGTTCCATGAGCTTACATGCAATGCACGTTAATGAAATTGGGCGATAGTTGGACGGATTTCAGCGGTTTCCTGATTTGAATACTGGCACTACCTTGCTTAGTTTCCAGTCTTCCGGAAGCGAGCTGTCGGTTAATGACTGGGTGAATATGATTTGCAAGATCAGGCTAGAAATTATTTTAGTGGACTTCAGAATCTTCGCGGGGAGGTTGTCAGGGCCGGGGCTGGTAGAGAACTTAAGGCTGTCAATAAGTTTCTCGATTCCTTCTGCAGAAATATGAATGGGCGGCATCTGGTTGAGGTGTGAGCGAGGTAAGACCGGCGTGCTTTGAGCAGGTTCGTGAGTGAAAATGGATGAGAAGTATGAATTCATTACATTGGAGCGCTGCTCTACCGGTACCAGAGAACCGTCTTCGTTAAGCAAGGAAATGTTATGGTTTTTACTACGCGGGGGAGTAAGAACGTTCCAAAACTTTGGGGGGTTGGTGCGGAGGATGCTCAGTAGGTCTAGATAATAAAACTTTTTCTTAGAACTTTTTAAAAGCTTATTGTAATCCCTCGGAGCAGTAAAATATTTTTCCCATTTAAGAGCAGAATTTGATATTTTGGCAGCGCGGAAAAGGCGTTTTTTCTTTTGCGATAGTTTTTTCAAAGGATTGGAAAACCAAGGTTTGCCTGCGTCACCACGAATGGAAACGAGTGGTACATAGGTATGAATTAGAGATAAAAGTGTGTGTTTGAAAGCCATCCAGTTTTCGTTTACTGATCTACTGTTAGCAGATTCGCGAAAGGAAAGGTAGAACAGTTCCAACTCTTCGTTGATGCGGGTGAAATCAGCACTGTTAAAGTCGCGTATGTGTTTAATGGATGGTTGACGAACAGGTGCTTGAATGGATAGGTTGAATAACAGCATTTTATGATCACTCAGACCATCGACACACGACATAAAATCTATTAATTCTGCATCCGTGACAAAAACTAGATCAAGTGTGTTGAAATAACGAGTAGGTGTACTGACTGTTTGAATAAAGTTAAACAGAAGTATTCGATCAAGAAACGCTTTAGACAGACGGGAGGATCCAGTTAAGTTGGCCCAGTTAATATCGGGAAAATTGAAATCGCCGCAAAGTATACAATTAGCGCGGGGAAAGCGACAATTCAATTCGATCAGGACTGAATGCAATTCGTTAGTAAAAGAAATGTCACAATCAGGCGCGCGATAACAAGCAATCAGTATGTATGTGGTTCCAGAAAATGAAAAGTTAACACACAGGATTTCTTGACGGCAGCTAATATCAATAGTGAAGGAAGGCGTGCAGGACTTAATGAAGACGAGAACGCCGCCACCCTTTCGACCGAGCCTATCGCGCCTGTGAATGGTGAATGCTGTAATGTTATCAAGTAGTTCGTCGTTCCGAATGTCAGCTGTCAACCAAGTCTCTGTCAATACCGCGATATCGGTGCTGTTATCGTCTAGAATAGCTTTTATGGATTCCTTCTTGGGCATGAAACTACGTACGTTGGCAAGCAAGGTAGGCATGGCTCGACATTGAAAAACTGTCGCAGGTGTTACAAGTGGCTGCCATGGCGGCAAGAACGGGCGCCGGTACGTTCGCGATGACTGCTATGCTTTAACTTCTTGCACCGTTTCAGATTCATCATCGTAAATGTACTGTTTGCTGCCAATAATAAGTTTGTCGAAGCGCATCTTGAAGGTTGAGTTGCTCTGCTGGCCGTACGCGAAGAGTTTCCCTCGAGCTAATCTAACACGTGCAGATTGCTTGAACTTTAATATCGCCTTCATATGATAGAGCGGAATATCTGTTGTGCAGCAACATTCTGGATTACTCTACTTTCCTTCTTACCACTAACTCGTTAATGGGCTTTCGCTTCATTGATTTCTTCTGTTTTCTCTTCAGGTCTATGCTAATTCTGGACCTTACCATACTGTGATCGCTACAACGCACCTTTCCGAGCACCACCACGACCTCTGCGATGCCAGGGTGAGAGCACAGTGTAAAATATATTTCATTTTTATTCGACCATAGCGGCTCTTCCGCATCCACTTCCTGTTCTTTCTTTTGCAGGAAGAAGGCATTGATGATCAGTAAGAGTTGATTGTCCACTCTACGGCTACGCCAGTTGAAATCCTCTCTTAAGATCTCGTGGGGGGAAACTGGGTTGATGATAATTGTTGTAGGATTCTTGACGTCTCGCAGATTCGAATTGCTCAATCACATTGCTAGATGACACTTTTGGAGAGGTTAACTTTTTATAACAATTAAAAGCACAAAGGAAGATACAAGCAAGGAGAAAAGATATTTGCACTTGACTGGCTCGACGTGACGAAACCAGCCCTCGGTCCTGCCGAAACAGCTGGTTTTAAAACCTATGTCCCCGCCCTCGGTGGGGACATTAACCAATCAGGTACTGTATGAAACTCCACCCAATAACTTATCGGGGAAAGGAAAACATCGCCAGTCAGCAATTTGGAAAGGATAACATAACCAATCAATGATTGGGGAAAGAAGGTAACTCATCGCGACACCGTACACATATATGTACACTTTCTACGATCACGATTTCGGATAATTGTGCTTTCCTGCTGCGAGCTTCGCGAATACTCACTTTCCCAACGTCCGGCTGGCCCAAGTTCGAGGAAAGCAACTTCAACCCATCTGTTCCGCATCGTCGCTCTTCATGCCTGCAGCTAGCGTGGCAATATCCTGTTGACCGCGATTCAAGCTGTCAAAGCACGCTGCTGCAGACATGGCACAAAAGTCACGCACTGTGACGCGGGTCCGCCTCGCCGCAAGCACGTGCACACAGGATGCGACTAAATGAATTTGTCCCTGTCGGGAGTTTGACCTTTCCCGTAATCCTCCGCTATCCGGCGCACCCCGTATCCCGCTGGGTTGAACTCACCCCCTTCTGTGCGGTTGTGCAGAGGGCCCAAGAAAGAACGTAATCATCATTCCACTAACGCGAACCGGATGCGGCAAACGATGTACAGCACCGCGAACTTCACTGTAAGTGATTTCTATCACTGAACTCTACTAATAACTCTTCCAGGATATTCCTGGAGGCTATGTCATAGTAGCCTACCCCATAGTTTCTGGCCCCAGCTTCTTGCCAACCTTCGCACTGAAGTCACCCATTAGTACAGTGTACTGTGATTTTAAGGCGACAGCCTTTAATGCCTCATACTGTCGTGACCAAGGAATGTTAGCAAATGTGTCCGCATTTCGGCGTCAGTACTTAAAAAAAAAACTTCTGAGTCTAGGAATCGAACCAGGGCATTTAGCATTTCAAGTGGAGACGCTACCTATCCGCCACGAAGGCTTTTTTTTTCTTCAACATGGTATTTATTACAGTGATGTAATGTTCTATGTACATGAACTATATACATGCCATTATGAAAACAGTGTTAAACAATACATATTGAAAAGACATGCACTAGAAAAGGGGCAATGCAGAGCACATCACTATTAGGGAGTGCCACTCCGGTTCGTACTCAGTCTGGGCATACACGTCTCTTAGATGAACAACCATTCGACTGAAGTGATCGTTTGTAGACACAGCAGGTTCACAGTGTCCATCATGCGGGTTTTCCAGAGGCTGTGCAGTCCAATCAGAAAGAACATGTCCAGGGGTTCATCAACAAATGGCAGCGCAGTGAGATAGCGAACAGAATGTGGAGTCAGATGAATTCTTTTTTTAAATGTGCGTTGCAGGATATCCCAGAAGTGTACTGAATCTTTGCAACTGATGAAACAGTGCTCAATTGTTTCTGGTTCATCACAAAGGCGGCAATTAACGATAGACACAAAAATGCCCTTTTTCTCTAACCATGTTCTAACGGGCAACGTACCGGTGTGTAACTTCAAGAAAAAGGTCTTTTTACACGGCGAGACTGGCATCTTAAGTACTCTTTTGAGTACGTCATGCCCCGGTAAACCAATATACAGAGGCGGTACATGGGCGGAGGGAAGAGAATACTAATCATACAATTATACAACTTTTTCCTCGACACTAAAAAAAGGAACTCAGGAGAAAAACGAACAAGTAGGAAACGGACAGCCAAATACACCTCTTGCATTATTCCCCACAAACACGGATGGTCACAAACATTGGAAGACACAATGAGGTTGCGTAAAACGAACTAAATTTGTTTGCAGGAATAAACGTACTATTGGGTGTGTATTGTCACGGAAAAACATGAAACGTGACACTATCTGTCGGACATACAGGTGAACTAGACCAAGGCCGCCAGCGCTTACAGGCCAAAAAAGGTTATCACGCCTCATGGATTCAAAAGGCGAATCCCACACAAAAGTACCGAAAACCCTGTGAAAACGCTGGATAGGAAGTCTTGCGCAATGAATAATTTGCAGTACATAATATATTGTTACGCGGCGGCCAGCCGAAGAATGAGACGTGGTGAACCATGGCTATGAGATGATTTAATGGCCGCTGGCCTAGCACGGGCGCTCCGTCCCGCGCCACTGCCAGCTTCGTCTTCGTCACACTACCCGGGGCCTCCGAGCGATCGTCCCGATCGGTGACGAACAGACGGCGAAATGGCGATGGTCTTGAGTGAAGGATCGAACAATATGTAGAAGATGGTGCAGTGCTGGCCGCCACGATGAGAAAGATGAGAGAATGAGTCCTGGTCCACGAAGCATCCGGGCCGTAGGGTGCCAGGAGCTGACGGCCGAGGTCTCTGGACGCACCGAACGGCAGAGGCAGGGGGACGGTGTCTTCACGTTTGGGTCAGTGGGGTCTTGGGTCGGTGGGGTCTTGGGTCTTGGGTCGTCGTGTAGTGTGGTCCGGGCGGGGGACGGGGCTGGGGTGAGCGTCGAGGTCGGTTCAGGTCGGGCGGGCTGGGGCACGGCCGTGCGGCGCTGACCAGGTACTCACGGCCGACGTCCACGGCAGGCCCAGAACGCCGAAGCTCCGTGACCAGGATGGCGATGAAGGGACCCCAGCACCTCACACCAAATGTTACGCGGCGGCCAGCCGAAGAATGAGACGTGGTGAACCATGGCTATGAGATGATTTAATGGCCGCTGGCCTAGCACGGGCGCTCCGTCCCGCGCCACTGCCAGCTTCGTCTTCGTCACAATATTTTAGTGGCGAGAAACAGATTACAGGCGGTCGCCCTGCCAAAAATTGAGAGGCCATGGGGGCAAACGTTTGAGCATAGCGCTGAAGAGTTGACACGCGGTCTTTCCAATGATGTGCGCTATGCTTATAGGCACTCAAAGGGACGCCAAGGTACTTTGGTGGCCTGCATGTCCATGTTATACCAGCATATTCAGCAGGTGTCGAACCCCAGCTACCAAACCAAAGACCGCAACTCTTAGAGCGATTAATCCGACTTCCTGACACCCAACCAAAGTCCTCCGTTAAACGAATAACATCATCGATGCTTGGCTTATCAATACAAAAAAAAACGCAAGGTCATCTGCATAAGCCAATACATTCAGTTCGTGGCCCATTATTCGGAAACCATTGGCAGCTCTACTGTTTATAACACTTATGCTAAGTGGCTCAAAGTATAATGCGAACAGGAGCGGAGACAGTGGGCACCCTTGTTTCACCGAAGACTGAATTGGGACTGGTTGCGAGAGACAGCCATTAACAATCAAGCGCGTGGTACAGGATTTGTAACAAAGGCGTATGCCAGTAGAAAGTATTGAACCGAGATTGACGTGATTTAAAAGTGCAAAAAGAAATGAATGGCACACACGATGAAATGCCTTTGTCAGGTCAATTTGCAGCATTGCTACTTGTTCTTGAGCGTCACTGCAATACTGCAACACCGTACGTGCTACATGGAGGTTAGACTGTATTGATCGTCCCTGCAAGCCACATGTTTGATGAGGCCCAATAAAAGTAGACATTGCAAGCTGCAGCCGATTTGACAGTACCTTAGCAAAAATCTTATAATCTACATTAGAAAGCGTGATTGGTCTGTAACCATCTACAAATCGAAGTTTTTCCTTATCCTCGGTTTTTGGTATAAAGACAATATGACTTTTCGTAAATGACTGAGGCAGAAATTCAACATCAATACTTGTCTCAAAAATTTGGAGCAGGACAGGGGCTAGAACGGATTTAAATGCCTTGTGAAATTCTCCTGAGATGCCGTCCGGCACCGGGGTTTTCGAAAGCGGCAATTTATCAATTGCATCTTGCAATTCACCCAAGCTTAAAGAGCCACTTATTGCCTTGCACTCATCCTCATTGAGTGGGTTAATCATGGACACCAATCGCGCTATATGATTATCATCAGCAGTGCTAGATGTGGCAGCAAACAGAGAGCTATAGCGGTTTTCAAACTCGGTAACTATGACATCTGTACTTGTGACCAGGGCACCACCACAGTAGAGCTCAGAAATTCGCTTGGCAGCCACGTGGCGACGCTCATCTAGCAAGGCCTGTTTAGTAGGCTCCTCAGAGTGCAGAGCACGGTTGCTGCGGGATCCTACACGGGCCGCACGATAGCGTTCTTCATCAAACTTCTGAAGGTTGCACTTAACAGCACCAATTTACTCTGTGTACAAGCCAGGAGCCTCAAATTCAAGCGCATGCAGATTATAAAGACTCTGAAGTAACCGTTTCTCCTCACCATGCTTAAGATAAGACTTCACGGAGCCGATCTCAATAGCTATGCTACGAACTTCTAGCTTAAACATCTCCCAAGCTGCAAATAATGGGACATCCATGACCAAGCAAGATTCCAAAGCTGTCATCACTCGCTGCTGAAAACGCTCAACATTTAGAAGCTCGGAATTAAGCTTCTACAGTTCCCACTGCGGCTGAAATTTGGGACGGGCGCATTCTCCAATCCGCGCAATGACCATAGCATGATCTGAGAAAGAAACAGGCTTGACATCACATGAAATGTGCCGTTTAAGGAGATCTACGGAAATGTAAATGCAAACAAGGCGTAAATGTTAGGCTCCTCTAATCTATGTGAAGGCAGATGACAAGGCTCAGGGTTTGGGTATGAATAAAGACGCGTCTAGTGAATGCATGGGCTTCCTAAATAAAATAAAAACCTAAAGAATGAAAAATAAAACAAACATAAATATACAGTAAAAATAAAAATAAAACACACAAAACCAAAAATAATATATGAGAACCAAAAAAAAAACAAAGTGCGCCAGAAAACCGTTTCCCCTTGTAGCCGATCGCACGTGGTGTTAAACTGCAACACACGCTCGTTGTTGAGCTCTGTTCGAGTGGCGTATACAACACACAGTTGCTCAGTGCATTGCGCATCATCGTCATCACCAAAAAATTCAGGGGCCACTTTGACTGTCTAAAGTGCGTAGAGGCGAAAGCGTTTTCCGAACCACTTTGACTGCTTCTGTGGCACTGGTGGCGTCACATATAATTAAGTAGTAATTAGTAAGTGAAGACATATCACTAATTAATGGTTAATTATTGATCAATGCCTGAATACTAATTGACTGCTAATTAATGACGCTTAAGCTTCGCCTTTAGGAGTGGAACGCGACAGCGTGTTGTAGCGCTGCCACGGAGTCCACGGAACGCCACCACCCGTTCGGCGCGATGCCTTGCCCTTTGAACTCAAAAGAAATGGCGCAGTAATTCTCTGTCAGCTCGGTGGACACCTGAACCGCACCGTAGAGGAAGGGAGGAAGTGGGAGTGAAAGAAGACAAAGAGGGCCCGTAATGAAGGAAATGAAAATTGTATTTGAGGAAAGGAAATTACGCAGTAACTGTCTCACATATCTCGGTGAACACCCGTCGAAATTCAGGGGGCACTTTTTTGACCTAAAGTGTGGTCACTGATGTGTGGTTCGGATGTTACGCTTCGCCTCTAGGAGTGAACGCGACAGCGTCTTGCAACGCTGCCAGGGTGTCCGTAGAACGCCATCGCCCATTCGGTTCTACGCCTCGCTCGTCGGTAAATTGGTTTTTGAGGAAAGGAAATGTATCTGTCTCTCATATCTCGGTGGACACAACCTCTCCGGAAGGGAAGGGAGGAGGAGAGAGTGAGCGAAGACACCGTATTCACTAGACGCGCCTTTGTTCATTCCAAACCATCGAGCCGGCATGGCGGAGTGGATAGCATGCTCGTCTCGCACGCCGAAGACCGGGGTTCGATTCCCGAGCTCGACCAATTTCCTACTCCGTTTTATCTAATTGTATGGTCTGACTACGAAAGTTAATTAGGCTAATTGGGTAATTAAGCAGTTAACTAAGCTCAGTCACACTTACTTGGAGCGTCACTATACGATCCCTTCAATTGGTTCCATGGTTACTAGGCAAAGTACAATTGGCCCCGTTTGAAATTCGCGCACTATGACGTCACGGCCATTTCGACCAATTGAAAAGCGTGACATTTTCTGTCGACAACTGCTACTTACAACGATGAGGCATTAAAGGCTGTCGCCTTAAATACTATGCGGTTTCGAAAAGAACTGGGAGATATGTGAGGAGATACCAGCTGCGTGTTGTGTTCTCCGTCATTCAGTTTCGATTTGTGTACAAAACGGCTGCCATCTGAAAATCTTCCTGAATTACATCTTCTGGCTATTCATGTTAAAAATAATCAGCAATAAAAGCATCCCAAACAGAGGACCTTTGTCTTTTTTCCAAAAGAGTGTGCTGAAAATAAAGAAACTTTTGGAACTGTAAACTCCTACACATGCGTCTAAAGGGTGCGTCTAAAGGGGACCTGAGTATATTTCAAGATCAAAACTTTACAAAGCCGTGCTCAAACTTTGCTTTATTTATTATCCTTATCGTCTTTAAAATGTTTAGTTTGCTTTACTTAACGCAGGTATTTACGGGGACAATCAGCTTTTCGCTTTGCCAGCGCATGTTTTTTTTTTAATTTTACAGGTGCAAACGGATTTTTAAACTAATAATCGTTCCTTTTAAAAGCTAGAGCATACAAAGGAGGCATCTATGACGCAGGATAAAGAAAAAAATACCTTGCAAACGTTGGCACGCAACTAAGGGCTTAAAACTGAAGACTTGAGTGCTCTCAATCTGCAACCAACAGCTTGCGACGCTGCAGTCTGCGACGCTTCAAATATTTTTCACTGACAGCTGGCAGTAGCTCGTATGCAAAAAAAAAAAATATTGGAGGCGCAGAAATTTCCTCAGTTTCGGTGGATGCTTCAGCCCAGGGTTTCGATAAATAAGCAGCAGCTAGGAAAAAATGTCAGAGACAAGCGCTCTTGTTGCTGAGTAAGGCTCCTGCGACCACCTATTTTTATTACATCCTGGCATTGGAATTTACAAAAACATTGCAGCACAAACTTCTGTGGATGGTCTAAGTTTTGGTGCGCTGCGGACCAAATAGTAATAAAAATAATCATTGAATTAGACACGAGAAAGGATAGAACTACGTGTTGTTAGTAGTAGTAGTAGAAGACGTTTATTCGGCCAAAATTTACAGGCCGAGCATATCGACCGCCTGGACGACCAGAAGTCGCTGTTCTTCCTCCCCTTCAGCGCCAAGCCAGTCGAGCCAGGTGGTGATGGATAAAGAAGGTGGGGGGTTGGAACCCGACTGCTGAGCAGCCGGGCAATAGAAGAGGCAATGGGCAAGGTCCGCATAGATACAGGGGCAGTTGGGACAGGAAGGGTCCGATCGATAGCGATAGAGAAAGAGGCGAGACGGGGTGATGATTGCATTCATTTGAACGTGCCGAAGAAGGCGAGCCTCCGACACTGTGAGTGATGGATGACGGGGAGGGTAAAGGGGTTTGTCGAGGCGGAGCTCGAGGTAGACTTCTTTTATGGTGCGGCGAAGGGTGAGTCTCCCACCGTCCTCCGAGGGCTTGGGCCAGGGGATCAACGGTGCCCGGAAAAGTGTGTCACGGGCGAGCTGATGAGCCAGCTCATTGCCGTCAATCCCTGAATGCCCAGGGACCTAGCGGAGGAAAACGATGGAAGGCTGCAAAGAGGAGACCGCTCGTTCGACCTCCTGTTGAAGAGAAGGGGTTAGGGTGCGTTTCTGTATGTTGTGTATAGCGGCTTGTGAGTATGAATAGACTGTGTACTCTTGAAGAGAGGGAAGGAGGGCAAATGACTGGAGGGCATGCGCAATGGCGAGGACCTCGAGGGACAATGCATCCGGAGGGCGTAGGAACGGCCCGCTGGTGTGAGTTTCAGGAGCGGGGAGGTGGGGTGGTATAGGGCGTAGCCGCAGGAACCTCGAGGAGCCACGAAGGAGGCATCCGTGTAAGCTACACCCTGGGTATCAAAGAGAGGGGAATGGTGCTGTGCGGCCGCATGACGACGGCCGGCGTGCAGAACGGGGGACATGTTGGACGGAAGGGGGAGGATCCGAAGATTGGGAGCCGGGGTGGGAATAGGAGAGGTAAACGGGGCGCAGGGAATGGGCGAGATACCCGCTTGAGTCAGTAACCACTGACCCTGACGGGTAAGGGAAAGCCGGGCAATCTGCGAGTCATGATGGAGAGAGAGCAGAGAACGGAGAGGATGAAAGAGGCCTGTTGCAAAGATCTTTGCAGTAGAGGTAGTGATAGGGAGGTTGAGAGCTGCCTTGTAGAGGCCCACAAGGGCAGTCTCAAGAGCGTTAAGTTGAGTCTGATTGAAGGAAACGTAGGGTGCAAAGTACAAGACCTTGTTGAGGGCCAGCGCGTGGGCAACTCGGCACGCATAAGCCTCGTGGAGACCTGAGCGCCGAGTGACCACGCGCCGCAGGAGGTGAGTTACGGAGCGGCAGGTGGTGACAGCACGGTGGAGGGCTTGCACGTTCTTGGCTGCATGCAAAGGAAAGCCAAGAACTTTGCACTGCGTGACGACAGGAATGGGAGAGCCAGAAAGGTGGAGAGAGACGAATTGGTTGCGTGAGCGCTGGTATGAGGAATGGTTGAGGAGAAGGAGCTCGGATTTTTCAGGAGCAGGAGAGAGGCCAGCAGTGGTGAGAAAGGAGTCGATGAGATCTAGGCCACGTTGCAGGGTGTCCTGTACGTGACCGGGAGAGCCAGACGAACACCAGAGAGTGATGTCATCGGCGTAAAATATATGATGCAGGTCGGGAATTTCAGCTAGCTGGGAGGCGAGAGGGGCCATAGCAAGATTGAAAAGGGTAGGAGAGAGAACAGCACCTTGAGGAGTGCCTCGGGTGAGGTTGTGGGGGTCGGACAGATAGGTGTCCACTCGAAAGCGAGCGACACGTTTAGAGAGGAATGAGCGGATATAACAGTACATGCGGGAGCCACAGTCTAGGGAGGAGAGTTGGGAAAGGATGTGTTCGTGGCAAACACCGTCGAAGGCCTTGCGAACATCGACGGTCACAAGTGCGTGAATTTGAGTGGGGGTAGGTGACAGAAACGTGTGCTGGAGAACTAGAAACATGTCCTGTGCACAGACGTGGCGTCGGAAGCCGATGAGAGAATGAGGGAAGAACTCCCTCGCCTCGAGAAAATTAGAGAGGCGAGTCAGGGCCATTCGCTCAAGGGTCTTACCAACACATGATGTCAGGGAGATTGGGCGGAGGTTAGAGGGAGAGGGAGGCTTGCCCGGCTTTGGAATCATAGAAATGAGGGAGGAGGTCCAGGAGCTGGGCAGGCAGCCGCTGTCCCATGCATCATTGTAGGTTTTAAGGAGGAATTCTTTGGCGCAGTCAGGAAGGTTGCCAAGTGTGGTGTATGTAATGGCATCCTCACCGGGAGCCGAGCGTGTAGCATTAGCAGCCAGAGCCGATTCGAGCTCCCGGAGACTGAAGGATTGGTCCAGATCGGGGTTAGGTCCACCGCAGTACACCGGGTAGGAGGGTGCCAGAGGGGGCGGGAGATAGAGAGAGGCGAGCTGATCACAAACATCGGAGGGAGTTCCTTGAGTGAGGGCTTTAGCTAGAGTGGGAGCAAGGGCAGGCTTATTGCCAAGGAGGGATTTGAACAGAGACCATGTGGATCGCGAGTGCAATGCAGAGTCAAGACGGTCACAAAGAGCACTCCAACGAGAGTGCTCGAGTGAGGCGCAGTGGGCGACGATCTCGGCCCGCAGAGCAGTGATCCGGGAAGAACGTTGGGCATTGTGGGGTTGGCAGCGGAAGGAGCGTTGAAGACGTTTACGGCGACGCCATAAACGGAGTAGGTGAGGATCTGGGTCTGGGACTGGGTGACAAGAGCGAACACGACGGCTACTGGACGTGAGCGCTGCAGTGATGCGCGACGTCCAGTCGTCGTAGGATTGAAAGGAGTCAGAGGAGAGATTAGCGCGGAAGGCGTGCCAGTCAGTATGAGTGACCGGATGACTTCGAGGGATGTGGGAAAGAGAGGTGGAAATGTGGACAAGATAGTGGTCACTGAGAAGAGTTTCGGCTGTCACTTGCCAGTGAAATGAAAGCGAACCCCGAGAGAAAGTGAGATCGGGTGTCGTGGGACGCTGTGAGGCAGTGCCCGCTCGAGTAGGGGAGCCAGGAGTATTGAGAAGGGTGAGGTGGCGTTCCTGGGCCAGACAGTGGAGGAGGCGGCCGGGTTTGAGGGTAGCCCAGAGTGTGTGAGGGGCATTAAAGTCACCACCAAAGAGGAGATGGGAGTTAGAAGGAAGAGAGTGAAGGAACTTGCCCAGGGCGGAAAATAAAGAGGAGGTAACAGGGGGGTTGTAGAAAGACAAAAGGGCGAGTGAGACGCAGGAAGAAGGGTGGTAATAGACCACACCAACTAAATATTTAAGAAGGACGGAGGGGATATCAAGTGGCTCCACGAGCACGTCGCTACGTACATAAATAGACGCAAGTGGTGTGGCCGTAGCGGCATGGTAGGCGCGGTAGCCTGGGACAGTGCGGGCCGTCCGGGTCTCCTGGAGAAGGAGAAAATGGGGCAGGGAGGGGCGGGCGAGTAGATACTGGTGGAGGGGGGTCTTATTATGGCACAGATTTCGGCAGTTCCACTGCACAACCTCGAGGTCCTCGCCAAAAGCCGTGAGGGTACGCGTTCCTTCTTTTTGGCCGGGGGCCGTGACTCATGCAGGGATTGGAGCGTAGAAGTGAAGGATTCTAATTGTTTGGATTGTGCTTGGAGGGTGGTAAGAATCTGCAGAACCGATGTCTCTAGCTGAACCAAGCGAGTGTGGTGTGCCTGTGTGGTGGTTTCGAGATCAGCCAAAGGGGCGACCTGGGCGTTGGAGGAGGGAGTGGTGAGTGTGGCAAGGTGCTCATTTAGCTTGGTAAGCTGGCAGGTAAGAGAGGAGGTGGTTGTCTGGAGGGTTTGGGTCAAGGCGTGGATCTGTTGTTGCAGGTCGTGGGAAATTCGCTGTTGCTCTCGCTGCTGGCGTTCCAGCATAGCGAGCCGGAGGTCGAAGGAGCGGCTCTCGTCAGTCAGGGATGGAGAGGGTGGTGCAGTGGAAGAGACGCTGGAAAGGGACGCTGGAACCGAGGAGCCTTTAACTTTGGCGGCGTAGGAGCCTGGTGGTGACGTGACCGGAGCTGACGGAGGTTCATGATTAGAGGAGGAGGAAGACGGGGTGGGTTGCGTGGCCCGGCGCAAAGCTAGGCGTCGTAGGTACGCAGCTTTGGCACACTCGCGTTGTTTACCGAGGAGAAAGGGGCAAGTGGGGTCGAGGGAGGAGTGGGTGTTTACCTGGCAATGAACGCACCAGGGCTGGGCACATACATGAGCGGAAGGGTCGGCGGGTAGAGGAGCAGCACAGCGACGGCACTTTGCCGGAACGCTGTGCTGTGGACACTGGTGGGCGCGGTGTCCAAGAGCGAGACAACGGGTGCAGGTGGGAGGCTTAGGCTTATGGGGACGGCACCGGAAGGCAACGCGTTTGAAATACACAAATTGGGGGATTACGGTTCCAGCGAAAGTTATGAGCACCGACTGAGTGGTGCCCATCATACGAGCAGCAAGAATATCGGTTTTGAATGATTCGATATCATGCATGAGGTCATCAGGGGTGAAGTGGCCACCGACGTTATGGATGACGCCGAGGCATGAGATGGGAGGATTAGGGGCATATGTTTTAATGGTGATAGGCTTACCGTGAAGCTCAAGATGCGTGATAGAAAGCAGGAGGTGGGCGGTGAGAGGGGAATGAGTTTTTAAAAAGACGAGGCTTTGGGCTGGCTTGGCCTGAAGGGTAATCTCCGCACTGCTCTCGGAGGACAGTTGTGCAGCGGAGACGACTGCGGCGAGGACGTCGTAGAGCGGTATCTTGGGGTTGGGGGTGCCAGGGGGAAGCTGGATGCCAACTGTGATGAGCTCGGTGCGTGGCCGGGTGGCGGAGGCAGGCTTACGGCAGGCACCGATGGTGGTCCAGCCGACCTTAGGGGCCGGAATGAGATGGCCGTCGACCGGGGACGCCGTAAGGTCCATGTCTGCTGTGTCGTCAGCCTGAGCCGCAGTCTGCGACGCAGGTACCAAGGCGCTGGACTTGCTGTCAGCGGGAAGTGTGGTCCGAGTAGGTGCGGCGGCACTGGCGGCGGCGACGAACGCAGTCGACTGCGATGCGTCTGTGGGCCCGAAGCTCTTGGCTTCCCTTAATGCGTGGAGTTGGCCAGCAGTGGACGCCGCGGCGGTGACGAACGCTGCCGGCTGCGTTGCGGCTGTCGATTCGGAGCTCCCAGCGTCGGTGAACGCGACGGGAATGGGCGCGGTGGTGTGGCCGGTGTTGAACGCAGCCGGTTGAGACATGGCTGTAAGCGTGGTTGGAGTAGGCCCTGCGGCGGCCGCGTCGGAAGAAGTTGACACCGGCGAGGTATGGGTGGGTCTCGGCTTCAGGGGCTTGGTGAGACGCTGCATGCCAGAGGTGCAGGCGCGGCGCGTTAGGGTTAATGAGGCGCCGCGCCGCAGCAGATTTTTGGAGGCGCTTGGAGCGCCAGCTCGACAGCGGGCCGTGATGCGAATGGTGTCCTCGTGGTGCGGATGTCTTCCTGACGCGATGGAGTGTAAATCCAGGGGCGGGCAAGGCCCTGGACCAGGCCAGGGGCAGGTGAAAAACGGAGCACGATAGTCAGCCAGCTAACCAGGGCGGCGCCACCGTGTTGTTATTTACGTTTTTAATCAACACGCCTTGCCCTTTCTAAAGTATATTAAGCTGCGTATGCATCTGCGTTGCTAGTTTCAAAACATGGGTGGAATTTTATGCTTTTGTTCACCCTAGGATGACAGAAAAAATAATTGATATTTATACTCTTTATGCGAGTTTTTGTTACTTTTATTACCCTATGTACCTGGAATTGAAAGTGATTTTCTCGTACAAGCTTTTGCAGCTCCGCATACAATTCAAAGCATTGAAGTTGCTTGAAAAAAAAAAGCCTGTCGTCATTAAGCGAGAGATAGCTTTGAGGCACAAACGATTGTTCGATGGGGAACAGATATAATCAGCTGCTGTATACTAAAATTTCAGCGTCTATATCAAATCCTCTGCGTCGCAAGCTTTTGAATAATTTAAGAAAGGCACCAGGAGAAAACACGAAAATGATGTCTCCAGCACCATGCAAGTTATCAAGATTCTTCCCTATCGCGTTCATGTAAATGTCACAAAATTCGGCGCATTTTAGAAACAAAGAAAGAAAAACCGCCGCGCGCACGGCGTCTCGCCGGCGCGAGCCCAACGGGAGAGAAGGAAAGCCCCGCCGAGCGCGTGCCTCTCTCTCCACCGCCGCGGCGTGCGCCGAGGAAATGAGTCATCACCGCCGAGTCTTAGGACCCTGATTTTGTGAGGGGAAACGAGTTGGCTCACAGTATAGCTCGAGGTTATGTCAGCCGAGCAGTGAGCCGGGTCGAGTCCCCAAATTTCACGAGAGATGCATTCATATCATTTCACGAATACACCAATCAGTTTAAACTGGAAAGGAGGATCTATCCGCCACCAGACAAAAAGCTCGACAAAATCCAGGAGGTAACGTGGCGTCGGCTCCAGACGCGAGCCTTCTTTAACCCGTCGAGACTAGCACACATGTATCCAACACAATACAACGCTACTTGCAAACAATGCGGCGAGATAGCCGGATATGACCACATTTTATGGAGCTGCAAAAAGGCGCCGCCACCGGCGGACTTACTACCAGTCCCTTCTCTAGAGCGGTGGGAGGCTATACTGGCCAGCTCAGACCCGTTGACGCAAGTCCGGGCCACTGAGTGGGCTCACTAGGTCGCCAAGAGCCATGGGCTCGAAGCCACCTAGTATAATGCCCACTAGGGCTCAGTGCTGACAATAAACGTTTTCCAATCCAAAAATCACCGCCGAAGATTCTCGAACATGCGAGTCGGTTCTTCTGCTGACCGGAGGAAAAGGGCGTAGCCTTGCGTGCACTAAGTCACGTCCCCCTCCTCTGCACTCGGACGTCGGCGACGCCGCCACGACGGCACCACGCTAGAACACGCTGGAACATTCGCGAAACGACTCCTGACTCTGACCAATGGGGACGCGCGGTCAGTGAGAAGAGAGAAGGGAGAAAGCACTGCAAATGTTGCGTGTATGTGCGCGCCTACTCTGGCGCGTTGAACGAACAGACGGGAGAGCGAGCCTATAAAAGAAGGGCGTTGACCGCTGTCAAGTCAGTCCGGACCGCCGTTTAAGCTTCATCGAAGCGCGCCCGTTCGACTCCCGGGAAAACACCACTCGGCCAGCATAGGACCAACGAGGCAACGGTCGCCAGTCTGCGGGACGGCATCGTCGTGGAACTCTGGTCGTCGGACTGCCGCAGTGCCCGGTGAACAAATTGTGTTTTGTTTGTTTACCTCTCTCTCTTGCGTTAGTGCACTTTAGGTGCAATATTGCCTTTGTATTGTACTCTCTCTCGAGTTTAACTTTGCACGTGTTGCATTGTTCAATTAATCACTGTGTATGTGTCTGTACTAGTGATTGTGTAATCATCTGTATCGTCTCGTTGCTATATAAACCTTCTTTTGTTTTGTGAACCTTTGGCTCCGACCCATTCTCTGGCTTGCGACCAGCGAAAGCTGGGCACCGAACGCCCAAAAACCTCTTGTCACTTGGTGGCTGGTCTCCGCTGAGTTTGCCACGCTGAATCGAGGGCATCTCCTTCGAGTCCGAGACCGCTACCCCCACACGCTCTAAGGGTGTCTGGGAGCTTCCCACGTAAAAGTGCGCGAAGTGAGGGTGACAGTAAAAGAACCACAAATGCAGATAATGACGAACTGGGCCAGTCAAGAAAGGCGCAACTGGCAGTGTACACGAAATTTATTTGTCACACATCAGTTCCTATATTGGTAATTGTGGATTGGTCTTTCAAAGAGAAAGCGAAAGAGCTGACGTTCCTCTTGAAAACAAGGTAACTGGAGAAAAACACGAACAACACAAACAGAAGTGGAAGGGACGCGGAGAGACTGACAAATGAATTTTTTTGTATGAAAGATGGTAAAGGAAGAATTTTACAGTCTGTCTTCTGGTGAGTATTCCCACGTTCAAAAGCACTGTTGTGCGTGCAAAAAAAAACTGGAAAAGTTGCGCCTTCCGCTTCCAGGCAAGAGAAACATTTTTTGCAGGCACAGCGACGCCGTACCTGAGAGTTGTTCGTGCCCTGTATTACAAAGAAATAAACGATACGTGTGTCCTAGCGATCATTCCGTTGAACTTTCAGATTGCGAAGCGCAATATCCGGGTGCGAGGATGTGACCGCAACTATTTGGCAGCGAAGACCACGTGGTTATTTTTTCGCGTGGTTTTTTCATTCTCAGAAACGATGACTCTGGAGGGACATCCTGACTTATGTGACTTATGTTTCTGTTTCTGAGAATGGGTGCTGGCAAAAGTCATTAGCATTCTTTCTGCAATCTAAGCTAAAGGTATTACCAATTGACGACCCTTACATGATTAACAGCTCTAACCAACTGGTGACATTTTTAAATGACAACTGTAAGAAAGGCTTTCAGTGCTTCTCACTGCACATCAATGATTTGTATTATTCTCTCCCGCACAAAGGACTTCTACTCTTCTACCCTACCCTTCTATTATGCTTTCAATGCTTTTTTCCCAGTCACTCTGTTCCTCAGTACTTCCAGGCGATTGGAGGGTTGGCAAGGTTGTTCCAGTA
Source organism: Amblyomma mixtum (assembly GCF_055824585.1). Taxonomy (NCBI): domain Eukaryota; kingdom Metazoa; phylum Arthropoda; class Arachnida; order Ixodida; family Ixodidae; genus Amblyomma; species Amblyomma mixtum. Next base: position 93,945,407 of record NC_143021.1, read on the forward strand.
CCAAAATCAGGTAACACTCATTCTCCCGATAACTATCGTCCTATATCACTCACAAGTATACCATGTAAAATTTTGGAGCATATCATATACTCTCATCTAATTGATTTCCTTGAGTCCAATTCCTTCATTTCAGCAGAACAACAAGGTTTCAGGAAGACATTTTCATGTGAAACACAGCTTGTATGTTTTACTAATGACCTTTTTGCTTACACTGACTTGAACATTGATGTAGACTGTGTGTTTTTGGACTTCGCGAAAGCTTTTGATACTGTTTCCCACGATCTCCTAATTCTTAAGCTTAGCATGCTTAACATTGACCCTAACGTACTGAACTGGATTAAAAGCTTCTTAACGAATCGAACTCAATATGTCTTTGCTAACGGCTGTTCCTCCTCTCACACCTCTGTGACATCCGGTGTACCACAAGGGTCGGTACTGGGACCTCTTCTCTTCCTAATTTACATTAACGATATTCCTGAATGCATTTCTCATTCTTCTATCAGGCTTTTCGCAGACGACTGCGTCATCTATCACAAAATATCTAACCAAACTGATTCTATTTATTTTCAGGATGATCTCACAAGCGTATCTAACTGGTGTGATAAGTGGTGCATACGACTAAACGTTAATAAATGTAAAACGATGCATGTGTCACGTCGCACTAACATCACTGATAACAAGCGTACTTATGTTCTTCACGACATTCCACTTGAATCAGTTCACTCCTACAAATACCTAGGTGTTCATATCTCACGTAACTTATCATGGCATAGACACTTCGAACATGTCGCAAATAACGCCAACAAGACTCTTGGATACTTGCGCCGAAATTTCTCTACCGCGCCTCTGCCGATAAAACTAACCCTTTATAAAACATTAGTACGACCAAAGTAAGAATATGCATCTGCAGTTTGGGATCCTAATATAATCACGCTGATAAACACACTAGAATCCTTTCAAAATCGTGCAGCACGTTTCATCTTAACTAACTATTCCCGTTACGCCAGCATTACTTCTATGAAAAACACACTTGCCTTACCAGACCTTTCTTCGCGCCGGAAGTGTTTTCGACTATGTCTTTTCCACAGACTGTATCACCATAACCCCCTGTTAAAAGATCATCTTTTTTCGAGCCCTTCATACATTTCATCCCGTTCCGATCATATATTTAAAGTAGATGTTCCATTTTCGAGAACCAAATTGTGTCATGATTCTTTTATTCCTAAAACCAGCGTTGACTGGAACGACCTTCCTCCCTCCATCGCTGCCATTACCGATGTTGAGAACTTCAAGAAAACTGTGTTTTCTGCCATCATATAACTTGTTTTGTATAACTATGCACTGTATTTTTTTTGTTGTTGTACCACTCCTTTCTGTAATGCCTTCGGGCCCTGAAAGTATGTGAAATAAATAAATAAATAAATAACAAGTGTAGAGGATGCCATTGACAATTACGGCGCTGTAAGCTTTCAGAACGATACTGGCATTACGGTTGGTAATTTTTTTAAACTCTTGTCGCTGTATCTGTCCTCTACTTACGCCGAGTGGGGGGATTCTATTTATCTACAGAAACAAGGTGTCTGTATCGACTCGTGCCTCGCTCCAGTTCTGAGCAATATTTATCGGTCCTTTTGCAACCGAAAACTGTCTATCAGCCTAGCAGGTTTGGGAACTGCAAAGATTTTTAGATACGTTGATGGCTACTCGGTGTTGCTGGAAGGTCGCAATGAATGTTCCGCTTCCACTGCTGCTGTTGTGTCTACATTTAAGGAGAGCCTCCAACCTCTGGTTTTAACCTTCGAAACTGCAGAAAATGATAGCATACGCTTCCTAGACCTCCTCATCCGTTTCTCAACGAACCATGTATGCTGGTGCTATGAGCCCAGAGCCCAAAAGCCCCTCCTCCCCAGTGATTCTGCGCATTCCAAAGTAGTGACAAGAGGAATCATCAGCCTGTGTTTTAGGAATGCAATTGAAAAGCCTTGCCATCACCTTCAAACCCATAGTTTTGGCATGCAAGTTTCGCGCCTTGTAGCCGCTGGGTATCAACAACAACTGCTGTGTTCTGTGGCTTGCCGCTTGCTAAAAAGCACCGTCAGGGAAGTGAGGCCGATCAACAGGTTCACACCAATAAGAAGACGGTTGTCATTCCGTATATGCATACTGCTGGCCTCAATCTGAAGAAAATTGCAAGCAGGATTGGCGTAAAAGTTCTTTTCTCGGCACCTATAATGCTCGGTAGACTGTACGCGAAGGTTAATGGCGAAGAGGCATCACCTAAACGGTACCCCATAAAACACCGTGAACCTTTTGTACCATGAAGGTGGGGGTTGTCTACAGCATTCCTTTGTCTTGCGGGAGACAGCACATCGGAAAAACTGGAAGATGTTTTAATGAACGATTGCTTGGGCATAATAATGACATGAGGAATGTGGCCATCAAAGGCCACCTTGTCACACTACAGAGGGTGCGAAGGATGTAATCCTATCTTCTCCGATGCACGTGTCGTCACAAGGCACAAACAAAAGGACAGCAGGGAAATTGTCGAAGCATTTCTAATCACAAAAGCTGATGAAGCACGTGTTAGCAACCCTTCTTTGGCATTGACAAGAAAGGAACTTGTGTACTGGGCGAGAGTGTGCAGCGATATTAGCTATCGTCAAAACTTTCGTGTGTTTTGATTGCGTGCCTGTTGCGTTGTCTTTTTCCTTGCACCATGCTATAAAGGCAAGGTCGTACATTAAAAGATTACAGTTGCAGTAAGCGCCTAGTCCGTGTGGTCTCTTCGTTCGTCCTGTCCCTTTTGCGCTTTCTATCATCTAGTCATGTACCAAGTCGCCCACCAATCGATTCTTCTGAAAGCCAGTGACAGATAGGTTGGCACGCTCCAAGTTTCGTTATCATAGGAGTAAATAACGTTTCTCGAAGACTTTGTGGATACAGGAATGTTCTCGTTCTTGCTGCTGCTTTCTAATTTTGTTCTATTGTCTTCGTATTTATCCTTTTACACTTGACACTGCTTTTTATATGGACGTTTTACTTTGGATTACCTATGGTCCTGGTTTTGGAATGTCCTCCACTGTTTTGTTGTGTGCCGTGGCCTGCTTCTCTGTCTGATATTGCCAGATAAAATTAGCGAGAACCGCCAAGTAGGAGCGCGACGACTGACTAGAAAAGGCGTTATAGGTGCCATCTCTCGAGCTTTCCGCAGATGCGCAAACTTTCGCCATCTGGCCACGCTTCCGCTCACAGAATCGCGGGCCGCGCGTTGCCGTGTTTCCTGTATGCATGACATATATGCTACACGTCAAATATGACGGTGTTATCCATCTTGCCCCTTGAACCCCTGGAACGCTGTTCGCTGGCAACATTCATTGGCAATATAGTCAAGTTTTGCTCTTACATACACCGTTCCATCCGAACAATTCGAATTTTGAAATATGATTGCTCGTGCGATTCGGCTGCGGCGTGAAGTACGCTGCTGACGAAACGAAATCAGAGCAGCAGAAGCTCTGGCAGTGGCAGAAAGGGCTACTCTAGCGCGCAGGCCTATTCAAGTTATCGTGCAACAAAGCAGGTCGGGGATGCGTGCTGCTACAGAAGTTCCTCATCAGCGACCAGCTATTGTGCAGCCAAGCCAACTCATTGCTTTGCAGTGGGGTGTCTCGGTGACTTTTTTTCAGGCTGTGATCACGCACCTCACATTAGACAGTGAGGCAAACATTTATCCGTGGGCTCAACAGTTTGCAAAGTGCAAGAAACGGTACTCTCTTGTTATTTTAATAATATCAATCGAGCTACGACTCTTCGCTCAGTAGATCAGTGCGCTATCATGGAACGAGTCGGCAAACTCCAAGAGAGTGGCTGCATGCGCACGAAGCACACGACTGGGTCACCGTCATCTCCAAGTATGTTCCTTAAGCTGCGCACGGCTGGCGGTTGTTTTCTGCTGTTATCGCATTGTTTGCATTGTTCAGAGCGATCCACGTGACGTTAACTGCTTGCAGCATGCTCAGCGTTTGCAGCGAATCTCACAGTAAACATTTTGCTTGTTCCTTTATTGGAGAGGCTGATAGTATCTGATGCTGTTCGTTTCAGAGCGCCCTGTGCGCTAAGAGGCACGCAGCACATTCGACCGGCTGAAACCATGCACTTTTACTACATTCGGCTGGCTCTTTCAAAGCTCTCGCTTGTGCTAAGGGCGCCTCGAAGCGTTCCGAATTTCTTCCCATAGCGTTTGGATACCTTGGAAAATTCCGCTCAACAAAGGGATGAGTACAAAGGAAGAAGACACAAACGAGGGGAACTCGCCCAGCTCAGCACAATCGGGGAAAGCGTCAGCGCGAACCAAGAACGAAAGAGAGACACAAGAACGCACGAACAGCGCTGAACTACGAAAAGAATTTTCATTTTGAAACGGGCCATATTATATACAATCCAAAACCCCAAGAGCCCAGTGGCATGAGCAACCATGAAAGTGCAAGCAGCGCCGACGCAACACTCAAATTTGTCACTGAAGGCCAGTTACCAGTAAAATCTCACTGTCGTGCAGCCAAACGCTGAAGGGAGTAACGAAGTTAATAAGCACAGAATGTGTCTTTAATTCACAGCAAAATTAGAGTCAACACGGCGAAGCGAAAGTAAAGTCAAAGGAAAACGCTCAACGAGAACAAAACAAAATACAAGCAACAACAACAACCTGTGTCTGTGGCTAAAAAGAATTCCAAAATGCCATCAAATCCAGGAGGTCATGGGAAATCACAAGGCGGATGCACCAGCGTTGCCGGCCGCTACAGTCGGTCCCTGCACTTGCCTCGGCCCCTAGCAGTTGTAGTAGCAGGCTGAAGCCGACGATGAATCCAGAGGACCTGCCACCAGCTATCATCGCATCTGCGCAATAGTTCCACAAGAATCAGCGATGGCGTTCTGCGTTATGGCGGCGGCATGAAGTCATGTTCAGGCTGGATGTGGGCGACTGTGTACATTTCTGCATTTTTTTTAAATACCACATCAACATGTTCTAAAGTGTCCCTAAAGAGTTCTTTAATAATTAATATTAAAATAATGTAACTGTTATATTAAACCGTAATGTATATTTTCTAAAGATTATTAACATTATTTTATAGCTGAAAGGTTCTTGAGAAAATCTAAATTATGTCGTACACTTGCCTTCTTCAATTGACGAGGCGACAGAACTTCGAGCGCACGCATCCGCCGTAGAATTACATGTTGCATGGAATCACAGGTGGAGGTCTGCCACATCGCACAGGGCAAGATAGCCGGCGTGGTAGACGTTGTCAATGTTGTCGTGATCCACGCATACCAACCACCGTGGATCGTATTCCAGCGCTGCGCGCAGAGCTGTCAGCAATCGCTGCCGAATGGTGGCCCGCCGGTAGTCGACAGCCAGCTAAGGCCACCCCGGTCACAGAGCTACATACACGGCGCAGTATGTCTCTGTCTGGCTGTCTGGCACTTCGGTCAGCAAGCAGGCGGTGAACACATCCCTGTGCACTGTCCACTCGATAGTTGCATCGCGTTCGCCCACTGCCATGGCAGCCGCAATGCGCCTCAGCAGAGCGGGACACTCATCAAAAGTAGGCGCAGATGTAAGATGGAAGACCCGCCACATAACTAAGCGCTGGCGCTGCGCCATCCAGCCGCGCAGGCATGCTATCCGCCGGAGACGGAATTCGTCGCTCTCAGCCGCTTGGACAGCTTCGCATAACGCACTGTCAGCATCGGAGGGCGGCAGTTCCCGAATTCGCGCCAACCACGGCAAGTTTTCTTCCTCCAAGCGCGACAGTTGCGCTGCACTGAATCCATACAGCAGATAATGCAGGTTTAACATCTGGTTATCCGCCATTTAGGAGCCGAGTTGTGGTACTGATGCGGCGATGGTTAGCCGGCGTTCGTCGGCGTAAGGTAGTGCACACTCCTCTCGATAAGTTAACAAACGCAATCACTTCCCTGGCACAGCTGTTTCCATTGCCCACAAGAAGATGTGCGGTTTAAAATTACACTTCTGAGTGCTGCTGCTGATACATCTCATTCTATTCAGGCCATATTTAGGGGTGGTTTCATCTAGTGACTGGCGTCAAGCCCTCTGCCGGGCGCAATGTACACAAGGCGTCCCTCAGTGGCACTCTATCATTTTATGCTTTGTCATCCGGCATATATTTTATGAAAGTTGGGGAAGTATTTATCTCAGAAGAAGCACTGTAAAGCCCGCCCAAAATGAAAAAAAAAATGCGTACAAAAAATATATCGCATAATATGAAATCAGGTGCCGCATTTTTCAGAAGCATATGCGTTAAGGTCTTACCAGCGCCTCTATAACATGTTACTGGCTGGTTGCCCTCATAACTCTTCGTTCTTTAATGCTCGATGGCTAAGCACCCGCCCTTTCACGGGATTATTCTTTTACCGGGGGGGGGGGGGGGGGGGCGCAAAAATAATCTTATCGAGTGGTCTAGCTGAGAGGAACAAATGGCATGTGTTCACGACGGCAGCTGGAGGACAATGCCATTCTTGAAAACGGGTGTCTTACTGGCTTTATCGATCGACGCACACGTCTAAGTCTCTTAAGCAAGTCATTCTGGTAGCTGTTTTCGGGGAAGGTGAGATAAAGGTATAGAGAATCCGCGTGGCTCATACAGCACTGCAGTTGTTCTATTTGGCGACTAAAAACTGGCGATCTCAGCCCCTTGCTTGACTACAAACGCGCGAGCACACTTAAACGATTTGAGGCCCGCGTTCGGCAGATAGCATTTATTGCCTAGCTTCTTTCGGCGCAGCTCAGATACCTCACCGAGTGCAACAAAATCTCCTTGCTGCTCTCGATGGGTGTTTTTTTACGGCGCTGCAATCGACGCGTCTCCCTTCAGCGCGGGTTCCACAGGTATATACTGGTAGCGTGCATTTTATAGGAGCCCTTATGCTCGAAACATGCAAGCTTGGGGGTGGAAGACAGATCAATCTATGGCACGAGTGCAAAAGCGTGGTCATCAATATTGTGACGAAGAAGGAGAATGGCGGCCGTAGACGTGGACGGAAACCTTTGAGCGGCCGAGTTCCTTCCCAGAAACCTAGCCCAGCCCAACCGCTTCTAATACGACTGTGTCCTCTTAGACGTCGTCTTGAATCAGCGCCAAGGTAGAGCTGGTGAGGCGAATGGCAGTAGTCGCTCCTCCGTAAAAGGAAAGCATCGTGTTGATGAGGAGCAAAGTATTTACAAATAAAGAGAAAAGCAAAAAAACAACAAATGTCGACAGGAAAACCACGGAGGAAAGTTGAAAAATACCGTCGATAAGGACGGGAAACCCCACAAAAGTTAAGAATAGCATGCAGAGAACGAGAGCACAGTTTAATATACGGAGTGAAGAGCACTGCAGTCACGCGAGAGCTGCGATTTTAAACCACCCGAAGGAACAATATCAGTTCGTAGTCGCCGACGGGCGCACTTCAATCAGGAACGACTTTATAATTCACGTTGCCGCCGCGGCGGAAGACTTTATACGGTCCTTAGTAGCGGAGAAACTGTATTTCGGACAACCATTTTTGCCTTACAGGGGCCCACACCCACACGCCCTCTCCTGTTTATAGGGCACTTCCCAGGGCGGAGGTTGTAATTTCAGGAGCCCGTGTTTTCCTGTGTCTTGATGCGCAAGCAAGCCAACTGACGGGCTTAATGACTTTTTCGGCGAAGCTGCCCGCTTGTAGTGTGATGTCGTCACCAGTGCGCAGAAGCATCGGTTAAAGCGGGCTGTTAAAGTGGGCGGATAAGTAAAAATACGGAACGGGATAAAGCGGGCTGTTCTCTGAATCACTTTGTTATAAGCAAAGGTAACGTAATTCAGCATCTGGTGCAGTCATGCCCATGGCGAGAGATGCTGCCACTCGCTGGCAAAATTTTCAACGAGCACACTGCCACAACTCTCTTGTAGTTGGACGAGCTAGCGAGTGACGGCTACTCCCTTCTCGAGCAGCAGGGGTACGTTGCTAGCAGCGCTGCCCTCGTAGTCGTGGAAACAATCATTCCTCACGAGAACGAGCACACTGGACCGGTGTGGCCCAATTGCATCGTCGTCAGCAAGTCGCAGAGCATTATCATCAGCCTTACTACGCCCACTGTTGGGCACAGACCTCTACATAGACTCTCCAATTAAACCTGTCCTTCCCAAGTTGCGGCCACCGTATCCCCGCAACCTTCATCTCATCCGTCCACCTAACCTTCTGCCGCCCCCTGCTACGTTTGCCGTCTCTTGAAATCCACTACGTCACCCTTAGGGACCAGCAGTTATCTTGCCTTCGCATTGCATGCCCCGCCCAAGCCCACTTCTTCCTATTGATTTCAATTAGGATGTCATTAACCAGCGTTTGTTCCCTCAAAACTCCGCCCGCTTCCGATCTATTAACGTTACACCTATCATTTTTCTTTCCACAGCTGGCTTCGTTGTCCCTAACTTAAGCTGAACCCTGTTTGTTAGCCTCCATGTTTCTACCCCGTAGGTGAGTACCGGTAAGATACAGCTGTTGTATACTTTTCTCTTGAGGGATATTGGTAAACTGCCATTTATGAGCTGAGAGAACCTGCCATATGCGCTCCACCCCATTCTTATTCTTCTGATTACTTCCCTGTCATGCTCGCGACCAGCGGTCACTACCTGCCCTAAGTAGACACATTCTCTTACTACCACCAGCGCCTCCCTACCAAATGCGAACTGCTGTTCTCTACTAGACTGTTGAACATTACTTTGGTTTCCTGCATGTTTATTTTTAGCTGTACTGTTCTGCGCTGCCTGCCTAACTCATTTATCATGCTTTTGTATTCATGTCCTGGGTGACTTAGCAAGGCAATGCCATATACAGATCGCAAATTACTTAGGAATTCTCCATTAACTCTTATCCCCAACTGTTCCCGTTTCAGGCTCCGAAATACCTGCTGTAGAAAGGCGGTGAATAGCATTGGCGAGATCATGTCTCCCTACGCGATACCTTTCTTATTGGGATTTTATTGCTGACTTTATGGAGGACTACAGTTATAAACATCTGCAATCGTTATATTTTCCAATATTTTGAGATAACACTGTTCTACACCCTGATTCCGCAATGCCTTGATGACAACTGATGTTTCCACTGAGTCAAACGCTTTTTGGTAATCAATAAAGGCTATATATAGGGGTTGGCTATATCCTGCACATTTCTATATCGCCTGATTGATAGCGTGAATATGGTCTAATGTCGAGTATCCTTTACGAAAGCCTGCCTGATAATTTTGTTGATTGGAGTCTAAGGTTGTCCTGACTCTACTAAGCAATTAGCTTAGTATATACCTTGCAAGCAAGGGACAGTAAGCTGATCATTCTTTAATACTTGAAGTCTTTGACGTCTCCTTTGTTATAAATTAAGAAAATGTTGGAGTTTTTTCAAGCTCGTGGTACGCTCGAGGTCACAAGGCATTGCGTTTACAGGGGGCTAGTTTTTCTCGCACAATCCCTCCTCTGTCTTTCAACAAACCTGCTTTTACCTGATCCTCACCAGCTGCTTTCCCCCCTCTGCATTGCTCCTAAGGCTTTCTTTACTTCACCCTTCGTTACCGGCGTGATGTCCCATTGCTGTGCTTGACTGCCTCTCTCAGTTACTTTCTGATTATATTCGCTACTGTATAGATTTGTGTATAGATTTGTGATAAGTCTTCGGCTACTTTAACTATCTTATCCATGTTGCAAATGACGTTGTCCATTGCCCTCTTTGTCTCTTAGCACATACATATGGTTTTTATCTGTGCCTATTTTTGTCTTCACTGCTTTTAAGCTACCTCCGTTCTTCAGAGCATGCTCGATTTTATACGCGTTAAACTTCCTTATGTCAGCAAGCAATTCGCTTATTTATTAAATTATTGGGCGTTTTTTAATGAGATCTTTAGTTTCCTGCGTTATCTTACGGGTATCCTGTCGAATCATCCTACAACGTTCTTCTGCGGCGCACTCCGTAACGATACCAGTGAAGCATGAACTATCTGTGTAAGTGAGCGCCACGGCCCGTTTCTTCGAGAACTTTATCCGCCCTTCGTGCAGGTGAATGAGAGCGCCGTTCGTCTGCTGAATGTCGCGACCGCGGATGAAGAACCTGGATCATACACGGGGGACTACAAATTCGCCGACGTACTCAAAACCACGGATATCGACATGAGGTGTGCACCTGCCGGCGGGGATTCTCAGGTGACCCCGAGCAGTACGAATGCTATTCCCCGACCACTGTGTCAAAACTTTCTTCAGTTCCAGAGAAAGGGCAAAGCACATGACGCAATAATCGGCACCTGTATCCATCAAAGCGGTCACGTCGACTCCATCAATTGTAACACACAAATCGGAGGTAGCTCGTCGGATGCTGTCGCTACTCGCTGCCTGAGAAACATCGTCGCATGGTAGTGGCGTAGGAGGATCTTCCCAAGTCCTCGAATCCAGAGGCCGCTGGAATCAGTTTTCCTGGCATGGACTGGGAGAACGGCGTCCGGAGTAGCTTGCAGCTTGACAGGGGCTTGGGGAGCGCTTACCCCTCAGCGACGGAGATCGAGCCCCTCGGTTGCCTGAAGTGATGTGGTTCTGGCGCGACGAGAGATGAGATGCTATCTCATGTGGTCGTTCCTCGCTCTGTGGGCACTGGTCGTCCGGCGCGAAACCACGCAGGCCCACGCGGCGGTATGGGGATGCCCTGTATAGGTGGCCCGCTTCGCCACAGTGATAGCAGTGGGGCCGACGATCCAGGGCCCACCACACATCACTCTCTCGCGGTTGCTGGTAGCCTGGCATATCATGGCCGCGAGAGAAGCTGGGTGGGAGCACTACTGAAGTCGCGGAAGTGGCGTCCTACCCAGAGGCCTCACGTAGCATGTACGCATACGTGGGTCTTACATCAAGCCGGCGACGAACCTCAGAAATTTTGGGCTGTTGTGCTGCCAGGCGTAGTTCGTCCCGAATGACTCCACACATTGGCGGGAAAGATGGTGTATCGGACTGCATCCGGAAGGCCTGCATTTCCTCTCTAACGACAGATTCGACCAGCTGGCATAGAAATGTCTTGTGTCTACCGGAGGCATAGAGAAGGGGTCATGCCCAAAGGGGCTGACGTTCCGATTGTACTGGAGGGCTCGCTGTCCCAGTGCCTTCTCCATAGTTGCCTCCTCGATGAGGAATTCTTCCACAGTGCGTGGTGGGCAGCACACGAGTCCTGCGAGAAGCCCTTGTTTGACACCCCGTATGAAGTGGCGAAGCTTCTTGTCTTCCGTCTAGTTCGGATCCGCGCGATCAAAAAGACGGGCCACCTCCTCGAAATAGATACGTACACTCTCGTTGTGGCGCTGGTTGCGCGAGTGTAACGCAGCTTCTGCTCGCTCTCGAAGGTGTGCATTCTGGTAAGTTGCTGCCAGATTGCGACAGAAGGCCTCCCAGGATGTAAACAAAGCTTCATGGTTTTCGAGCCATGTCCTAGCCGACTCTTCAAACGCAAAATAGACATTGCGGAGCTCACGGTCGTCCCTCCAGCCGTTGTAACGGGCAACACGCTCGAAGATCTCGAGGCAGTCCTTGGCGTCCTCGACGACGTCGCCATTAAACGACGGGAGTGTTCGCGGCTGGTGACAGAGGAATTGCGCTGAAAGCCTGGTCTCTGTTGCCATGGCAGCTGCCGCTTCCGAAGACCGAGGTTGCGTCGCCCTTTTGCAGCCGGAAGAAGTCCAAATTCAGGGGATGCTCGAAGGTGGCGACGGCCGCGGCGCTGGTGACCTAGGGTGAGTTCCGTATTGGTCAGTAGCATAAGCGTATCTGGAAGCGTACCACGCAGTTGCGCCAGATTTGCCATGAATGTTGCGCCATAGAGAAACATAAGTATTTTTCACTATGATTACGGGCCACACAATCGGGAACAGAACTGCTCCAGGCTTTCGAGCGGCGGTAATGATGATGATGATGATGATGTCCTCAGGCTGTATGGCACATACCCACGGCAGGGGATTGGCCAAGGTGCATAGCGGATACAAACGCACTCATGTGCAGGGAATGGAGTATATTTAAAATTTTGGGACGCAGAGCTAGAATTTGTACAAAAACAAAAAAAAATACGGAGAAGGAAGAGATGTGAATTCACATTCTAGCAGAGGAATCTACCAGATGAAATTATATTATCGTGAATAGAATCGCACACTGGTTTCAGGCCATATCCCTTGGCGCTTGCCCCGAAGGATAAGAGAATCGGAATAGATAGAGGTAGCCCAAGCCGAGCGAGGGGGTTCTCCAAGTAAATTCTACGGAGAGCAGCGAGCCGCCGGCAGGAGAGGAAAAAATGTTCTATAGACTCAATTTCGCCACAAGCCTCACGAAGGTTGGATATCGAAAACCCCGATCGGCATAAATAAAGATTTAGCCGTGGTATCCTGCAGCGAAAAAGGGTCATGGACACCTCACATTGCCTCAAACTGCACATCCGCACACTCCAAGGAAATGCCAGGTGTTTAAAATCCGCTGCAGCGAGGAGAGGCTCGTGGCTCAAGGTGTGGAAACGCTGGAATCGCTGAAAGCGTGCTAGAGTCAGGTAAACAGTATTTGGGACGAAAGGGACAATAGGTCCATCAAGGGCAGACTTTGCTAAAAAATCAGCCCTCTTATTAGAAACAATGCTACAGTGCCCAGGGACCCAGGGAAAGCGCACTTCTGTAACATGTAGAGGAATAAAAAAATGAAGGGAACGACTCATAGGAATATCTCTGGAGGTTTCGAGCGCTGCCAAAACAGAAAGGTTGTCTGAGAGTATAATAACCCGAGTGATATTGCAGGGAATCCTTATTAAGGCCAACTCAATGGCCAGAAACTCAACTACAAAAATGGGGGTATAGTCAGGGGCCCGAAATGAGTAGCTCCAATCAAGAGCCCTTGAGTAAACGCCAAAAGCAGCCTTTTCATTTTGCTGGGAGGCATCTGTATAGACGGCAATATATATGGTTAGGAAAATTGTCTAGGTGCTCCTCTATGAGCCCATTTAACATATTGGCGGGGAGGTTCTTAGCAATCCTTGGGAGGGTGTTGTCAAAGAAGACTGCGTGGCAGCCCGCCTGTGGTTGACTAGTACCAAAGGTCTCATTGATACAGAAATATTTGACAGCAGGGATTTAGTGAACACCACCTGAGGGAGCTTATACCGAGGCCAGGGGGTACCAAAGAAGAGAGTTGGGTTCGTTGTAAATATAGGGTTAGCCAATCCAGGAACAGGCTCCAAAGACCTTAAAAATGTCCGCACAGTGATAAGCTCAAACCGGGAATTGATATCAGGTATCCGTGCCTTCAAGTACAACACAGCATTAGCTACTGATTTAGGCAGACCTAAGCAAAGGCGCAGAGCGCGTCGCTCCATAACAAAGAGGGGTTCACACTTGTACTTTGGGCACCCAGAAAAGAGAACGGAGCGGAATTCAAGGATTGGCTGTACATAGGTCTTATAAAGAAGTAGTAGAGTGTCTCGTCGCATATTGAATTTTTTGTTGCTGATCCTCACCAACCGGCCAAGGGCACGCTCACCCTTAAGCGCAATGCTTCTAATGTGTGGCCGCCAGTCTAAATGCGGGTCATATATTATACCCACGTATTTTGTTGAGTCAACTTGCGGGATGAGGATAGAGCGATACGAGAGAGAGATGTAAAGAGGGGTTGCCTGTGGGAAAACAAGGACGGCACACTTGTTGACATTTAAAGTTAACTTTATGCTGTCTAGCCAAACTATCAGGGCATTTAAGTACTCTTGCAATAATTGGTACAGGATATGAATGTCTTTGGCAGAAGCGAAAAAAGCAATATCATCCGCATACACATAAACTTTGACGGCTGCGTGAATAGGGATATCACGCATTAGTATGTTAAACATACTAATGTTAAACACTGCCGTAAGTCTTTGCAATATCTAAGATGGCGATGCACTTCTACTTTTTCCACTTCTGAGCCATATGAATATTATGTCCAATCCCGTTAGCAGTATATTAAGGCGGAAGCCTTTAATGCCTCATCGTTGTAAGCAGCAGTTGTCGACAGAAATGTCACGCTTTTCAAGTGGTCGAAACGGTCGTGACGTCAAAGTGCGCGAATTTCAAACGGGGCCAAATGTACTTGGGCTACTAACCATGCAACCAATTAAAGGGATCGTATAGTAATGCTTCAAGTAAGTGGTACTCATTTTAGTTAATTGCTTACTTCACTAACTAGCCTAATTAACCTTTCTAGTCAGACCAGATAAATAAATCAACCCGAGTAGGAAATTGGTCGAGCTCGGGAATCGAACCCCGGTCTCCGGAGTGCGAGACGAGCACGCTACCACTCCGCCATGCCAGCTCGATGTTTTGGTATGAACAAAGGCGCGTCTAGTGAATACGTGTCTTCGTTCACTCCCATCTTCCTCCCTTCCCATTACGGCGAGGTTTAGGTGTCCACTGAGATATGAGTGACAGATACATTTTGAGGCGAAAGCCTTTAATGGCTTATACTGTCGTGACCAAGACGTGTTAGCAAATTTGTCCGCGTTTCAGATTGGTCGAAATGGTCGTGAAGTCACTGCGCGAGAATTTTGACGGGTGTCCACCAAAATATGTGAGAGTACTGCACAATTTCCTTTCCTCAAATAAAATTTTCGACTGGTGTCCACCGAGATATATGAGACAGTTACTGCATAATTTTCTTTCCTCAAATACAATTTTCATTTTATTCATTGCGGTCCCTCTTTCTTCTTTCACTCCACTTCCTCTCTTCCTGTGCGGTGCGGTTCAGGTGTCCACCGAGGTTACAGAGAATTACAGCTCCATTTCCTTTCCTCAAAAAGCGTTCCGTTCAAAGGGCAAGGCATCGCGCCGAACGGGTGGTGGCGTTCCATGAACTCCATGGCAGCGCTACAACACGCTGTCACGTTCCACTCCTCAAGGCAAAGATTAAGCGTCATTAATTGGCAGGTAATTAATGCACGAACAGAAAGTGAACTGAACCATCGCTTCGCAGAATGCAGCACTCAGGCTTTCGCCTTTCTACACTTTAGCTTCTAAAGTTCCTCGTAATTTTTACAAATAGTCTAATCGTTCAATTAAATTATTGTACAGCCGGTTTCCGCGATGCTATCGGAGGTGAAGCGCACTAGCCATGGGCCGCCGCAAGGCATCAACTACAGTAGTTCGCTTAAGCAGATCACCGCGATGTTGGACGAAAAATGAGTGCAAGAGACCGAAGGCCCCCTCAACCTTGCTCCACGTTCATATGGCATTATGATTTCACAGCGCAAGCGCTGCCTGCAGGCGTCCAAGGACGCGCAGCCGACACGTCCACGCGAGCGACGCGGTTAGCAAAAGAGCAACTTGCAAAGTTGCAGTGCGTAGTTCATTATGCCGAACAGCCACTGCAATTGCATTAATAGAATGCGTGGCTTTCCTGAACTTTTGCATAGAATTTGCAAAATAATAATTAATATGTACAGTGTAGGCAATAATTCCAATAACCCGGGTTCGATATATTCGGGTTCAACTGTCAACATGCATGCCCTGAAAGATCGTGTCCATATAATGCACCGACCCATTCTTGCATCTCATTCTGACCATATAAGGGATATGAGCGCCGAAACATCAATAGGTTTTCTTTTCTTCAAGCTTTGGCTAGCGCACATTTCTAGCCATTCGCCAACTCACGAGGAGTGCTCAACATCAACATACTTTTCAGATAGATTTCTTTATGTATGCTGTATTCCCCAGCGCCTCTTCTGTCCCACTTAATTTCGAAAACATAAAGGACCCACAGGCACGGCTATTTTGTCAAAATGCGCGAAAGAATGTCGCAACCCGCGGCTGTGACGCGATTCACCACGACAGTCGTGTTTCTCTTCGCGCAGGGTTGCGCGGTGGACGCGCCAGCACTCTAAGAACTCCGCCAGTTTAACCGCTGAGCCAGTGCCGGATGGGCGGCTGTGTGCGGCGGAGCAGTGAAACGAGTGTTTTTTATCATTTTTTTAGGCCTCCGGTATGTCTCTCTCTAGACTACGCACGGAAAGCAGCAGGCTACACTGCATTCGGACGCTCAGCACCGTGTTTACCTCTTCCAGTCGGAAATGCAGAGGCTGATTTTCTTCCTAGTCATTTCTAGCCACCACTTTGCACGCTTCGGTTAACGAACTGTTCCTGGCTTTGTTTCTGCTGTTTCGGCGCTCATTATGCGCTCAAAAAAATTCAGGGGGCACTTTGACTGTCTAAAGTGGGTAGAGGCGGAAGCGTTTTCCGCACCACCTTCGCTGTTTCTGTGGCACCGGTGGCGTCACATATAATTGAGTACTAATTACTAAGTGATGACAAATCACTAATTAATTGTTAATTACTGATTAATGCTGGAATACTAATTAACTGCTAATTAATGACGCTTAAGCTTCGCCTTTAGGAGTGGAACGCGACAGCGCGTTCTAGCTCTGCCAGGGAGTCCACGGAACACCACCCGTTCAGCGCGATGCCTTGCCCTTTGAACGCAACGCTTTTTGAGGAAAGGAGATGGCGCAGTAATTCTCTGGCATCTCAGTGGACACCTGAACCGCACCGTAGAGGAAGGGAGGAAGTGGGAGTGAAAGAAGATAGATAAAGAGGAGCCGTAATGAAGAAAATGAAAATTGTATTTGAGGAAAGGAAATTACGCAGTAACTTTCTCACAAAATTCAGGGGGGCACTTTTTTGACCTAAAGTGTGCTCACTGATGCCCCTAAGAGTGGTACGCGAGAGCGTCTTGCAACGCTGCCAAGGAGTCCATAGAACGGCATTGCCCATTCGGTTCTACGCCTCGCTCGTCAGTAAATTGATTTTTGAGGAAAGGAGATGTATCTCTCATTTGTCGGTGGACACCTAAACCTCGCGGGAAGGGAATGGAGGAGGATCAACAAAGAATCGCCCTGTCATCATAAAATTGAGTGACTACCGAGAAAAGGCTTCAATAATGAAGGCATGCCCGAAGTTGAAAGGCACAGATTTTTCGGTTAGTGAAGACTTCTCAAAAAGAATTCGTGACGTCAGAAAAAAGTTATGGGAAAGCGCATCTCGGGAAAAGAGCAATGGTGCCAAGGTTAAGCTGGTGTTTGACAAGCTTAACATCGACGGTAACATGTTCGGATGGGATAATGCAAGAAACACTCGGTATAAAATCCCGAGGAACCAAAAGTGACACCAACAAGGGAACAGTCTGGTTTTCAAAATTCTTAACATAAACTGTCGCAGCGTCGTAAACAAAGCTGCAGAACTCGAAGGCATGCTGTTCTCACATGACGCGGACGTTGGCATGCTTACCGAGACCTGGCTAAGCAATGAAATATTTGACAGTGAATTTGTACCTAAAGATTATAAGGTTTTTCGTAGTGACCGTGACAGAAGAGGTGGAGGAGTGGCAATTTTAATGAAATCATCATTGCAACTTTTCAGGATGCCTGATGCTCAAGGCATTGAAGCCATATTTTGCAAAACATACATCAACAGGGTTCGCTTTGTTCTTGGTGTTTTTTACAGGCCTCCCAACTCTTCTGTTGCGGTCTTGGAAAACTTAAGAGCATATTTACAATGCCATGTAAAAAGAGACGATAGACTAATACTGGCTGGTGATTTCAACTTGCCTAATATTGACTGGCACACCTTTTCATCATTCTCTGCCCATAATGCTGATACTGTAATGCTCGACATTGTGTTCACATTTGACCTGCTGCAAGTAGTAAATAATTTTACGAGAATGCAAGGAGCCGCGGGATCAATTCTAGATCTATTTTTTGTCAGTGGTGCCATCCGCAATTTCGTATCCTGTGAAGTCACAAACGGAATATCCGATCACAAAGCTGTGCTGCTGAGCTTGTCAAATGTGTACCCAGATCGTCAAACTAGCGTGCAATTTTTTCCCAATTTTTCGCGTGCGGAAGACGAATCTATTCTGGACATGCTTGATTCATGTTATGAGAATTTTAAGAATAGCACTGATAGTGCGAATGACCTATGGCTTACTTTTAAAATGATCGTCTCGCATTGTATTGCCCGTTTCATTCCCAAAATTGCAAAAAAGTCTGTGTACCGCAATCCTTGGATTTCTCGGGAGACGTTACGCTTGCAGCGAAGGCTTAAAAAGTTAAAAAAGAAATCAAGCAGGAATTCATCATTAAAACCAATTGTGGAAGCAATTTCAGAGGAACTTAAGCAGAAAATAATTTGCGACAAAGAAAAGTATTACGGAACGCTCCTGCCCTCGTTCATTAAAACGTCTCCCGAGAGATTCTGGCGCCAAATCACGCCCAAATCTTCTTCCACGAACGAATTCATAGTAGACGGCAAATGTGTGCGTGATGAGGCTGTTGTTTGTTCTGCGTTCAACAAATTTTTTCAGTCAGTATTCACAGAGGATAATGGATGCCTGCCCAACTTTTCTGCAGCACTCCCTGCCATATCTGATGTTGTAATTTCAGAGACTGGTGTTTGTAACTTGCTTTTGAACCTTGATGTCAAAAAATCAGCAGGTCCCGATAACATACCAAACACTTTTTTGAAGCGCTATGCGGAGTGGTGCGCAAAGTACTTGACAGTAATATTCAACAGATCTTTACATGACGGATCTTTACCGGATGACTGGAGGACAGCCGCGATTAAACCTCTGCACAAAACCGGAAAAAAAGCACACATCGAGAATTACCGACCCATATCTCTAACTTCCACATCTTGTAAACTTTTAGAACATATAATTCATAAACATATATTAGGTTTCTTGGAACAGCACAAAGTACTTACCGATTTTCAGCATGGTTTCAGGCGTGGGTTTTCCACAAGTACACAGTTAGTTGAAACTGTGCATGACTTTGCTCAGTCGATTAACCAGGGAAAACAAACAGACGCAATATTCATGGATTTCCGTAAAGCATTCGATAAGGTGTCACATAACAAACTAATTCATAAATTAAGTTATTACATTAAAAACGACAGGATACTTGCATGGATTAAAGCTTATCTCTCGAACAGATGTCAGTTCGTCACTCTGAACAATATTTCTTCTAGCAGTGTCCGGGTTATGTCTGGCGTCCCCCAGGGATCTGTTTTGGGACCACTCTTATTTCTTTTGTTTATTAATGACATTGTGGCAGATCTTTCAGTTCGCGTGAGGCTGTACGCGGATGACTGCATCCTGTATCAAATGGTGTCTTCAGTTGACGACCAGGTGCGTCTGAATAATGACCTAGCGAAGGTGGTTGCGTGGTGCAACAAATGGCAGATGTGCATTAATTTTGAAAAAACCGTGTTCATGAAAATTACAAACAAGAAAATGCCTCTTCATTATGTGTACGGTACTAACAGCATATCATTATTAGAAGTGACAGAGTATAAATATTTGGGCCTATGGATTACTAACAACCTTTCTTGGTCAAAACACATAGACGCTGTAGTAGCAAACTCAATGCGGAAACTATTTTTCTTGAGGCGCTCCCTAAAGTCATCCCCACCTAGTGTTCGTCTATTGGCGTACAATTCCCTCATCCGTCCGTTACTAGAATATGCCGTAATCATTTGGGACCCTTTCACGTTAACAAACATTCAGAAATTAGAGCGAATACAGCATAAAGTAGCTAGATTTGTTTTTAACTCATATGGCCGTGCATCTGTAAGTGAGCTCGTGAGGCGAAGTGGGTTACCCCCCGTCACTGAGCGCAATCGTGTTTGTCGACTAAAGTTTTTTTTCCAGCTTATAAAAGGACATTATAAAGTTGATACCTCTAATTATTTTTCTTACTCCTCAGGTTATAACACGAGACAAAGGCATGCACTAACAATCACCCCTTTAAACGCGCGAAATAACTGCTTTAAATATTCTTTTTTTCCGAGGACAATTACTGATTGGAATAAACTTAATAGCGAGACTGTTAATCAAAATTCTTTACTTCTGTTTGAAAAGTGCCTGTAAATGTTGTGAATTTGTGTGTGTTTATATGCTTGTATTTTGTTTTGTCCCACCCTGCTATGATCTGTACAAGATCGCAGTATCTATAAATAAATAAATAAAATAAATAAATAAGAGTGAGTGAAGACACCGTATTCACTAGACGCGCCTTTGTTCATTCCAAACCATCGAGCTGGCATGGCGGAGTGGATAGCATGCTCGTCTCTCACGCCGAAGGCCGGGGTTCGATTCCTGAGCTCGACCAATTTCTTAATCGGTTTTATTTATTTATATGGCCTGACTAGTTAGGCTAATTGGATAATTAAGCAATTAACTAAGCTCAGTCCCACTTAATTGGTTGCATGGTTACTAGCCAAAGTACAATTGGCCCCGTATGAAATTCGCGCACTGTGACGTCACGACCGTTTCCACCAATTGAAAAGCGTGACATTTTCTGTCGACAACTGCTGCTTACAACGATGAGACATTAAAGGCTTCCGCCTTAAAAGTCACTGTATGATGCCGCCAGAATGCAGCTCCGGTCCGAAAAAGCGCTGGCTGAGAACAGCGAGCATGCAGTCACATGCCGCCAGCTGTCGAGACGTTGGACACGTTTGCGAGAAGACTTAGCAGAATAATTGCAGTGCGGTGGCCGACGAGTCCGCCATAGCGCGAAAACTGACTAGAGTCGGAGTGAAAAACAAGAATTAAAAAAGATGAAATGCAAGAGTTTTGACATGCAACAGAGATACAAAACGTATTTGTTCAGCGTTGTGGGTGAAATGGGAGAAAAGATGGAGGGGAGGGGTTGGGGGCAACGGCATTAAATGAGTAGCACCAGTGTCACTCCTCTTATTCCCCGTCGCTGTCCCCCTCTGCACAGAGCGCTAAACGTTTCGAAGATTGCGCGCTGTCAACTATCAGACGGTGCTTGTCTGAGCGAATTATGCGATATTCATCAAGAAGAATCATTTCTCCTAAGAATTTGTGTGTTTTGTCCGGCTAAATCTAAGCACAACCTACGCTTTTTCTCTTCACCGTAATTAAAAAGCAGGTTAGCTTTTTGGCGTGTGCAAGCAAGCAGCTGCAGTTTAAACTTTCGATATTTCAGACGCACTAAAGAACGTGGCAGTTAGATATTACGACATACTTCTGTCTCTCCACCTGTTAGGGATTGTTGTTGCAGGGATAATATTGTTACTAGTTTAAAAAGGCAGTTGGTTTTATTGCAGGACCGTAATGCAGGACCGTATTGCAGGACCTGAACGAAAGAAAAAAGATCAGTGAGTGGCCCTGGCAAAAAATTCCCCTTTGGCCTGTTTGCTAATAAAATTATTGAAGTCGTACAGCCGCTAGCAGGGTTTTTAAGTTCATTAGGAAAAATCCAGGCGCTAACAAACAATGACACAGAAGGGACACAGTGTTTTTAAATGACACTTTTTGCAGCATTTTCTGGCGACTCTCTTTGGTTTCAAAGAAAATTCTCTAATGACGACGAAGAGACGTGACATAAGGGAACGCGTTACTTGATACCCATCGTTAACCGTTGTGCCAAGGATAGTGTGTCCACCGATGTACAGCCAGGGCATTTAGGTTAAAGCGGTGTCCATCTTTCACGGAGCCAGAAACAGCTCATGCGCGCTCGTGTGCGCCTACATCGCTTTCAAGGCTGGCGCCGGCTTTGACGGCCGCCGCAACCGGTTTCCAAACAGCTGTGACACGGCCATCAGGAGTGCCCCGAGCAGCGCAGACACTTCCTTTTCAGTGTTGCTTGACGCTTCGGCTGTGCGGTGCCCTCGAGGTCGACTCTGCTACTTTCGTTGGCACTGCTATCCGAGATGGCTGGTGTGTGCACGAAGAAGTCAACGGAGGACGTGTTCGATACGTCCGAGGATGCCCTCCCTGTTAGGCTCCAGCAGATCGCCGAAGATCAGCTTGGAGAGACTCCAGAGCGGAAAAAGGAATCCCTCGCGAAACTTTTGCTGCTTTTATCAGTGAGGGGGAAATTCGACTGCCTAAGAAAGAGTGAACGAGGGTGCAGCCGTTTTACACGCGGCTTTACAAAGTTCCAGAAGGAGGGTAATCTTATATTTCGTTTTTTTTTAAACGTTATCTCACACAAGCAACTTAAGCTGTCACTAGAATAACTACTGGCGGGAAGCTTGGCCACTTCACCGGTTATTTGCTGCCATTGTTAAAATACAGTGAGGTTTATATTCCGACCGAGATTTTAAGTCGAGAAATAATCAACCTCGGTCCACCGATGGAAGACTGAAGTAGACTCAATACGTTCATTCACCTCTTCTAAGTTAGGCAGCGTTGCCGGATCTATTATTATAAAGAGCTTTCTTGGAAAGACACTAAATTTTATAGCACTAACTATTTTAGACCGACTGGCTAAAGTGTTTTGACCTATTGGGACATCCGGCCACAAGCGACTCATGTCCAACTAGCGACCATTTTTTGAAGAAGCTAAACGCGAACTGTTTCAGAACCTTCTCACCGCAGATAAACGTAAATGCTAATAACTTTCTAGTCATCATACTGGTCTGCACGCAGTCTGTGTCTGTAAAAGCGGTCAGAAAGCCACACGGAGTGCCCAGGCGAGGAATCTTTCATTAAAAAAATTACAGATTGTAAGGTTAGGATGGAAGAGTGGATGTATACTGCGAACACACCTGGAAAATTTTAACTCGCTGTCTATTGCAGAGGAGGAGGATATCAATTCCCGGAAGGATGCGCAATTTCTTCTGCGTTTCCTACGCGTGCGGAAATACAACGTTCAAGCAGCCCTGCGCACAGTGAAAAACTACTACAAGATCCGGAAAACCAGCGGTCCGGTCTTTCGGGACTTTCTGCCCTCCAAAGTGTCTTTCGGGACTTTCTGCCCTCCAAGGACGCCGCATCGTCCTGTTCAAACCCGGCGGGTTATGTTTCTGAAGCACCCTGCCATCATATTGTAGTGAACTGTTCGAGCATGTATCCAGATAATTTTTATGTAGGTAGAAGGCATCGTGGTGCCAAAATCCCGGAGACAAAACAAAAAGTGAGACGTTGCCGTCTCATACTGCGATCTTGAAGTGCGCCAGCATTTGTACGCAACAGTAAAAGAAATTCTGGAGTGAACAGAAAGTTTTAGACAAGATACGCTTATCAGCTGACGTGTTCAGCCAAAGTACATTTCCTGCATGACGTGGATGTATACGTATACAGGTCCGCGGGCGCACCTGGCGAGAAGGTTTTCATGCAAACGTACTATCCAATATGTCATTTAATGGTTAATCAGAGAGCACGCGAGTCTGTAGCTCTACGTGTCACGTTCGTTGCGGCAGCCACTCCGAAGACTACGGTGCGTAGCAAAAAATATTCTTGCTGCGTAAATACCCGAGGTATAATTATGCTGTCACGACCAGAGGAGCCATGAAGGTAGGCGTCGGGAAGAACCCAAGACTGGGAGCCTTCTTTTAATTGTAGAGCCAGGTTCCAGGACACAGAACAGAACAAGCGCGCCTCGAGAGCCCACCGCCGCTGCGTCGTCGCTTTCGACTCAGTGCGGACGCCGCGCGGCGCGTTAGGCACGTGGAATTATTCCCGCCTGCGAAAGTAAACAACGTCTCGATGTGAAATGGGATATGTACGGCGAGAGACGGAGGAGGAAAAAACTAATAGGGGTGAGGTGAACTACATAATTCGCGCTAATTGAGATGCGGGAAGAGCCAAGTTCGCACGTGCGGTAAGGGGATAAAGGTACGAAACACAGCGCGAACACAGCGCTCAGTCAAGCGAAAAGTACGGCTTTGAGCGCACTACATGCACGATTTCAGGCCGTTGACGCTGAGGGCCGGCGATCACAGTTTGATGGGGCACAACTTCGTAGTTGACGCTGTTCAGGCTGCGCAGGATTTTGTACGGGCCAAAATACCTATTGATAAGCTTTTCGCACAGCCCCTTGCGGCGCACGGGTGTCCACACCCACACCTGGGCACTCGGTTCGCACTGCACGCCCCTGTGCCGAAGGTTATAGTGTCGGGCATCGGCGGATTCCTGGTCCTTGATGTGCAAGCGGGCCAGCTGACCGGCCTGCTCTGCTTGTTCCACGAAGTGGCCTGCTTCAGGGCGGAGCTCTGCGTCGCCGTACGGGAGCATGGCATGTAAAATCATGCGGATCTCCCTGCCATACACGAGACGGAACGGGGTAAACTGGGTGGTTTCCTGCGTCGCGGTATTATAGGCGAAGGTGATGTACGGCAAGACCTCAGCCCAGGGAGACATTAGGCTCGAAAACCCGCAGTCCCCCGTGTGGCTCGTCACAGGTAACTCTAGCGAGAATGCTGGAACGGGGTGGCACCGTAACGGTCTCGTCGGCGACTCGCACGGCGGACCGAGCACCCTGGTGCGCAGATTCTTCTGTGGCCTTTGCGGTAGAAAACGTCACCAAACGATTCTGGAGGTCTATGATAGCACCGTGCTCGCGAAGAAAGTCGATGCCAAGGATGACATTGCGAGAACATTCGCGCAGAACGAGAAAAGTGGCGATGAATATGCAGCCTCGAACGGTAACCCGGGCCGCACACATATCGAGTGGTGCAACAGCATGTCCGCCGGCCGTACGTATGTCGGGACCGTCCCAGAGTGTCGCCACTTTTTTCAGGGCCGTCGCAAGCCGTCCGCTAAGGATAGAGTAATCTGCGCCCGTATCGACCAACGCGCTGATCTCGTTTGTGTCGACGAGAACAGGGATATCCAAGGAGACCCTGCGGATGACTCAGTCGATGCGGCGGCGGAAGCTGGTGGGCGACTGGGGTGGCGTCGTCGGGGCGATTCAAGCGGCACGTTGGGGGAAACTCTTCGGCGATGCGGCGTTCGGCGTCGGGGCGATTGGGTCGGTGCGGCGGCGGAAGCTGGTCGGCGATTGGGGTTGCGACATCACGGCGATTCGAAACGCGCGTCGGCGAAAACTGTGCAGCGATGCGGCGTGCGACGTCGGGGCGATTCGGTTGGTGCTGTGCTGGAAGCTTTCGTTCAGCGGGCTCGCCTCCAAAGGCCGCCGGAGCTAGTTTTCCCGACGAGGGCTCGAGGAACCACGTTGTCCTGAGGCGAAACGGGACCCAGAGAGCGAAGACCGGCGTGGAGAAGGCGATCGCTACTCGCGGCGCGGAGGAGACGGTGAACTACGCTGGCGATTGACAGTATGTAGTGTTGCGCTGGCCTCCAGAAGGTTTCCGGAAAGAGCGCTCATGGCGTATTCGAAAAGAATGGCGAGAATGCCTGCTAAAAGATGCGTCTGTTTTGCATGCTATTTCTGGTGTCTCCGTTAAAAGCTGCGCTGTGTTTAGGATTCGAGATGTTTTAGATATTACGCTCAGTGCTTGATGTAGCATACACGGAGAAATTCTTCTAGTCTAAAGCGCATGCTCCATGCCTACTAAAGAGAGGTTTGTAATATTACTCGATTCGGTGCAGCAAGTAATTATTTTACACGGCCGACAAACAGGCCGTTGACCAATTCAGGTGCCACACGGAAATATTCAGACAGCTGAGGCAAAGGACTACTATTCAGTCAGAGTCATCGCAACTGTGCTGAGAAGCTTATGCTGGCATGACGTCTAGAGAGCGGTCGGCTCTTTTTTCGCAACCTCCAATTCGTACGTATTTTACAAAAAAAACTTTATAAGCTGAGTCACGTACTCGAGCAGTGGCTCCAGCTCTGCCTTAAGCTCATAATGAATCCTAAAATCACGAATAATTTTAAGGAAGTGCCGGTAATAGAGTAAAAATATCGGAATACAGAATAAATATTTAGCACCTAGGACTTAACGTGTAGACACCATTTGAAACAGTCGCCTTTTCTCTCTGTTCTCAGGTTCTTGGAATATCGATGAATCTTCATACATCGATGTTCACCGGGCCATCGTGTTGTGCATGGAACACTTGACTAAGCATCCAGCCATCCACCCAAACGTTGGGCATGGTTATCCTGTTTGACTACGGAGGCTTCACACTCGACAAAGTGCTCGCCATTAATGTGGGCTTGATCAGACGGGGCTTCGAATATTTACAGGTAATTAGAGGCGTCGAGATCGCGCGAAGAATTCAACTTTTAGTAGATAGAAGCAACCGACGAGAGCACCCTTTTTGATGCCCCACTAATATTACCTTGACATCATTTACCTCAGTGTTATAGGGGGATATATGCAAAATAATGAAAGGAGAAGCAATTTTTTCTTGAGTCCGGGCCGGCATTACACCGTTTCACACGATGGAAATGTCCCGCTGGCGACGCAGCAGTGATTTACGACATCGCGTGCCAAGCCTAGATATTGACTGCAGTCTATGGTCCCGAATCTTTGCTATTCTATGTGTTCATCAATGTTTTTTTCTAGTTCTGTTTTTTAGTAGTCATTTTTCCTTCGCCACACAGAGAAAGTATATCCCGCTCTATACCCGCCGCGGTGGCTCAGTGGATATGACGCTCGGCTACTGACTCAAAATACGCGGGTTCCATCCCGGCCGTGGCGGTCAAATTTTGATCGAGGCGAAATTCTAGAGGCCCGTGTACTGTGCGAAGTCAGTGCGCGTTAAAGAACCGCAGGTGGTCGAAATTTCCGGAGCCCTTCACTATAGCGTCCCTCATAGCCTCAGTCGCTTTGGAATGTTAAACTCCGACAAACCATATCCCACTATAGCTCTCAGTGGACAAGATTAGGAGCTACATTTCGCAACCAATACTGTCGCGTGCCGCTGGGAAAGGTGTACTAATTGGCATTCTGATATAAACAAAGTCAATAAATTTGAGCGCCGGTAGTGAAACGAGCAGCGGCAAGTAAAAACCCGAAGCAACAATTTCTGGAGCAGTAAGGGAAAGAAAGTATTAGGGGTCAAAATCTCGAGAAACCTAATAGATTCCGCCTTAGATTGCTTTAGCCAGCGCTGCAAGTTTCTCATTTGATGAGTGTATTTTATATGATCAAAGCCACTCTATTTTAAACAGCTAGTTAAAACTATCTACAGGCAAAAGAAAGCCTACGTGCTCCACAGAGAGAGGAACATCTTGTTGCATTTCTAAACAATAATTTGCATATTATGGGGCTAATTTCATGACAGCCCTAGACCACAAAAAACGTATCGTATTCCTTTTAACGCATACAATTCCTTCCTGTAGATTATGTTTCCCAGTTTTCATTCTAAAGTATTCACAGAGAGCAATGTTTTCAGCAGGAAACACTTCCAGAACAGGACCTTCTATGCCAGCAGTACGTGCGCACTTGCAGTCATGCTTTTTATTGACACCTAATTCATATTGTAGCAGCTGAACCTCTATAAAAATGTCAATGCTTCTCTCCAGATCGGAATCGCTCCCTCGGTCGGAATGAAATCTTAATAGATGGTAGGAGAAGTTAACCATACAACTTTATCGAATTTTACTGTTTTCATGATACTGCGGCAACGGCGAGTGGCAGTAAGATTTCGTCAAAAAAGAAAGCGCTATCTCTGTTACGCTATCATTTTTTCAGCCTCAGTTATTCACAAAAGTAATTTAATTCCCATCCGAAAACTTCAGAATTCTGCTGCTGACGCGTTTTTTTTTTCATGCTTGACTCTTGTGTTGACATTTTTATGAGAGCCATCTCGCAGTTTAGATAACAATCCTTTTTGTCGTTTTAAGAAATTTTACTGTCTCTTGAAATTGTGTAGGTCTTGATTTACATCCAATCCTGAATACCGTTTAGAACACAATCGCAGCGCTCAACCTTTCGGTCATAAACCAATGCAGGTCTCGATATCCGGAATAAATCGCGAGCAGCTGACACGCAATATTTTAGCTCTTTTTGAGTGCCACAAATTTCCACTCAATTCTCTCGAAGGCGCTTAGAGTCTTTGCCGTATTGATGTGACCGTCTGCGCTCTTGGTTAGGCCTCCGCCATATTGTTTAACGTTTAAATGCCTTCACGGATCATATCTGTGTAGCGTGAAAACTTGCGCAACCAGACGTGCTTTCTTTCCTTCCAAGACTGCTTGCCAATGCTGCTGAAGGCCATGCACCACGTGAGTCAGAGCGTAGGCTTCGACGTGTTTTTCACACTCGTCCGGCCTTTCCTAAAAACAAAGCTGGCGGAGAGGGTGAGCTCCTCATAATCATGTTATGGCAAACATGCTTAATCTTCTCTTCTAAACTGATATTCATTATGAAACAAAATTAAACAAATGCAGGTTTTGGTGAATCACAAAGTAATAAATTTCAGCTTATCCTCTGGTTAGTCATGCGGTATTGTACACGAGCTTTGTCCTGAAAACCCCGCCGCGGTGGCTCAGTGGTTACGGCGCTCGGCTGCTGACCCGAAAGACGCGGCTTCGATCCCGGCCGCGGCGGCTGAATTTCGTGAAGGCGAAATTCTAGAGGCCCGTGTGCTGTGCAATGTCAGTACCCGTTAAAGAACCCCAGGTGGTCGAAATTTCCGGAGCCCTTCACTACGGCGTCTCTGATAGCCTCAGTCGCTTTGGGACGTTAAACTCCAATAAACCAACCAACCATTGTCCTGAAAAACAGCCGACTAGATTTATTATATCTGAACCCCGTCACTCGTATTGCAGCGCACTTCGCCCTCCACATGCTCTGCTCCACACCGTATGCCGGAGTCGTCATTCACGTTACGGTTTGCGCGAAGGGTGAAGCAAGGCGAGGCATCACTGCCTGAAACTGGCAACGCTTTCTCATATAAAAACTTCGCATGCTTTCAAGAACAATCCTGTAGAGCATCGCAATCAGCGGATATTTTAATAAGTAGTTTGTGGCGCTGAGAGTTTTTAGGGTGTTGTGGAACTAAGGCAAAACCCGGACAAGCTGCAACAAACGGAATGCGTCTGTAGTTTTTGCTCCTCCTTACGTTATCTTTTGGGAGCGTGTGCTGTAGTCCTGCCACCACACAAACCTCTTATTTTGCGTCCGTTCACACAATACCACCTTAATCACAACTGTATCGGTAGTTTCGGATGACGTACCCAACCTCCTTACTGCACCAGGAAATGCTCTGAAAAAACCTTAGGCTGAGACACTACGTTAATGGGAGGCGAGCGTTTAAAGCAAGCATAGAGGTACCCGCGCACCCAGCCTGCTACGCAATGAGAAAGAAAAAGCCTTCCTTCAGAAACTCTGTCACCAGAGCGTAAAAAGTTTAGGGCAAAAACCTTTTATATCGGAAGAAGCACTTGATATATCTATCTTCGAAGACTAATTGTTGACTAGATGTACGAAGATTCGCATCCTGGTTGCTGTGTGGCCTCTGCTTCGGTGCACCCTTAACGTTAAAGAAGTAGCTCAGTTTTGAGCGAAGAGTTTGAAACTGGCGTCTTGGCCTATGTGGACGTCAACCCACAGGCCAGCTTGGGAGAAATTGGCGATGGATTGGTATGCAGTTTCTCTACTGCTTGGAGAGTTCTTAAAAAGGACAACATGTATTCGTACAAAGTATGCCTGCATCAAGCACTGGGAGGATCTGGTTTTCTGCGCCGGCTGTTTTGTAACTAGTGCCTAATCAAATGCGAGGAGAGCCCTGAATTTTTAGACAGCGTGATGTGGACTGTTGAAGCGCGCTTCGTCACAGATTCCACGGTAAATTTGCACAACGCCCATTATTGGTCAGCCGCCAACCCATAATAGGTACGAGGAACAAGACATTAGGTTCGGTGGTCTGGAAATGTACGGCGAAGGATACTTCAAGGACGCATGGTACGTAGGCCCCTACTTTATCGACGGGAACCTCATCGGCAGGACACACCGAGCGCATACTAAATGATGAACTTCGCCTCAGAACTCCCGCTTAACGGGGTGTGGTTTCAGCATGACGGGGCTCCACCACCCTCATTCTCTCGTGTTATGGACGTTTTAAGCATGAAATGCTTTTAGCTCCCGTTGTCGGCAGTGTGGTGACGTTACGCCGAGACCGGCCGCCAACATTCGGGCACTGAATTCCACTCATCCGGGCACTGAAACGAGAGCATCCGGGCACCGTACGAGATTTAACGAGACTCCACGAGAGAGGGCGATGGGGGCCGCTTCCGCGCCGTCCCCAAGGATGGCGCTGCGGTCCCACACTCGCTCATGTAAAAGACCGGCGGCTGACTCTTCAGCTCATGGGGAGGTGGTCACGAATCGCGGCTTCGGCCGCTTATCTGTTTTTTCAGCCAGTGTCCGCTTCGGCGGACGCGGTTGTTGCTGCGACGCGCGTCTTTTCTTTCCTTCTAAAGCGGAAGCATTACTACTTGCACTTTCAGCCTTTGCCGTGGCGCGGCGGTGCCACCATTGACCTTTAGTTGACCTCTGTGTGACGTCATGTGTGACATCACGCCGAAGAGAAGGGCGACCGACTCGCGCCGTCGGAAGCCGCGGCGGTGCCACCACCGGCGCCTAACTCCTGCGCTCTCCGCTAGGAGCGCGACAGGTGCTTTCTGATGTCACGCCGAAGAGAAGGGCGACCGACACTCGCCGTCGCAAGCCGCGGCGGTGCCACCACCGGCGCCTAACTCCTGCGCTCTCCGCTAGGAGCGCGATTGTGGCATTACGCTGAAGAGATCAGGCTCGACTCACGTCGCTAGAAAGCAGTACCTGAATATCTTTCTCTGTGGTAGGTGTGCCAACCACAAGCGGCTTAACATTGCTTCGCGACCTCGCGCCGTCCGTGTGCGACGGCGGTGCACATGAACGGCGGCCTGACTGGACTGGATTGGATTGGATTACAATTGATTAGGTTAGATTAGATTAGATTACATTACATTGGATTGGATTGTATAACAGATGCATCGCCACAAGTCTAACCACAAACACCACCATCAGCTACACTACCAGCTGAACCATGGCGTAGGTACGGATATTGCTTTCGCAATTACCGGGCCTAACCAAGCTAAGCCACAGCGAATTTTTTCTGTTTCCTCTCGTCTTTTAACTCTCCTCTATATGCACGTGGCAGCGGTGGTGGCTCGGCTGGAGCCAGTTGGCAGGCCCGTGCAAATTTCCTTTTCATCCTTCTCTCAGTCGCAACAACAACAACACTTCAGCTATTAGAACGCGCTGCTTATACATTCTTCTCAGGCCTGCGTCTCGTTGTGTCCTCGTATGCTTCTGCATCTGCCTGCATTTCAATGCCGCCATCGTCACAGCTGTTTAAGCCGAGCAATGGAGCCTGGTGAAGGGGAGAGAGGAAGCGTCTTGCGGAAAGCGATCGCTTTGCGAGTGATACGCCACAGCAGAAGACTGCTCGCCGCTGCCGACAACGCCATGATTATGCGGCCGCTCCCGAAAGCGACCAGGCCGCCACGGTTCTCGGCTGGTCGCTCTATTGCAGGGGATCGCTTCGACGCAACAAGAAGAGTGTGGTGTGATGTGGTGAACACTAGACCCATTTCAAGATTCTGACTAGTACCACCTACAACCAATGTGTTATGCCCGTAAACATTTCATGCTTACTCCACTCTCGATTACGGGAGAGGCAGATTTTTTGCTCCTGCTTGACCACCGACCGACTGCGTGACCTCTTAGGTCACCAGACTTATCTCCCCTCTCTTATCTCCGCTTGACTCCCCTTATCTCCACTTGTAGTAGGGTAGAGGTATGGGACCGCCTGGAGATGTGTACATGGATTGAAGTGTGTCTAGAAGGGTGTTGGCGTCGTCAATGTGTTCATGTGTGAGGCGTGTCACGTGGTGCTGTGTTGCTGATTTGATGAGTGTGGGGTCAATGAGGTGTCGGAGGAATTGCCATGCGCGGTAGCTGGACAGGTTTCCGGCGATTCCGTCACATATCTGTCCCCAGTTGGATCGGCAGAGCTCCTCAGAGTGCTGTTGGATTTGTGTCTGCAGCGCGGCCAGATGCTTTTTAAGCGTTCTGTTGCGTTTGTTGCCCCCTGACTTTTCTCGACATTGACAATGGAAACGAGCTATAATGAGACACGCGTGGTTTGTACACAAAGAGAAGTTTATTGCGTACAAATGCAAACAGTCAGAGCTCCCTCCATTGGAAGTGGATATTACAATCGTGCTGAAAAGACATCAGGTGCCTAAAAGGACTCAAAATACGCTATGCCTGGCTGAAGAAAGGCATACGCTGAAGAAAGGCACAGATACGCTAGAAAAAAGGTAGCAAGGCACGGCATAAACAGCTATAAATCGCACGTCTATGCATACACAGTAACGCATACTCTGTGACTTAGTGGACATAGTTCTGGCGGTTTATCTGGAATGTCTACTGGTTATATTTATTATTATTTTGAGATGGCTGCTCTCTCAAAAAATAATTGCTACACGCTCCTCACTTTTAATAAAATTGCTGTCTTAAATGTTCAGTTTTATTTTAAACAAAGTGCAATGAAGAAGATGATTCAGCACCGCCACCAACGACGACGAAGCGCTAGCGCCGCCCGTCGGATGCTCGTGCTGGAGAACTGCCGCTTGTGTGCCGGTCTCTCGCCTCGCTGGTTCCTAGACTTCTTGCGCCAGGGTCTTCGTCGCCGGCGTTTCAACGTGCCATTAAACCGCTCTACAATAAATTAAATAATATTACTGCTCAGAATTGTGACAGTGGTCTGTTATAGCTATGGCTTGTGCATAAAGTTTTGCCTGGCTTGATTGTATACACAAACTCTGTAATCGATAATGAGCTTATCATGCCGGAGCTGAGATTTTTCGTTCTGTGACTTACCATTTTCAACTAGATGTTTTTTTCTGTTGCGCAGATGCTGGGTGAGCAGTCTGGAACTATATTGTAATCTGTATTTTATAGTTGGTTAGCGCTTGAAAGTATCTACTCTTCAACTTTGAAATTAGTGAATTTTACAATGATAGGCCTTATTTCACTTTTAGTAAATTTTCCCAGGCGATGTGACAGCTCGATATCCTTTGACGAGATCTTAACGCCTAGCTTACAATCACAAAGCTGTGCTACTAAATTCCTAAATTCCGACCACGTTTCATGATCTTCATTGGTCAATACAAAGTATAAGAGGTTAGAGTGGCGTGCGCTATCTTCAGAATGGTCTAGCCTGGATGTTGTGATAGATATTTCTTTTGCGTTCGCTTTGACACATGCCTTAACGTTTTCAACTTATTTATTTACAGTACCCCAAGGCCCCTCGTGCGGGGCATGGGGAGGGGGGGGGGTAGATTCTTCATAAAAATACGAACCTGGCAATTGAAATAAAATATATAATGCATGTAATAACGAAGTATGAAACAAAGCTAATAAAGTACGCAAATAAAGCAAGAAACAACGCAAAATAAAATACTCAGTATAAGTATAATGCACAAAATACTAAATCTATTATTCCATGGTTTGTTTTAAGGAATGCTTAAAGCATTGTAAGTTTCGTTAATGCTGCAAGGGATGAAAATTCGTTTTGATTTTACATAAACTCTTCCTTATTTTCCCTAGGACTGCATCGTTTTGGTATCGTTGGGTCCCAATCGTTTTCATTTCATTCAGAATACGTGTTTGGTCTTCAAGAATTTAGGCAAGTGCCTCCATGATTTTGTCAGGTGCCTCTGTCGAATGGGAAAGCATAATAGGGCCGGGATGACTTCAATGTTTCTGACAAGTGTTAACAGCTCAAATAAATATCTGTGCGCACTCACGAATGATTTCAATACAGTAGCATGGGCTCGGCAGCATTAGCAATCCACGATAACGGGCACGCCGCACGCCCATAGAGCATCTATTGTTTACTTGCATGGGGAGCAGACGACGGGCGTAAGTCAATCACACTGTTGCTGTGGTGCCGATTACACTGAAGGGGGTGATGAAACATGATATGTTCTTATCGGAAATGGTTGGCGTCGCTCTTGATTCGGTTGCCGGTCTGGGAGCAATAGCTGCCGTCGAGTGCAGCTTCAACCTGTCCAGTGACGCCACAGAGCAAATGTGCAGAGAACTGGTTGCGCTGGATCGTCCAGATGATGGAACGTCAGTAAACACGTCCGTATGGGTAGCGCACAGGCCGGGTGTCGGCGCCACGGTGTCTACATTGTCTCCACCGTCGTAGGCAGGTGCCGCCAGAAAAGCATGGAGAGCAACCTGAAATGCGACCAGACGATGAGCGTTAGCCGTTTGCATTTTTACTGCGCTGCAGAGCCCTCGCCTCGTGCGCAGCTGAACATGGTGCAATGCATAGAAATGAGTGTATGATCCCTCAACCACACGAAACTGAAAATACCCTGTGCCGTGGCGCTTTTTGGCCAAAGCTGCCCTTGCCCGAAATACACCATCATCATCGTCAGTATATTTTTCTTCGGGCTGCATGAACGGCTGTACTGTAGCTTTAAAATTCTCGTAGGGGGTTTACGCGCAATTAAGGGGAACTAGCGCACTTTGTAGTCACATGTAAATTGAAAAATTGCTATATAAAGCTTGGCCTCTTCGAACATTTAGAATTACCCAGTGCTCTAAAAATGCCTAAAGAAATATGGGACAAATGCGATGCGTAGAATAGGAGGATTTTGACTTCTATAACTCAGTGGCACGGGCAATTAAACCCATGCCAAACCCCTCTTGCCTATTGGTATGTATCTGAAGGATTGGAAAACGTATGTATGCTAGCCCTATCCGATTTCTCCACAATGCAATCTGAGTAATCTCGTTCAGGCAGTACGAGGCTTGTTTGCTAATATGGCTCGTTTATATTGTTTGCTTCCAGATGCTCAAAAAAATCATTCACCTACAAGAACAGGAAAAGACTGCCGCTCCAAAAAGTCCTGAAACTGGTCGTCCTCCTTCTGTACCCTGTAAAGGCAATATACATGTTTGTACTGCATTCGGCATTGCACTCTCAATTGATTGGAATGACTCAGACAGTGTTTGAAGTCAGTTGAATTTTGAGAGATATCAAATGAAATATTTATTTCTTCATTCTACAGAAAGAAACGCAGGGCGCTGGGATTCAATAAAAGCATGTCAGGAGGCAACTTGATATGGTACCCGTTCCCTTGCATGCAGTGCAACAAAACAATCATAAGTTCAAATACCCAAATAATTAAAAAATGATCACAAACAATATTTATGAGGTGCACAGTAACAAAAAAGAATAAACTATACCATAAGTTTATCAGGACAAGAGAGATTGGGGACATACATGTTTTAAAAGCTTACCGTCACCGCCCAAAATAAGGAACTGTAGACAGCTAAGAATAATGTTTCACAAATGACTGCGAATCAACCATAGGGTGTAGTGATCTTGTCTGAAAAAAGCTAAACAGCTTCATAAATAATGATAATCTTCCTACAAGAATTTGTTCAGGGGAATTTAATTGGGTGTAATTGTCTGACGAAGATTTAGCTGAAGTGTTGCAGTTAAGTATCTATACTGTTACGTGGTGCTGATGACAGTTGGAGAAGCTCCTGGCCACACTTATGCTCGCCTTGAGGCTATGAAGCGATATCGTTAACAGGCAAATCCCATACATGCGGCATTGATCATTCTCTAGTTTACATTGATGAATAGCTGGGGGTCCTCATACCACTGCAGGTGCAGTGGAGCAGTGGTTATGCGTTGGGCATTGGCCCTGCACTGACACGTGCTGCCACCGGTGGGGCTTATGTGACCCAGGTTGCTTTTATGGAGCCATCTCTTGCGGCCAATGATTAATGTAACGGCCAGCTGTCATCAAGCAGGTGGTGATGACGCCAAAAAATTACGGGGCTTGTTGTGCCTCGGCCCTGGGATGACACGTGCTGCCATCGGTGGGACTTATGAGACGCAGGTTGCTCTTCCCTAGCCATCCATCGGGGCCAATCATTAATTTAACTGCCAACTGCCGCCGCCCTCAGTTTGGTCAGCCTCCGTTGAGCAGGTTGTGATGAAGCCACAAGGTTACGTGGCCTAGTTGCCTAGGGTGCTGGAGCGCCCGGTTACTCGGGCCACTCGAACTGCGAACCTTACAACGGTCACCAAAGCTGACGCCGACGCCGGACAATATTTTCCGACAAGAGGGTACTACCGCTCTCGCGTTAAAGAACTTTTTGTTCGGCTCACTTCTGCCTACAAAGAACTGAACAACTCGTCGAAGGCGATACCAACAAAAGTGTGTGGCGTAAGCAAGGCTCGTTTTAGAAGCTTATTATATCAAAAAGCTGTCGGAATGTTGTGTCAGTGACACATCGGTACACATATACTCAGCTGAATGTGCTTTTTTTAGATTCGTTTTTTGATTAAATCGTTTGCTTGACGGTTGTGCTTTATCTGTACCTCTCTACGCGCATGCTCTTCATTCCCTTCCTATATATCCCCTGTACTTCAGCATGAATAAACAGTTGGTAGTTAGCGCTCGTGAACGTCTCTGTGTCTCTTTCTTCGTCCCTTGTCTGTTTTTTTGCGCTGAATTCTATTTAACATGCTTCACCAACTAACCAGGCAGCTTGCTCTCCTGAACTAGTTGATAGATATGTTTCTTGGTGTGCGGGTCCCAAATTTCATAAGAGTATTCAAGTTTGGATCTGACAAAAGTTTTGTAAGCCAAAAGCTTAATACTTCTAGGAGTAAGTTTTAATTTACGTCTCAAGAAACAAAGCTGAGAAAAAGCGGCTGAACAGATCTCAGAAATATCAGTGTCCCAGGTTAATCGGTTGTTAAGAGTAATTCCTAGATATTTGTACTGTGAGACCTCTCGGATTTGACTGTGGTGAAGGCAATATTGGTAATTACTAACATTTTTTTTTCTCGTAACTTGGAGAAGCGCATTCTTATCAATGTTTAAATCCATGTTCCATTCTTCACACCAGTGACATGTTTTGAGCAAAGAATCTTGAAACAATTGATGATCTGCAATTTACGTTATTTCTTTATATACAGCGCAGTCATCCGCGAACAACCTTACTGTCACAGACGAAGGAATGATATCTTTTAAACCATTTATATATATTAAAAACAGCAAAGGTCCTAACACACTGCCCTGAGGAACACCGAAAGTAACAGGAAGCGATTCAGAAAGAGTACCATTCACATCAACACACTGAGCTCTACCGCTTAAGTATGCTCTGACCCATTCAATAAGATACAACGGAATACCAAGTAACTGCAGTTTATATAGAAGCTTTGCAAGTGGCACCTTATCAAAAGGTTTTGCCATATTCAAAAAAGAACATCGATCTGTCCCGAGTTGTCCAGCACTCTAAGAAAATCATCAATAGTCGTAACTAGTTGAGTGATGGTCGACATTCTCTTCCTGAATCCGTGCTGAAAAGGTGACAGAATGTTTCTCTCATTTAAAAAAGTCAGTTATAAAGTGGGCCACGATGTGCTCTAGAAGCTTACAGGATGTAGAGATAATTGATACCGGTCGGTAATTAGTCACGAGTAACTTGTCACCTTTTTTATGAATCGGCATAACACGAGCCTTCTTTCAATCTTCTGGCAACTCACTGGTTTGTAGAGATAAAGCGAATAGTTTAGCCAAATGCTCCGAGATCTGGAACGCGTAACGCTTTAGAAAGGCATTTGGAATTTCGTCTAGACTATCGCACTTCCTAATATTTGTTTTTCGGAGCAAAGAGAGAACCCCTTCTGTGGAAATAACGGGAACTTCGTTAGTATCGATGGATTGTTTGGGTGCATCGACAACCATATCTGAAGGGCTCCCGAAAACACTTTGAAAGTACCTGTTAAAGAGTTCAGCTATTTCCTTCACATCAGTGACGAAGTTCCAATCCTCAGTTCTAATTTCTTTGAAGGTTTCATTTTGTTGACCAAAGTATCGCCAAAATTTGCACGGATTTGTTTTTATGAATGAAGGAAGGGTTACCTTGAAGTAATGGGATTTCGATGTAGACACCGCCTGTGCTAATTCATGTTTTAATTTCTGTAAATACTGAGAAGATGAGGAGTGATGTCGCCTAAGACGTTTAAGTCTCCGCTTCGTATGAATAATATCACGACTCACCCAGGGATTTCGACGCTTGTTCCTAATTTTTCGCCGAGGTACAAAATTTGTGGCAGAAAATAAAATGCCCTTCTTCAGGCGTTCCCATAAGCTATGGGTGTCACCTTCGGTTTGGTTTGGTTTGGTTTATGGGGTTTAACGTTCCAAAGCGACTGAGGCTATGAGAGATGCCGTAGTGAAGGGCTCCGGAAATTGCGACCACCTGGGGTTCTTTAACGTGCACTGACATCGCACAGTACACGGGCCTCTAGAATTTCTCCTCCAAAGAAATTCCAGCCACCGCGGCCGGGATCGAACCCGCGTCTTTCGGGTCAGCAGCCGAGCACCATAACCGCTGAGCCACCGCGGCGGCATGGGTGTCACCTTCGTTGGTACACACATCAACACATCATCCAAATAATCAATAATAGAAGTGTCGTCAGAGCGATCAAAATCATGGACATAGGCAACAGGCAAATTACGGGTACTTTTAACGTGATCAGTAGGACAAGAAAGAAACAACATATGGTGATCGGAAATGCCAGGTTCAACTCTCATTTCATCTTTAGAGAACAAACCGCTGACAAAAAACAAATCCAACAGAGCATTTTTACGTGTAGAGTCACGCACAATTTGGTTAAGGTTTAAGGCTAACATAACGTCCATAATTACATCACTAGAAGCACAGGTACCGTTAGCTAAACTCTCCCAGTCCAAGCCTGGTAGATTGAAATCCCCCGTCATAATCAATAATCAATCCCCCGTCAAAAAACAATAAGGAGAGTAGTTAACATAGGTGATGAAGAAGAGCAGATTTAAAAGCTTCTGGTTCAGAGATGGAGACGATGCTGGCGGGCAGGTGGCTCCAGTCTGAGCTGGTCTTGGGCAGGAAAGAAAAAAAATATTGGTTAGTTCTGCAACATGGAACACTCACTTTGAGTCGGTGATCAATACGAGATGATACATAACTTGGAACACCGAAAAGAATTTGTCTTAGCGATTGATTTGTGTAATTGATTTGGTCAAGGACAGTGACCCGCCAAAAGGACTTCACAATTACTGCGACACCCCCGCCCCTTGAACCACGATCCTTTCTAACGATTTGATAGCCAGGGGCAATAATCTCTTCATTACTTATTTTATCATGCAACCATGTTTCTGAAAGAACAAGAATGTGTGGGCCATAAGAAAGTAGTAGTAGTTCAAGGGCGTCAGTTTTGTTATTAATACTTCTGGCGTTGATGGACAACACGCGCAGATCATGTGCTTGGGCCTGCAACTGCTATCTATCAGAAACCTCGCCTCCTCTGATAGGCGCAGGAACACGTGTATTCGATGCATCGTCCCAAACATAGTAGGTGTTATGAATTCGCAGTTTGTCATGCAAAAGGGAAACCTTCCTGCCGCTATCATCTTCATTTTTTGCACTCAGCCAGAGTAATTTACACCTTTTAACTGTCTCCGCAGAATAGGTTTGGTTTGGTTTATGGGGTTTAACGTCCCAAAGCGACTAAGGCTATGAGAGACGGCGTAGTGGAGGGCTCCGGAAATTTCGGCCACCTGGGGTTCTTTAACGTGCACTGACATCGCATAGTACACGGGCCACGAATTTCTCCTGCAAAGAAATTCAACCGCCACGGCCGGGATCCAACCCGCGTCTTTCGGGACAGCAGCCGAGCACCATAGCCACTGAGCCACCGCGGCGGCGGTGTCTCCGCAGAATAGTCGTTATGGATAGATACTTCGGACCCTTTTAGCTTTCCAACAATGCTCCAAACCTGTTTGTTTTCAAGGTAATCCCGGAAGTACAAGATAACTGGTGAATTCGAACCTCGGCGACCTAACCTGTGAATGCGGGCAACAGAAGAACACGTAAGTCCAAGTTTATCGTAAAAAACTTCCTCGATCACCTTTCGGCGCAATATTTCTTCATTTTCGTTGTCTTATTTTTAAAGCCAAACATAATCAAATTGCTTCTGCGACTTTTATCCTCTTGATCAACTAACTTTGCACTCTGCGACTTCAATGATTCCTGGACTTCAGTTAAGGTTACATGTAGGCCATCTATTTCCTTCGTCTTTGGAGCTATTAATTTCACGCTTTCTTCAAGTTCGTTCACGCGCAGGCCAAAGTTCGCAAGAATTTTTTCTGTCTGATCTAGCCTACTGATAACATTGGCCAATCACTGCGTACAGCTTGCTGGCCATCAATAAATTGCTGAAGCAATTCTGTGACTGAGGGATCTGGAGCAGGGTTTTGCTCAACGTCTCCGCATAGCAATAGCATCGATGTACAGAAACACTCATACGCAATGGTCAAAACCATATGTGGGCTCGGCATAACGACAAGACACCTTTCGTCACTTCTGTACGAACAAACACTACTAACCTGGACAGTAAGCAGGAATCTTTGAGTTAGCGACATGATCCCCGCCGCTTCGCCGAGCCTAATGGTGAAGTATCGCTGTGGACAGTCTTTTATAGCCCTTGCCAGAGACGTCACTGATACGGGAAGATCCTGAAGTGTAACACTGCGCATGTCAGGCAGAAAGTCCGCATCCGGTAAAGGGCAGCTTTCACCGACCGAGCCATCTTTGCTGAAATCCGGCCCTTAGCGGCGACACGTGCTTGAAATTGTCGACGCACCGGCTGTGGCGAACAGGGAAACCTGGACAGTAAGCAGGAATCTTTGAGTTAGCGACATGATCCCCGCCGCTTCGCCGAGCCCACAAATACCTCTGTTTTGATGACGCTTTTTGATGGTGCTTTTTTTACCGCTTTTTGACCAAGCTTTTTGAAAAATCTCATGCGGCTAAACCATAGAATGAAATGTCAACACAGAAATGCTGCTGGGTGGATGGATACTACTGACGCAGATGTCTACTACCGTCGGAGATTCTGCATTTGGTCGGGGTGCTGTAGTACATTTAGGCTCATTATCTTTCACGAGCCGAAGCAGCGTTCCTAGAATTTTTCACCCAGTACAGGGCGGCTATTGGCTGTCAAATTCTAGAGCCCTTCAGATAGTTTGCCCCTCCCCGGAATAGGCGTAGATTGCAGGATCGGGCAACGGTGCTCTATTTGCCATTTATTCGTAGCTTGGCAGCTTTTGTAGTCTGTGCACTCCAGGTAGGCGGCGCCGTCAATCTCTTCATCGTTAGTGTTGCGTCGAGCGTAAGGACTGCCTACCTGCACCCAATGAGCAAAATGGTGCCATCTAGAAGGGCTTCGAACGACGCTTCTAAATACCATCAGAAGCTCTGTTTTAAATGCGTAATATCTCGCCAAAGAAGTTTTTTGGTTTCTGTGCATGGTGCGGGTAGATCCTTGCAGTGAGAGAAAATCATGGTTTAGCAGAAAAAGGTACAGCGGAATAAAGAAGCGGAAAGTCACAGGCGCTGACTAACGACTGCTGAATTTTATTGCTGTGATGGCGAAATAAATAGGAGAACCTAAGCAGAATCAACACGTGGCATTCCATCGCTGATTCAGTACGTCAACAAAACAGAACGAAAGAAGGAAGGAGGTAAAACCAGCACTACACATTTAGCCACTGACATAATCAATTTCTTTTTGTGTGAGCGCAGGAGATGGCATGCTCACGCACTTTTCTTGCTTTTGATGAATCAGGAACGCTTCAACAATTTCCCGCGTGGGCTGGTCCCTGTGCTTGTACAAAATGGTTGTCATACTGAAGCCAATGTAAAGCAAGATTGGTTTTGGGAGGCGGAGCCAAGGAGCGTTCATGTTCTCTTAAATGGTCTTTCACGTATCTCCCTGTTTGTCCGATGCAGCAATGTCCACAGGATAGGTCAGTTTTGTACACTACAATTTGTCGGCATGGCACATAAAGGAATTCAAGGTTCTTCTCACATTTGGCAGGTGGCGGTCTTTCACAGCTGACTCTTGCAAAGAGGCTGCAATTTGTTAGGAGCGGAAAAGGGACTCGCACACTGGTTCTCCCAGCTATCCCTTTCAAGTTGTGCGATACCTTATGTACATAAGGTATTGCCACAAAGATACGGTTCTCCACTTCTTTACAGGGGGCACTTTTTGTTCTAGGTTGGAAGTCGGCAAGCATCTTTTCCGTCACTGCGCGCATGATGTGTTCCAGAAAACAGGACGTTCTCAGCCTCATTATCTCGCCTTTGAAACTGGCTTGCATTTCATGGCAGCATGATCTAGATATGGCATTTTTTAAGGCGGCTGTCATGATGCCTCATTTAACTAGCTTGGTGTGCAAGGAAGAGTAGGGTAAAAACTCCTTTTGCGCTCGGGGTGCGAAATGCCAGTACTGCGCTTCTTTGCTCGTATCTGTAGATCCAGAAAACTAATCCCGTATTGATCAGAACTTCCAGCTGTAGTTTGCACAGATGCAGACCGGAATCGAACTGGGAGGAAATATCGCTGGCTTGATTTGCATCGCTGTGGTCAGTAATATTAAAAATAACCAGAAAATCTTCGACATAAGGAAAAACACGTACCACTGAAGAACCGGCTAAGGACTCCTGCAGTATTTGGTCCAAGCAGGCTAATTGACAGTCGCTGAGGAAAGGAGCCAGCGCTCAGCCTATACAAATGCACCTATTCTCGATGAAATGTATGTCGTTGAAGCAATCGTCTGTAGAGAATAGGTGTAGGTCCAGGATTTTGAGAAGGCTGTTCAGGTCAGTGCCACAGTGATTTCGGAATTTTTTGATACCGTACTAGTCAATCATTCGATCATTCGAACCACAGCGCTGTGAAAAGCGTCCTGAGGAAGGGAATAAGTACAGGTCCTGATTGTGAACGGACAAGGCGCTGACATTTTTTAGTCGGTGTTGCATAAAAAAATCGGACACAACTGCTGGGCTGTGCACTAGGAAAGAGTCCTTGGTTGTCAGCTCAAAGAGGCACTTTTGGAGAAAGCAGCCAACTGCAAGGTGCTTGTGCCTTTTTCGCTAACGATAACCCGCAACGGACATTCATCCTTATAGGTTTTTGCCGAGAAGGAGCATTGCAGGGTTGACGCCAATCTTTTTTTCACAGCAGTAGCTAGTTTGTCCAGGCCGAGCCTCTCACACTTGTTCAGAGATTTCGTTTTCACGTTATTCGGTCAAAACATTCTTAATGAGAGGAAGTAGTCATTGATGGCATCTTAGGCTTTTTTGTGGTAAACTGCCGACGGTAGGATAGCAAAGCCTTCTTCTTTGTCAGCTGAAAGTAGCTTGAGGTCCGCTTTTTTAAGAGAACCTGTTAGCGTCTGTAAATCCAAGCGGTTTACTTACCGCAGTGGTGGAACAAGATTCAACTGAGTCTTGAATGTGCCTTGCGATGTCTGTCGTATCCTTTGCTCTTGATACTGTCGTCCTTGCTACGGCAAGCAACTCAGGCTTGCTGGGTGTAGGCGCTGAGCGGAATTTTGGTCCGAGTTGAAGGACTTTCAGATCGTCCGCGTGACCGTCTGGGTTTTCTATGAGGTCGACTGTCTTTTGCGAGGGTGCCTTCGGTTTTTGAAATTGAAATTGAACTTTATTCCGTCGAGGCGGAAAGGGACTCGAACAAAAGTGAAAACATATCACTTGACGTGGTTCGAACCCCCATTTACAAGGCATACAGCAGTTGCACGTTTACATGTATAGCAGCTGAGTCACGAGAACATACACACATAGAAAGTGAGTCAAGACCTTCTTGTCTTAAAAGAAAAAAAATCCCATTTTACACAACAATAAGATAACCCCATCACATCAAGACCAGCATAATACACCTGAGAAAAGAAAAACATCATTATACAATTATAGCGAGCATAACCATCACTCTTGTTGTGTAAAAAAATTCTTCAGAGTTTGGGTGCTAACACTTTGGATATTAATATCGTGTTTATGGAGATAATTTAACAAGGTTGGAAGTGAATATTCGAGCATTTGACGGCTGATGGTTGTGCGTATGAATGGAACTTTCCAAATTTCAGGTGACCGCACTGTAGAGCTACCTTCTCTTAAACTTAGATTTCATATGGTTTGAATGAGGACCTCATTGTTTTGGACATCCTGTTTATATCTTTTGGCTAAAATATACGAGTAGAGCCGATGCACAGAAAGTAATTTGAATTGCGTAAACAGGCTTCTAGTGTGTGCATAAGGATCTACCCATGCGATAAGGCGAACTGCTTTTTTTTGTAGCATGTGAATCTGTTGTAAATTTGTAAATGTTCTGCTTCCCCATACCAGAAACCAATAGTTTACATGTGACTGAAACAATGCATTGAACAAAAGTAACTTAATTGGGGTCGGTAGAATATAT
This sequence comes from Amblyomma mixtum, assembly GCF_055824585.1. NCBI lineage: Eukaryota > Metazoa > Arthropoda > Arachnida > Ixodida > Ixodidae > Amblyomma > Amblyomma mixtum. The sequence continues at coordinate 93,989,536 of NC_143021.1, forward strand.
ATGAATTTCGCTAGTAAGCCGACGCTTTTGGCAATTCCGGAAACAATATTGTTAACGTGAGTGTCCCATAACATGTGTTTATTAAAATGTACACCAAGCATTTTTATTGTATCCACGACTTCTATTGTTGTGTCACCGAAGGTTAAATTAATACGTTGCGCTCATGACTGCCTTGGAATGAAGATAACGACTTTTGTTTTCCTGCTGTTAATCTGCAGCGAATTTTACGACACTCCAAGAATGTAAATAATTCAGAGAGTTCCTAATATTATTTTCCAGGGAGTCATTACTATTGCCTCGAAACAACAAAGTAGCGTCATCAGCATAGATTATAAATTTTGCAGCTTTAGGGATGCTTGTGATATGATTGATGTAGAAATTAAATAACAAAGGCCCCAGGATGATCCCTTGAGGTACGCCTGCAATAATTGTTTTGTAGGACGACATGTAGTTTCCGATTGTTACACATTGCTTCCGTTTTTGCATGTATGACGTTATTAATTGTAGTGCAGTTCCTCGTATGCCATACAATTCTAATTTTTTTAGTAGTGTTGTGTGGTGTAGGCAGTCGAATGCCTTCGAAAAATCAATATACAGGCCAGCAGCTATTTCTCTTTCTTCAAATGCTTTTAGGATTATTTCTTTTTGCGCTAAAAGAGCAGTTTCGGTAGAACGGCCTTTAAGAAAGCCAAACTGAGAGGTACTGACAAGATTAAACTTATTGGCGAACTTTGTTATTCGTAGATGTATTATCTTTTCTAAGCCTTTTGAAAAAACCGGCAAAATAGAAATCGGTCGGTAGTTAGATAAAGAATTTTTGTCACCGGATTTAAACACAGTAATAACTTTAGATAACTCCATTCTGTCAGGGAAGATGCCTGTTGAGAGGGCAAGATTATATACGTGATTGAGCTGTGGTAAAATTAGGTCAAGAGCATATATTTGAATATTATCTATGTCAGTGGCATGGCTGTTACTAAATAAAACAAACACTGTATAGATTTCACTTTCAGAAGTTGCATCTAAAAAAAGCGTGTTAGGGTTCCTGACCACAGCATTCGTCGCGAAAGGCCAAGAACTAGAGAGCGAGCAAGAATTCGAAACCACGTTTATGTTTGTTTGTTTGTTTGTTTGTTTATGGGGTTTAACGTCCCAAAGCGACTAAGGCTATGAGAGACGCCGTAGTGGAGGGCTCCTGAAATTTCGACCACCTGGGGTTCTTTAACGTGCACTGACATCGCACAGTACACGGGCCTCGAATTTCTCCTCCAAAGAAATTCAACCGCGTTTATGAAAAAATGGTTAAAGGCTTCAGCTAATTGTTTATCACGTAGTACATCATTTTTTATTGTTATTTCGGTGGGGTCTTTGTTTTGGGGGAAACGGTTTAACAGTTCATTTAGATTTTTACATATTATTTGGGTATTTCTGTTGCTACCAGGTTCCAAAATATTGTGCAGGTAATTACGTTTTGCATTTCTTAGCAGTGCGTTTGTTTTGTTCCTGTGTTGCTTAAATTTCTTCCAGTCATTTGGTTCACGGGTGGTCAGGAACTTTTTATATAGTTTTCCTTTCTTTTTTATCATTGCTAGGCACTCATTTGTAATCCAAGGCTTGCAAGACTTCGGAGCTTTCTTAATGAGAACCACCGCGAAAGACTGATAGTAGGTGAAAGTAAAGAGCTTCAGAAATTCGTTGTAGGCTTGACTTGCCGAGTTTAGTCTGTAAACAGGATTCCAGTTTAGCTCCATTAATTTCCCCCGAAAATTGTCTAACGTTCTTTTGTTGATGTTCTGCTTTGCAAACCGAACATCATGTTTGGTATCGGAGTTCATTACGGGCAGCCTAGTGAACATAAAAATGGGTAGGTGATCGCTTATGGCTTCAGCGCAAACGCCTGCTAAAGTCTCATTGGTTGGAAAATTTGTTATAGAGAGGTCGATCAATGTGCTCGTGCTTTTTCTTATGCGGGTTGCCGTGTCTATTAAATTATAGAGCCCATTTGAAGAGAGTATAGTTTGGAAGTGACGTTGTACTGGTGATTGGCTTAACAAATCAATATTAAAGACCCCTCCCAAAACCAGTGTCAGGCCATTTTCATTTCTATAACAAAAGAGCCTTTCTAAGCAAGAAAAGAAGCTATTTATATTGCCATCAGGAGGGCGGTAGATGACAGCAAAAAAGTATTTAGAACTAACAGCAGCTAAGCATTCAATGTGTTCATTGACAAAAGAGAACTCTTCATGCAAGTTGCAATTCAGGCTCTTCTTCACGTTTAGCAGTACGCCACCTCCTCTCTTATTCTACCTGTTTAAGAAATAGGTGCTGTAGTTTTGTCCACCATGACATCACTGTCGTAGCAATACCAAGTTTCTGTCAACATCATTATGGCAAAACTAAATGTGAAATTTTCTAGAAGGATATGCAGCTGATCCTCTTTGTTCAGTGCAGATCTAATATTCAAATGGAAGCATTTCAAGCCGTTTATTGCTTCTGAATGAAAACTTTTATTGATATCCGGCGGCAGTAATGCCATTTTGGACAAAAGAGTCGACACTATACAGTTTTAGGTGTACATTAGACAATCAACTGTACGTAACGGTCGCTACGAACATTAATGACATTTGAGGTTTCCTCTCTGCGAGCAAAAATCCTTCCGTCCCTGGTCCAGACAAACTTCCATTTACATTCCTTCTTTCTTGCAACAGTAATTCCCAACAGTTTCTTCATTACGGGACATAAGTGCTCAATTACATAAATGGGACTCTCCTCGTTGTTCTCGTCCAGGTTTTTTATTGAAAGCCTTGTTTTCCTTGCTTTGAGAAGCAAGGAATCCCTCTTTGATCTGGTCTTAAATTGTACCACAATGTTATGAGACGACTCGTTGCGAGTCTTCGTCCTTTGGCACACTTCAATGTCATCTGGTGTGACTTGTTCTTCGAAGGCATTTCCAGTTAGACTGACGATCGTCATCAAGTCTTCACTATCCTCCTTTTTCACTCCATTTATTTCAACATTTCGATTTCTTGAGTATTGCTCACTCGCTGTTATTCTTGTTTCGTGCTCCTCAAGTTGCTTTTTTGCCTTGTTACTCTCATCTAGAAGTGTTTCATTTGCTTTTTTGCAGCGCTTCATTTTCTCTTTCGAGCTGCTCATTCTTACTTTTAGTAGCTTCGTACTCTTTGTTAATGAAGTCCAAAATATCCTTCATTTCTCTCAATTCGTGCCTTAAATCGCGTTCAATCTTGCTCTTAAACTCTTTCATTTCCCTTTTAAGTTCTTCCTTAAACTCTTCCCATGCTTTAGCAGCCATAGCTTGAACAGCAGTTCAGTGACACGAATAGGCGACACAGCAAAAAGTTGGAACAGTTAGCAGCAGCAAGGCAATTGAGAGGGAAGAAAATGTATTAACAAAGTAAGGCTGAAATGCTAACCTGTAGCAATAAGCAAAGAGCGCTTAGAT